>NC_048267.2:46232932-46542257 GCF_005286985.2 Setaria viridis
TCCATACTCTGATTTAGCATAGTATCGTAGTAAACAATAATCTCATCATAGTAGACTCTGTGGACGAGTGGTATCCTCGGTGGCTGCCAAAAGAACGCAAGTATGAATGAATCACAATTAGAGGGCCACACCACATGACCTTGAAGCGAGGAGAGATGTGAAAACAGTGGGGCGATCAGACGCGTCCTCCTACTCCTCTTGTGGCGTTGGCGATGGACAGTCGCGGCCGCCTGTGGGGATGGATGGGAGCCGGCGGCCGGGATCTGGGCAGAGGGACGACGGCGGACGGGCGGGGATAGACAGGAGCTGGCGGAGGGCAGGGACGCGGTCTGTGGAGGCGGCGGCCGCAGAAGGAGGCGCGGGTGGCGGCGTCTGCAGGAGGGAGGCGGCGGAAGGATGCGGCGTCCGCGGAGGGAGGCGCGGAGGGGTATCTGGGGGAAAATTGGCCCGCTTGCACAGAGACCTTGAGAATCAAATCCAATTGTATCTACTGAGATTGAACTTGCCGTTGAGAAGAACCTAACAGAATATGTGTTCAGATGCACGAAATCTAGCAGCATACAAACGTGCAGATCGAGAATGGAGAGATTGGAGATTGGAGGGATACTCACGTTGGCGGGAGGAGATGTGGCAGTGCGTCGACGCCGGCTCCGGCGAGATCCCGTCGCTGGTGAGGCGGGGCGGAGCGGCGGGGCGGAGGGCGGCGGGGGCGGGGCTCGTGGCGGGGGAGGGGCCTGGCGGAGGCGGAGTGGGCGGCGGGGCCTGCGGAGTGCGGGGCGGCGGTTCGGTCTTCGGTGGGAGGCGACGGGAGACGGGAGTTGAACCGGAGATAAGCGCAGCTGTTTGGCTGGGCTGCTGGGCTGTTGTTGTTTGGGCCGCAGCCGAACGGCTCAGCAACAGCTGCAGCCCGCCCGAAAATCTCAAGCGAACAGTTCATCACTAGGATATATAGGCAACAAGAAAAGGAAAGACGTGAGAGAGAGTTGAGTTGTCCGGGCCGGGCTACCTTGGCTGGGCTGGGCTGGCGGCCTGACGAACCCAACCACACAAACACACGTGGAAAAATCTGTGGCGCAGCAAGTTGGTTTGCGCCGAGGTCCCGACAAACTTGTACGCATCTGGCTGCGCAGCGGGCTGAAACTGGAAAGCAATTTCAGGACACTTCCACTTAACAAGACCTCTTGACCAGGCAGCAGGGACGAAGTTAGGGTGAAAATATTAGAATTAGAGGGACCAGCCAAGAGGGTATTTGATACTAGTGATAAAGTTAACTTTAACAGTCACATCAATCCATGCTAATTAAGAGAATTAAATATAAGTTAATTATGATTATATGCTAATCTAGGAGTATTATGGATGGATAAGAATACGCCATCGGCTTTTTTCTAAAAATTAAATCGGGTCCAGCAGGGCAAGGACAGGTAAAAAAGGGACGCAGGAGAGAGGTGCTGGATCCTTTTCGAACCGTTGATCATGTCGCTAATGCTGTCCCTTAGACAAGCATCACATGGTTCACATCGATACTCATCACAAGAAAAATAAAATAAAAAAGAAAACACAGCAGAGCAGTTTACACGTGAGCACGACCTGACGAGAGACGACGACTGCCCGCTGTGTTCACACACGTCGTAGAGGAATCAAATCCATCTCTTTGCTTGCTTCCTCCTCCCCGTCTCTCTCTCGCTTTTTCTGTCTTGTTTATATTTATATATATCCGCCCCTCCGATTTCTTCGTTTCTCTCTCGACCTCTGCTCGACAGACCCCCCTCCTCCCGTTCTGCGGCGGCCGCCGGCGATCCCCGATCGGCGACACTCAGGTACCCACCCGCCCCCGCCGCTCTTCCACCTCGAGGTCGATTCCTGCCGCTCGAATTCGATAGCCTTCCGTCCGCGCGCCTTCCCTTCCTTTCCTGTCCATGGCGCTGATTTGGATTGGGTTTACGCCATCCAGAATTGCTTTGCGGGTAGCCTCCTCCCTCCCCTCAGTTGGGTTGATCACCTCTTCGTGCTGTAACAACTGGACTGGGGCTGTCCGTGCTCCGACTCGACTCGACTCACCCGTGCGTTTGCTGTAGCTCAATTGCCTCCTAGTATGATTTCTTCTCACTGATGAGTGGGGGCAGGAGGACCCCTGTTGCAGACTGGTTGGTTGGGTGGGCGCAAGTCGCTTAGATCGAATTCCCTTGTCCGTTTTGCTGCTGCTCTGGCCCCCATGTTCCGTACTAGCACTCCGTAGCGGCTGTGCTACTGCTGTCGGATGTTCCAATGCTGCTCATGCAGTTGGTAGGTGGTAGGCCAAGCGCCTGCTCCTCCATGTGATTGCTGCTTCTCGCCTTCTCTGCTCTCTCCTACTAGTATATATAGACTACTAATGTGTCAAACGTGATCCCGTTTCAGTCCTCATTGCTTCCTTAATCAAGCACTTTATAGTTAGCTAGTAGTTGTTCATTCTAGCATCCTAGTGTCCATTTATGAGGAGCAAGGACGCTTCAAAGCTGCTCCTCAATTAATGTAGCTGATCCTCCATTGTTATCCTCCTGCCCAACTTTGTCCATCATCAAGATATGAACCCCATATCCTTTTATTCCTTTTTTTTCTTCTTATGAACAGTGTCTTCGCACAGTATATTGGAGTGTTATGTAACAGTCGGTCTTTTCCATCTTCACAGGTTCAAATTCTGTCCATCAATGTTGCACTGTAGCAGTAGACAATCTTGCCTATTTGTGTCTACTTGATCATTCGAGTGCCCTTACAGCTAACTTTTCTAGTTTAGCTGTACATATCTGACCAAAGAGGCCAACCTAGCAACAATGTCATCGCTTCAGTTACTGCAGCTAACAGAACGCGGGCGCAACCTTTTGTCTTCAAGAAGGTACGCTGATCCAACAATACTTCCTTTTATTTTGACTGGCGAGTAGATTGTCACCGTCAATGTTAACTTGTGTTTCCCTTTCATCCACCCAATTTTGTACAGGAGAACACTTGCAGTTGTTTCTGGTGCACTACTTGCTGGCGGAACTTTAGCATATACCCAGTCAGGCCGATGGAATAAACAACAGAAAGAAAATGCTTGCAGCGATGGAAATGCACATACCGGGACTAAAGACAGAAATGGTCAAAATGGTATTGATGGTAAATTGGTTAAACCAAGGAAAAAGAAAAGTGGATTGAAGTCCTTACATTTTCTGGCCGCCATCTTACTTAAGAAGATTGGTCCGAATGGATCAAATTACCTTCTTGGCTTGATAATAACAGCAGTAAGTTATACAGTTTCCGTTATTTGCTCATTTCATTTATTTGTCATATTGGTATTCATTCTCGGGTGAGTATCAAAACATGCATGTAATCTAGGTGCTAGTTTCAAATTTTGCATTGCCTTGTGTTTTTAATCATATTTGCATTTTCTAATGTTTGCCATTGTTTTGCGCACAACGTCGTATTTTGTAGTATGTTACTGTGTTGCATTCGTGAATTCTGATTAGCTATGGTTAGTTGTATCTCGAGTCTTCTTATTAATCGTTATGGGCTTTTCTGAGCATGTATTTTCTGTTTTATTGCCTTAACGCCGGACATTTCCTTACCGGTCATGTGTACAATGTGACTTTATATCTGCTCCTCTAGCTGCAAGTAAACCGCAGAACTTTGTTATGCATACTCACGTAGTTTGTAGTTATTATTCTAAAGCAGTAGGATGATGCATCCAATCTTTCTGCAGGTCTTGCGTACAGCTGTTGGCCACAGATTAGCAAAAGTACAAGGGTATTTGTTCAGAGCTGCATTCCTTCGGCGAGTTCCAACCTTTACACATCTGATTATTGAAAATCTTCTTCTATGCTTTCTCCAATCCACAATATATCAGACGTCAAAGTACTTGACAGGGTCATTAGGCTTGCGCTTCAAGAAAATTTTGACGGATCTTGTCCATGCTGATTATTTTGAGGTATGTTGGGTTATAAAGTTGGAATCTCCCAATCATCTGCACTCTTTGTCAATTATGATTCCGAGTTGTCCTCTTTTGTCACTTTGCCCAGAACAATGAACTAACTCACTTTTTCCCTGGAGTTCAGTTACTTATATAGAAGCAATGCTCTGGAAAAAACTATGTGATGTTCTCTTTGAGGGATCACATCATTATAGGATTGACTGGTCCATCCTATAGGATTGAATCATCCCACCATTCCTAAATTTCCTACTAGGCTTATTATTATGAGGTATAAAATAATGGACCAACCCATTTTGTTCCCCCAACAAACAAGTGAGGTAGATTTGTATCTACGATTGTGTGAACTATTTAATAGACCGCCAAGTTCCATAAACCGATGACATGTTAATGGTTGTTTTATCCTCCTGTAGTTTTCATTCTTTGCATTTGAATATCAAACCCTATCACCCCCCCCCCCCCCCCTCCCCTTGCAACATTGCAGTGAATCTGTTATGTCCAGCTGGATTGATTTTTTTTGCCACTTTATGTCCAGAACATGGTGTACTACAAGATCTCGCATGTTGATCATCGGATCTCAAACCCAGAGCAAAGAATTGCAAGTGATATACCAAAGTTCTGCTCGGAACTAAGTGACCTTGTACAAGATGATCTGGCAGCAATTGCAGAAGCGTTAATATATATCTGGCGCCTCTGCTCTTATGCAAGTCCGAAATATGTATTGTGGATTCTGGTAATTCTTCTATGGATCGACTGCTACCCTTTATGAATTGCAAATGATGTAGTGATACTTTTAGAAAATAAAGTTGCTCTAGTAGAGTGTTTGTTCCTTATTTAATGAAAGTCTGTTTCTTATATTTAGTTAAATTGTTAATAAGTATGCGCTTGCAGGCATATGTTATAGGTGCTGGTGGTACAATTAGAAAATTTTCTCCTGCTTTTGGTAAGCTGAAGTCTATGGAACAACAGCTAGAGGGGGAATATCGCCAGGTCCATTCACGATTGAGAACACATGCCGAGAGTGTGGCATTTTATGGTGGTGAAAACAGAGAAGCATCGCATATTATGCAGCGGTTTGGGGCACTTGTTAAGCACTTGAATGTTGTTCTCCATGAAAACTGGTGGTTTGGCATGATTCAAGATTTTCTTCTGAAGTATCTTGGTGCCACTGTGGGAGTTATCCTAATTATCGAACCTTTCTTTGCGGGGAATCTTAGACCTGAATCATCCACCTTAGGACGGGCAGAGATGTTGAGCAATCTCCGATACCACACCAGTGTGATAATATCACTATTTCAGTCTCTTGGGACCCTTTCTATCAGTTCAAGGCGCTTAAATATTCTCAGGTAACTGCTGAGTCCGTTGTGTCAAATACAACCACCTGTAAGCTAACAAGCTAAGTATACACTAATAAAGTAATATAACCTGTATAATGTCAAATCACATCCTTAAGTGTATCCAAAAAGTTAAGCTGTAAATGAAATATGTCGCTTGTAAATTCGAGCAATTTTCCCTTAACTATTCAGTTCCAGTTTCTGAGAACTGTATTGGAATTAGGTGCCTTTGTAAATAAGAAGAAATACACACCCAAATTTGAGTCAAAAGAGGACTTAACCTAGGGGTGTACGTGCAACCTCCAATCAACTGAGCTGTAAATTCATGTTTTATATTCTCAATGTATTTGGCAACAGAGCAATTTATGATATTGCATATGCTGTGAGGAATTTTAATGCCTTTCTAGTATATATGAGCTTGAAATTGCAAGTAGTATTTGATGCTGATTGACCATATTCTTTTATTTTTTTTCTTTTTTGCAGTGGCTATGCTAATCGTATTCATGAGTTACTGGAGGTCTCCCGTGAGCTATCTGGTGTTCGTGATAGATTGATGACTCAAAATTCTTCTGCTGCAAATTATATCAGCGAGGCAAATTATATAGAGTTTTCAGGTGTTAAGGTAATAATATATACCATACTGATTTTAATATCTACTCTGTATGGAGATTCTTAGAAATAATTTTTTACAGGTGGTGACACCCTCTGGGAATGTTTTGGTTGATGATTTGACGCTCCGATTGGAGTCAGGCTCTAACCTGTTGATCACAGGTAATCCTCTATTTTCTCCCATTAATCTTTATATTGATGGGCGAGGTTGATGTGTCAAGTAGCTATTTCTTTCTCAACATTTTATGTAATGCTTTCACTTTATGGAAGTTACAGCCATGTGAGATTAATTTTGTGATGCACATTAACTTTATATTTCAGGCCCCAATGGTAGTGGAAAAAGCTCCCTATTCCGTGTTCTTGGTGGTCTGTGGCCGCTGGTATCTGGTCATATTGTCAAACCTGGTGTTGGTTCTAATCTCAACAAGGAAATATTTTATGTGCCCCAGAGACCATATACAGCTGTTGGAACACTTCGTGACCAGTTGATCTATCCGCTTACAGCAGACCAGGAAACTGAACCACTCAACTATAGTGGCATGGTGGATCTTCTAAAGAATGTAATAACAAACATGTCTGCATAGTTCATAATTAAGCTCCAAGTAGTAACTATGTTGGTAATCCTTAATGTTGCCTTTTGTTTGCAGGTTGATCTAGAATACTTGCTAGAACGCTATCCTCTTGATAAGGAAGTTAACTGGGGTGATGAATTGTCTCTTGGCGAGCAGCAAAGATTAGGAATGGCTAGACTGTTCTATCATAAACCCAAGTTTGCTATCCTGGATGAATGCACTAGTGCTGTGACAATTGATATGGAAGAACGTTTCTGCAAAAGGGTTCGAGCAATGGGCACATCATGCATAACAATATCTCACCGTCCAGCATTAGTTGCATTTCATGAAATTGTTTTATCCTTGGATGGTGAAGGAGGGTGGAATGTGCAGGACAACAGGTTACAATTATGAAAATACGCTGTTGTTTTCTTTTTAACTTTTGAGCACTGAAAAATTAAGGCTGAAGTTGATTTTATTATTGTAGAAATGGTTCATCCTTCTCCCCTGAAGTAGAGGTTGATGTGTTGAAGTCATCAGAAACTGATCGCAAATCTGATGCACTTACTGTTCAAAGGGCTTTTGTCACCAGCACAAAGGTACTTATGTTTTCGGAATGTCACTTCTATGTGTTACTATTTGGCCCATCCTCAATCTTTAACTGAATTTTATCTATACCAGGGCAATGCATCATCAAAGCTCAAGAAGCAGTCCTATTCAACAGAGGTGATAGCATCTTCCCCTAGTATGGAGATAGAACATACAGTACAAGCACCTATCGTAACACAATTGAAATGCTCTCCAAGACCTTTGCCTGTCAGAGTTGCTGCAATGTCTCAAATACTGGTACGTACATAATCAATTCTAGTGTTAGGTTCAGCTCCTTACTATCAGAGACTTCTTTCCTCTTGAACCTGATTTAACATGTGATGATTTGAAGACACCAGAACATCAAATCTTGAATTGGATTAATATAAACATACCACAAATCTGGAAAGTTGTAAACTCTTCAGTACTAATATTGTTGCTAATTATTTGATTGCCAGGTTCCAAAGCTGTTTGATAAACAAGGAGGGCAGCTACTTGCAGTGGCAGTACTAGTATTTTCCCGTACTTGGATTTCGGATCGTATAGCTTCACTGAATGGTATGCTGTTTGATGTTATTCTCTTTGCTAACTATATGAACTAGAACTGATAGTGTGCATGCATTCATTTTGATAGGAACAAGTGTCAAGTATGTCTTGGAGCAGGACAAAGCTGCCTTCATTCGTTTGACTGGCATAAGTGTGCTGCAAAGTGCCGCAAATTCTATCGTGTCACCCTCACTAAGGTAATTTTTTGTTCCACTCATTTGGAGTATTTGCTAGATACTAAATTTGGTTCCTCATGGAATCTTAACTACATGAATCCAATTATTGTTTTCCCAGGCATACACATTAGCTTCTTGTGCACTTAACTGTTTTACATAATTGGTTTCATGGTTTACTTAACTGATTTCTTTGCAGAAATCTTACTTCAAGAATTGCCCTTGGATGGCGGATTCGCATGACCAACCATCTACTTCAATATTATTTGAAAAGAAATGCTTTTTACAAGGTGAGCTATTCTCCAATGGAATACTCACCAAGCCTTATGTACTCGATACTTTTTTTCTTGTATGGCATGCATACCATCATTTGGATGAGCATGTACTCGATACTGTCAGAGAATTTTGGATATTGAATCTTCAACTCATGTTTGATTATTCATGTGGTTTGGGTATATCACAAGTGGGCCTATGTGCAACCTCTTGTACTATCTTGTTCTTTTCCCATTTGTATATCTGGAGTAATTGGATAGATAAAGTTCGAGAATGTGACAAAATGACCTGTTGTATTTTTGCTCCGCACTTGGCATTAGTACTACCAGGTACGGTACTAAGTTTTGTATATCAACCAGATCGTTTTGTAAACAAGTTGACTGCAGATTGGATAGCTAAAATTAATATTGGTCCTCATAATTTGGTAGATCTTCGGTTTCAGAATGGGCTTGCGTTCTGTGCTGATTGTAATATCTATGCTTGCACAAAAAAATGAGCAATTTGAGTTTATTTTGCAGGTATTCAACATTTCGGGCATGAATATGGATGCAGACCAAAGAATAACACATGATGTAGAGAAGTTGACCAATGATCTTGCTGGCTTGGTTACTGGAATGGTGAAGCCACTAGTTGACATTCTTTGGTGAGTCTCATGATCTCTGAGTTTTTGCTGTGTGCCTTAATACCGAGGTTTCGACTGTAACCCTATTGGAACTCACCAGGTTTACATGGAGAATGAAGCTTTTGTCTGGGCGAAGAGGAGTTGCTATACTATATGCTTACATGTTCCTAGGTCTTGGTTTTCTAAGAGCTGTGTCCCCTGACTTCGGTGATCTTGCAAACCAAGAACAAGAACTTGAAGGCACATTCAGGTTAGTAATACATACTTCATCGAGCATTGGCAAAGTTCACTTCCTTACCATTTGAAAAACTTTAAAGTGTTAAACTTGTAATTTTTTTCAAGATTCATGCACTCAAGATTGCGGACACATGCTGAGTCAATAGCTTTCTTTGGTGGTGGATCAAGGGAAAAAGCTGTAAGTTTCTTCATACTACAATGCAGCTCAAAATTAGACCTGTCTATACTGTGATGCTTCTGAACAGTTTGTTATCTGGTGCTTTCTTTTAATCATTCCTGAGGTTCAATCAAAATAGTAATTACCAAGTGTTGTATATGTAGTCCAATCACAAATTTGCCTGTAGCAAAATGCTAAAAATTTGAATTTGTAGATTCTTTTATCATCTGGTACATGATCTATTCTTGGTAAAATTTATGCTCTCACGCTCTGCTTTTTTCCCTTAAAAAAACAGATGATTGATGCTAAATTCACAACATGGCTCAACCACTCAAAGGTTCTATTGAGAAAAAAGTGGCTTTACGGTATTTTTGATGATTTCGTGACGAAACAACTACCTCATAATGTGACATGGGGGCTTAGTTTGTTATATGCTTTGGAGCACAAGGGAGACCGAGCTTTGACTTCAACCCAAGGTTAATATTGATCCTGAAAGATCCATTATTGAAAAAAATCTGAAGTCCTTCTGTTTTCTATGTGGTGTTCCTTTTGCTGTAGAGTTTTCAGTATGCACTTGTTTTTTTGGAAATTACAGGAGAGCTGGCACATGCCCTGCGGTTCTTGGCGTCTGTGGTGTCACAAAGCTTCATAGCATTTGGTGATATTCTTGAATTGCACAAGAAGTTCCTTGAACTTTCTGGTGGTATTAACAGAATATTTGAGCTTGAGGAGCTTCTTCAGGCAGCACAAAGCAGTAAGTGTCAATTCATACTGAAACTTAGTGCTAGTAGGTAGTGTATGGCAGATTGATTGTTCACTGAAAATCTGTAGTTCACAAAATGATAAATTTGAACTTATCTGTCTCTCTCTTTTGTGTGCTTGATTTGTCACTCTCTTGCACCTGAATATGGTATTGCTGTTCATCTAGATCCTGCTGTGCCTTCTGATGCTATTAAGGCCGCCTCCGAAGAAATCATCTCCTTCCGTAATGTGGATATTGTAACACCATCACAGAAGCTATTGGCTAGCCAATTGTCTTGTGATGTATCTCAAGGAAAAAGCCTTCTTGTGACCGGTATGCCATGTTTCTGCTTCTGTTTATCATAGACTTAGCACTGTGACAGCATTGTTTCTCTAATCTCGATTATTGTTTTTGTTCTTTGAAGGTCCAAATGGTAGTGGAAAGAGTTCCATTTTTAGGGTGCTCCGAGGTTTGTGGCCCATTGCTTCTGGTAGACTTACCAAGCCATCCGAAGGAATTTTTAATGTCCCTCAACGTCCATATACTTGTCTTGGAACCTTGAGGGATCAGATCATATACCCTCTCTCACGGGAGGAGGCAGAGTTGAAGATGCTTTCACACGAAACAAGTGAGTGCCACCATCTCTGCCAGTATATTGCTGTTCCTAGGAAATGTGTAATATTTAACCCTATATATTTATGTTGGTGATGTAGGTGACAAGTCTGCAGCTTCCAAGATGTTGGATGATCACCTGAAGATGATTCTAGAGAATGTTCGCTTGGTGTATCTTCTAGAAAGAGAAGGTTGGGATGCTACTCCTAACTGGGAAGATATCCTATCCTTGGGGGAACAGCAGAGGCTGGGGATGGTCAGTGATTAAGACCTATGTTTTTGAATCAGCACTATTGTCTTAACAAATTTCCGTCTGTTTAAATAGTTGCTTTCTTTTCAGGCTCGTTTATTCTTTCACTGTCCTAAATACGGCATCCTTGACGAGTGCACTAAGTATGTCTCAAATCTCAATGCTTTTCATATTTTCGTTTCATTGTTGACCAAATACCGTGCGGTGCTTACAAAGCATACTCTTTACAGTGCCACAAGTGTGGATGTTGAGGAGCATTTGTACAGGTTAGCAACCAACATGGGCATAACAGTCATCACATCCTCACAAGTAAGTATGCATTACACTCTGTGTTTCTAGTTGACAGTTCCCTTGTAGCCCCTCGCAGTTTATATCTTTCTAGTTCATATCTGAGATATGTGTGCTCTCTCTTGTTTATTTATTTGCAGAGGCCTGCTCTGATTCCCTTCCATTCTTTGGAACTGAAACTCATCGATGGCGAAGGGAAGTGGAAGCTATGTGCCATCCACCAATAACCATGCTGTCAGCTGACCTTTATCGTTAGTTACCTGTCATCAGTTGTATAAAGAGCTGTTGTCGTCCCTTGTTGCTTCATCGGTGGCTGTCTTTAGAAGCCAGGAAGGAAATTGGAATGATGCACGCAGAATGTGTGGTTTCGGTTTAAGATTTCTTTTTTGGTTTTCAGAAATTTTGAAATACGGAAGGGAAGAAATATACGGCAGTGTTAGGAGGGAAAGGTTTTAGATGGGTTTCTGGAGCTGCAGCCTCCAATGGGATAGCATGTATAGTACATAGTCCGGCCTGATTGATTTTTATACGAAATACAGAATAAGTTGGCGGTGCCATGCCGTGTAGAAATGATTATTTGTATCAAAGTGGATGGATACGGGCACGAAGTGCCTTGTAAATGGCAACTGATTTACAGAAAATTCATCTCTCCTTTTTTTTTGCATTGATGAATTGCCATACACAGCAAATAGCCTGCTTTTTTAGCTGCAACTTCTGTTGCCTCCCTAGTCGGTTCCTTCAGATCAGAAGCTAGACCTGCTGGGAGAGCAGGATGAGCAGTCCCTGCGGGCCGACGAGGATCTCGTTGAGGAAGCTGACGAGTCCGAACCAGACGACGGGCGTGACGTCGACGCCGCCGAGCGGTGGGATGACCCTGCGGGTGACGGCGAGGAATGGCTCGGTGGGCGCGTAGGCCAGCACGTAGGGGAACTCCGTGACGGGGAGCCTCGGGTACCACGACATGACGATCCGCAGGATGAAGAGGAAGCCGAACGCCGACAGCGCCGGCCCCGCCACGCCCGCCACCGTCTTCGCCGTCGCCGGGTCCAGCTCGCCCAGCACCGCCAACGCCGCCGAAGACGAAGCATGGCATGGCAGCACTGCTAGTGTGCTGCTCATCGTCGTCGCCGCTGCGGCGACGGCACCCAATAGGCCACCGCGTGCTCGCGTCGTTACAGGGACCTGGCCATCGCTGCAGCGTCTTTCTGATGAGTGGGTGCCGAGTTCCTGAAATTGATGGAACATTCAGTAGTTGAGCTCCAGTGAACTGAAAAGGTTCGGCAACGATCCGGCTCTAGTACGGAGTAGTAACATTGTTACTGACCTTGTTGTGGCCGGCAGCGACGACGAGGCACCTCCTGCTCGCAGAGACGATCGAATACACGGTCCTGGGCATGGAAGGTTTGGGAGCCAAAAGCAACGAAGCCTCCATGAGAGGCAAGCAAGCAAGCAGCAGCTCTGACTCTGCCTTGTGTTTGTCTGGATAAGGAGGAGAGGCCAAGGTACACACAAAATAGGAGACGAGTGCTCTCTTTGTATTGGGCCCCCAATGGAAGAAAGCAAAGGCCCAATACAAAACCCAAAGCATAAACCCTACGGCCCAACAGATTCCCTTCCCTTCCCTTCCCAACTGCGCGAAAGAGAAGGCAGGCGAGGCGAGACTCCACGGCCGCTGCTTCCGCCGTCGCCTCCGATGCTCTCCGGGATGCTGCGCTCCTCCACGCGCGTCCTCCGCAAGGTAAGCCGCCGCTCCTCTCGCCTGCACCAGCCAGCGAGCGCTGCTTCACTCACGCTTGGCCGCTCCCCATCCCATCGCTGCAGCTGTGCGGATTGGAACCCGCGGCGGCTGCGGCGCGACGGCTCTCCGCCGCGGACGCATCCGCGGCGTCTTCCTCCGCGCGCGACAACTCACTCCTGCGCCCTCTCCCCGGCCTGGACCTCCCGCCGCCCCTCGCCGACAACCTGGGCCGCAGCCCCACCCGGGTCACCACGCTCCCCAGCGGCATCCGCGTCGCCACCGAGGACGTCCCGGTAATGCACGCACATCCGCGGTGCCGCCCAAATTCTTCTTTTATTGTTCTTTTTTCAGTTGGGGGTTGATGGATGCTGAAGCTTTCTGGGCTTCGTCTCTTCGGCAGGGTCCTTCGGCGTGCATCGGCTTCTTCGTTAACTCCGGCTCCGTTTACGAGTCCGGGGAGACCACCGGCGTGTCGTACATGCTGGAGAAGATGGCCTTCAAGGGCACCAACCACCGGAGGCACCGCAACCTCGTGCACGAGCTCGAGCTTGCTGGAGGCAATGTCGGTGCCTCCTATTCCAGGGAGCAGATGGTCTACAGCTATGACACGCTCAAGGGCTACATGCCAGAGGCTATTGAGATACTCATCGACTGCATGCGCAACCCGCTCTTCCTCCAGGAAGAAGTCGAGCGCCAGGTAACGCATGCGTCAACTTCGCAATGGATGATCTCAAGGGGTACTTTAACGTCTGGTCACTGACCCACTGTTAACTGTTATGCTGTTTGTTAGTTGGTCCTTGCTCGAGAGGAAGTCCAGGACCTGCACAAGAATCCTGAGAAGTTTCTTCATGAACAGCTTAACCTTGTTGGATTTTCAGGTGCACTTGCAAATCCGCTAATACCTCCTGAGGATGCTCTTTCGAGAATCAATGACAAGATTATTCAAAAGTTTTATCATGTAAAGTCCCTTTCTTTTCCTTTATTATGTCTTGATTTCTGTATTTCTTATAAGAAACGACATAGTGCTCATAAGTACATAGTTTTAAGTGACTACACCACAATAGTATTAGATCAAAGTGGTCAGCATAAAACGTCTGCATGTCATCTCCCAGTTATGGTACTTGTTTGGGTTCATAACCTCATGTAATTCAGTTCAGGTATGCTGCATAACTGGTTCTTGAAGTTGGCAGACTAATTTTAATGCTGAAATGCAAATGCAAATATATATATATATATATATATATATATATATATAAATACTATGCATATAGTTGACTTCATATATTTGTTTATATGTCTCCTTTCTACAAGTTGATGAAGAAATTCTATGCAAAATAGTGATCAAAATGCTATGTATGTAACAGGAAAACTATACCGCTGATCGTGTGGTTCTAGCAGCATCTGGTGTTGATCATGAACAATTGCTAAACTATGCTGAATTTTTGTTGCGTGATTGGCACAAGGGGTCACCTGTGGAAAAACCAAAGTCTACATACGTGGGTGGTGATTCCAGATACAGAGCAGATTCAGATGTAATGTTATCTTTCTCTTCTACTTCGACGTATTGAGTACTAGGTAGAGGCTTTTCTCATCTTGCTGTCTTATGCAGATGACGCATGTTGCATTAGCTTTTGAAGTGCCAGGTGGCTGGCTTCAAGAAAGAGATGCTACAATTATGACCATCATACAGGTGCAGCTAATACTTATGAATTCTCTAGTGGTTAGCTGGGTTAAATTGATTGCTCTTTCCTTTTCTAATTGTTAATCCATGAATATACACAACAACAATATATGGCAGACTTTAATGGGTGGTGGTGGTTCATTCTCCTCTGGCGGTCCTGGGAAAGGGATGCATTCACGGCTCTGTAAGTCTTGGAACTCTTAGTGATTGTTTCAACTCTCTCTAGTTGGATTTCTATACTTTAAACTGTAGTTTGATTGGGTCATTGAATTAACTGTTTTTGCACTTTGTCATTGCATTATCCATCTCTTTTTTGGTGGTTTTAGTTTTTCCACACTGTGTTTTTGTCGTGGATGAAATATTTTGATAAAGCTATTCAATTGTTGTTTCTTTGCAGATCTACGGGTCCTCAATAAATATCATGCTGTCCAATCTTTTTCAGCATTTAGTAATGTATATGACAATACTGGCCTCTTTGGCATCTACTTGACCACGGTGAGCTTATCTTTTTCTACATGGTTCTGTGCCTCATATTTGTTTAACTAAACTTGTTTCTGCTTTCAACTAGAGTTTGCAAATTTGATATTTTCTGTTTGATCATGTTTGTCATTATGAATTCTGGAGTTGGATTAAGGCCTTCCCTATTCTTCCTCCTTTTATCCCTACGCATTTTCCCGTGGGCGCTAACTGATGACGATGTCCCTTTGTTGTCTAGTGACATCTTCTGGTGATAGGATGGCCCTATCAGCCTATAGAAAATACACAATATGATAAAGTGCATAGTGATTGAACTTTGTCAACATGATGATTACATGTCCCTGCGAAGTCTGAGGCTCAATTATTAATTGTTATATTATTGCTCGTTACTGCATGGTGGATGTCTTAGTTTTCTTTTTCAACGCAAAATTACGCTAGAGATAGGTCTCCTGTCTTGGAGCAGTCAATTCTAGCATAAGCAATAGTGGTTTGATTCATGCTGAAACTATGTTTTGTCTTTAAAAATTAAACATGGCAGACTTTGCCTTTGCTCTTTGTATGGGGCTCTGATATATCATTTGCCTATTTTAATTGGTTCAGTCATCAGATTTTGTTGCAAAGGCTGTTGATGTTGCAATAAGTGAATTGATTGCTGTTGCAACACCTGGAGAAGGTATGAATTATGCCCTACTTAGTGGAAAAACTTGACTATTTAACTGCCTGTTCTGAAGCACGTGGTTTGCATGTACTCAGTGACAGAGGTTGAACTGCAACGAGCGAAAAACTCAACAATTTCATCCGTATTAATGAATCTCGAATCCAGGGTACTCTTGAATGCCTAATCTCTTTCCCGTTTTCTCTCAGGTATACTTAGTTTTGACATCCGCTGTTTACTCTGCTGCAGGTAATTGTTGCAGAAGATATTGGAAGGCAGCTGTTGACTTATGGTTGCAGGTAAGTCTGTATGCTAGTTACTTCAGTGTTATGTTTACTGGTTTAGCAAACTATTGATCCTTTTTGTTCTGTTTTGGCATAACAACAGGAAGCCTATTGATTACTTCCTTCAGTGTATGGAAGAAATTACTCTAGATGATATCACAACATTTGCCAGGAAGATGTTATCTTCGCAACCCACAACGGTTAGCTGGGGAGATGGTACGCTCCTTATTGCTGTACTTGGTTTGAAATATATATATATGAGTTATGACTGATCTGCTTGCCTTGCCCATCTTGCAGTTGACAAAGTTCCTCCGTACGAATTTGTTTGCAAGCGGTTCCGGTAGTACCCCTACACAATGATCTCTGATGGACTTGAAGAATGCTCTGGTGGAGTTTTTTGTTTTGATGTTGTACTGGACCCCTGGCTCAGAAACTGTTTTCTTTCAGAAGTGCAAATCATTGTAGTTAGGATTTTAGCAGCTACGTTCAATTGTAATTGTCCAAACAGCACACACAGATGAAATGAGCTGAGGTTGACAGAAATGGAAATTTGTACAGTTCATTTGCGGAAATTAGTCATTCCTCCATGTTCTCTTGTGATCTGTTGCCGTGCTGTGTGATTTCTTATCAATACGGACAATGAATAGCTGCAGGATCTCCTAGTTACAGTAAAACCGTGATCGTTCTATGAGGACATGTCTTTGCTATTTACTTTACTGAACTCAAGTTCTGTTGCTCTAAATTTCCAGCGCTAGTTACAGTTCCTGTATAAATGGTTTTGGATTAATGTTCAACAAACTAAAGATTAGATAATGTTGAAATGACAAAGTAAAGCTTCAATTAATCGGAAAGAAAGCATGCTGCTGATTTCACCTTAAAATTGGGGTTTTCACCATGGACTCGTCTAACAAAGTTCTAAACCACACACACCATTTGCCCATTAAATGTTACCCACAACACCGCTGAAAGAAACATGATGGTGGTCGCCAGATAAATCTACTTGCAAGGTGATGCTACAAAAGAACTACAATAAACGCTACTGATCAGCCATAAAACTTAGGCACTAATCATCCCATCCTGACAGGCCGAGTCCGCCTGCCCCTACATCTGGAACAGAGGATATCATCTTAAGAGCTGAGGGATCGGTGATGGTGACTGCATTTTTTGACTTCTTTCTCTTCTTTGTGTGATCAATTACCAAATCTTCAAACTTTCCGTCTGGAGCTACTTCCTGGGTTGAACTGTCCTTTAGTTTGGGCTCTGAACTGTACTGTTTGGAAAACACTAAATCAGCAAATGAGATTTCGGTATTATCGATTCCTTCAGCATCTATGTCTTCTTCATCAACAAATTTCTTCCTCTTGGCCTTCTTGTCCTTTCTACCAGTATCATCAACATCATCCTTCCTCTTCGATTTGCTGTCATTGGCATGTTCTTCCACTTCAGGCTTCTTCTTTGCTTCCTTCCTGCCCTTTTTCCTTTCCTTACCATCCAGCACTTCAGATTTGCCAAGGGCAGAAGTGGTGACACCTAGGGAAACAGTCTTGACTTCAGGCTCTTCAGGGACCTTTAACTGTTGTTTCGACTGCAGCTTTTTATCCTTCTTTTTCCTATCAACCTCAACTGGATCATTCTCTTTTTCATATCTGTTATCACTCTTGGAGCTGGCCTCTAGGGGCTTTGCATTCAAGATTCTCAAGGTTGGCACAAGTTTCTTAACCTGAGAGAACATTGAGTTACTCTACAATTACAACACTTAGAAAGCAAGTTTGTCTGGGAATATCACCTTTTTGACATGGCTGTCTTTCTCAGAAATAGGATTTCCCTGCAAATTAAGGTTCCTCAAGTAGCGCAATTCAGAAAGTACCTGGCAACCAAACAAGTTATTGTAAGAGTCTAGACTCTAGACTATCATGATAGATTAGGTAGCAAAATAAGGAGCAAACCTCAAGATCTGAACTCCTCTCGATCAAGTTATTCCCTAAATCAAGGTTCAGCATCTTCACATTTTTAGCCAAATCCGAAGGGATTGTCTGTCAGTTAAGGTTCAAACAAAATGTCACAGTCATCAAGTGCAATCGACAATATATGCTAGCAACAGCAATCCAAGTGCAGAAAAGACCAAATGAAATCATACAGTGATCTTGTTGTGGGAAAGCCTGAGTTCCTTCAATTCCACACATGCAGCAAGAGAGGACCCAATATTTTCTATTTGGCAGTGTGACAAGGATAGCTATGGAAAGAAGTAACAGCGACACATTAGTCATTCAGAGTTAGAAACGCTCCATACAAAAAGCAACACAACATTTTTCTATATTTACTAAGGATAAAGAAATGAACAATACCTTTTTCATAGACTTAGCCTTGGCCAAAGCATTGCCAATGGCAAAAATGGGATTCTTAGAGAGAACTGCAGCAGAGTAAATGTTCACAAATTACAGATAAGTGAAGGGAAACATGGCTATGTATTGTCTCATGGATACTAAATGAAAAACATATTGTTTAGTGGGTGATACATTTACATATAGACCCAGAAGCAAAACGAATATCATATTCACAAACTAGCATTCACCATGCGGATTTATATAGTTGTAATAACAAAGTTGCATACAGTGTTATATATCAAGCTTATTGTTCAAACAAAGAAATAAAAAATTTTGTTTCTCAATATTACAATCACTAACCATGATCTCATTTTAAGGAAGGATATAAGTTTGTGTTGCAAGGGTAAGGTAATCCAGTCCATGATACTACATATGAGCTATTTTGATTACATACCGAGTGTATTCAACTGTTGCAGCCGATCAAGCTTGCAGATGGAAGAAATATTGTTATCTGCATTAGGAATTGCAAAGATTCTCATAAGCAATTAAGTACACTAGCAGCAGGTAAAATAGGAGCAACTGAAAGCCCCTAATATTCATCCATTGCATTACCATTGAGAATCAATGCCCCCAGGCTTGTTAAGGATGCAACCTCATCCATCTTTGTAAGTTTGTTCTTGCCAGCATTCAGCACCTGTACAGCCAGGGGGAAGAATGATTGTCAAGTAAGGCGAGTCAAGTTATGTGGTAAGATTCAGTACTGAATTAGGCCACGAGGAAATGCTGGGCAGACAGGCAACTCACTTGCAGCTTTGAGAGTCCTTCAACGCCTTTTAAGCTCACAAGCTTGTTTTCAATAACCGAAAGCCACTTCAGGTTGGCACAGGAGGATAAACCCTTCAGAACATAAAAGCAGGGATTTTAAGTGAAAGGTAGAAACACAAATAGACGAGCTCAGGTTCAAACAGTAACATATATTAGTATAGAGAGATTTTAAAATATGTCTGCAGAGAAGATGTGGTGGAGAGATAACAATAAGAGGACGCTATATCAACCAGAGTGAAATTTCAGCAAGAGTCCACATCAAGCATACTGCATATTTAACTTGTATATGTGCTACTCATTGAAATAAGAGTAGTGTGCACAAACAGCATTGCTCTATTATACTGTCTGTCTGTATTAGGCAGTGCGCAGCAGAGGTACCGTACCTCGAGGGTGACGAGGCAGTTGTAGCCGAGGTCGAGGCGCTCCAGCTTGTTGAAGCTGCTCAGGCACGACACCTGCACAGCCAGCACAAAGGATCATGAGCAGCCGAGCAGCAAGCAAACCCCCCGTGGGAGTGGGGTAGGAGAGGGAGAGGGACTCCACTGACGTCGGAGAGCGCGCGGTGGGAGAGGTTGAGGGCCGTAGCGCCGGTCCCGTCCGATCCCGCCTCGCGCGCCGCCTGCTCCAAGGTTAGCCGCGTCATCTCCTCCTCCTCCTCGTCCTCCTTCGCCGCCGCCGGGTAGGGCCGAGTGATCGCTTGGTTGCGGCGTTGCTCTACCCTAACGGGCCAACGGCGCCCACGGCCCAAGAAGGAGAAGAAGGACCCTGACAGGTGGGGCTTCCACCTTAAGTGGGGCCCGCTTGCCAGTCTCGATACAACGAAACGGGACGGGACGGGACGGGACGGAAGAGTCTCCGGTGGAGCAGAGCACGAATCGAGTCAGAGCGGACGAGAGGAAGCAAAGCAGAGCAGGTGAGGAAAGGCGAAGCTTCTCCTCGCCAACATGGCGATGACCGTCGAAGGTGGGTGTGCTTCTTCCTCCCCTAAATTTCAACCGGTTATGCGAGTTCCTCTTCGCTTGAGATCCGATTCGTGTGTGGAATCGTGGGGATTGGGTGGGTGCTTGTGGTTTTCTGCGGATTAGGGCTTGGGAGATCCCAATTAGACTACGGGTGCTGCTCTTTAAGGTATGGATTGTGAGTTGTGTATCTCTTGTTAGTCCAGGTTCTCTGCAGCGCCAAGCAACCCTGGATGCTTACTGCGATCGAGGTTGGTGTATGTGTAAATTTTTGATTTGGATCAGTGGAAATTAATTGGTCAGATTAGTCTTAGACAAAGCGATTTAGTTGCTCGGCCAGTTCAGTTCCCTGAAAATCCGGGGTCTAATTAGATCGTCCAAGTATTGATCCTGTTGTACCAGGTCTTGTGTGTTGCCACTACAAGTAGTCGTTGTTTGGGAGTTAGATTCGTGAAACTCATTGCACGAAATGTAGTTTGGTTATAGTGTTCTCATCGTTTTCTAGTAGTCTGTTATAGTTGGTTATAGTTTTCCATAATATTTTTAGGCTCTAGTGCTCTGATTAGCTTACATATATATCAGACATTCAGACTGGCAGCTATTTTTGTTGTTCAAATAGCTTCAAGGTTCTAATTTCAATGACTAACTCTACGTGCTATTTTTCTTCCTGTCCTCCGTACTTTTGTGCTGGATGATGCTGTTCACTTACTCTTGGTGTTTCTCGTGACAGTGTAAGATTATTGTCCTCAATCTTTTCTAACTTCTGTTTTGCATTTACACAAAGTTTTATATATTTAATTCCTTCCGTTACAGCCTCGCTGGACTTGCCTTTATGTTTTCCACAAGCATTCTGCTGCAGATACTGGTAAGTTCTTCACATTTGTTTAAGGCTCATTTTAGCGTCTTCCAGGAACTAATTAAGATTTCTGAAAGATTTATATACGTTACTACCTTTGAGAAGTGAAAATTTGTCACTTAGATCTTACATTTCGTTACTTCAATTAATGTCCACTAGTCTGTCCTGTGATATCTGACATAAGCGTGATACTCATAAAAAGGAAAGCATGAATAGCCATTAGCTGCTTGCCAAGATTATAGTAGAAGCATCATATGTGAGTAAGAGTGATAACTCATGTGTGCTGGAGAAAATGCTTTGCAGATAGTGCACGCAAAGATTGTGTCGACACCAGATAGCATCGATTTATATCATAGCTGTAGTATTTTCATGGAAAAGGCAACACCAGTTTGTCATAACATTGTTGTTTGGCTATGTTGTGGCCTCTATAATGTTCAGTTTTGATTTTTAATGGTGCAGGCATGTGCTTTGTACAACAACTGGTGGCCCATGTTAGCAGGTTATTGTTAATTTGTTAGCCTCCTCAGTCATGAGAAAGTTGTTAGTTGCCTCCTCGGTCGTGAGGAAATCATCATAGTATTTCTACTGACATTGTTACATTCTTATGCAGCTCTCATGTATGTCCTCGTACCAATGCCATGCCTGTTTTTCGGTGGTGGATCCACACACTTCTTGACAAGCAGAGAAGGCGGGGGGTAAGTTCTAATATTTAAGGGAAAATTGGTTCCATAGCATCGGAAGAACATCGTTTCCGGAAAATACCATTAGAAGATCGCCGTTCCGTAAAATACCATCGAAAGAATGAGCCGCTACCTCAAAATAGCATTCCGTCACGTTAGCAGCTAACACCGTGAAGCCGTCCATCCAAGGCCCACAAGACAGCCTGACACCTGCTTCTTCTTCCTCCGTCCGCACGCTCGCCTTGCTCTGGCTCTTTGCTCTTCTTCCCCTTCACGTCTGCTCTCTCTCTCTCTCTCTCTCTCTCTCTCTCTCTCTCTCTCTCTCTCTCTCATCCCGTCCCTGAGCACATTCCATCACTAGCAAGCTGGAAGCGCTGCCCCAGGATGGACGCCTAGTCTAACCCGTCGAGCGGGAACCCGTCCATCTCCCTCCCGACTCCCTGTGATCCGCCGCAGCGCATCACACGCATGATCCGTTTTGTGTGCAATTGTGCAGGCGTAATTAAAAATTACAGCTAGCTAGCTGTCCTGCTCCTGCAGCTGCGTCCATGCTCTGTGTCTGCACTCCAACGAGCTTGCGAGCCTTTGCATGCATATATACGACGGAGCAGGCCAGCAGTAGTGGCAGGGAATCAAAGCAGGCTAGGTAGCTGCTGCTTGCTTGCTTCCGGTCAATCCATCCATCTGACGTCGGTCGGATCAGGCTCAGCGGCAGCAGAACTGCAGCCTGGCTCGTCGGTGCTCAGTCTCGTGCCGTGGAGGAGCGAGCAGAGCAGTAGTCTGTGCTTTGGCGCATCACTGCGCCGTTGGACGGAAAATTAACGGAGTTGGATGCCAAACTTGATCGAATGCTTTTTTAAGGTAACGGTCCATTCTTTGGATGGTATTTTAGGTGAGGATGATCTTTCGATGGTATTTTTCGGAAATGATGTTCTTTCGATGCTATGAAACCAATTTTCCCAATATTTAATGCCGTTGGTTGTTTTTGGAAATATACCGTACACCATGTATGTGTACAATTAAACAGATTTATTGGCTAGTGAGAGAAAATTACTTAGGATACTCAAATAGTTTTATTTCATTCAAGTGTTATCATAGTGATATTAATAACTGAGAGGCATTAACATTTCAGGTGGATTAATGCTGCAAAATTCCTGACTGGTGCGTCTGCCATGGGAAGCCTTGCCATCCCAGCTATTCTGAGGCACGCTGGCCTAATCGAGACTGGTGCCATGTTCATTGAGTTCACGTCCTTCTTCATCCTTGTATGCACAGTGATGTGCTTCCACAGGGCTACCCTAGATGAAGATTGGTAAATGCGCATGCACGGACCCCTTAAGAATAGTGATTCTGTGGCCGCTTGACGGCTTCTCTCCATGCTGAGCAGAAAAATTCCTGTTGGAAGCTAACATGGATCTGTACAAAGAAGCCAATTTGAACCTCTTGGCTGATGTTTTATATAGAAACTCTTAAGATCTGTGGTCACGTGTCGATGCATATGTTACTACGTTCACTTGACATCGCGGTGGCATGTTCTATGGTGAAGGAACCATCTGTGTAAAGCATGACCAAGAGTACGGACACCCTACTTCTTTGGTTGGCTGCCACATTGCGTTAACATATTATCCAATGGAACCTAATGCCAATATCTGTTTGATTCTGAAGTGCTGAAATCTCTTTGCTTTTGTTGAAAGCAAGCTAGTATTGATCGAACTTAGTTATTCCAAGAATAGATAGCTCCCGTTTTCTGATACATGTACGCTATAGGCCGAGACTTGTACTGGTCAATGCTGAAGGGAGCTTGGTTATGTAAAAAAGCAGTTTAACCTTCAAGGTGAATTACGGAATGCAGACTCTGTGTCCGCTTGCTTCTCTCCATGCTGAGCAGAAGATCTGCGGTCACGTGGCGATGCAGATGTTACTTCGTTCGCTTGCATCGAAGTCGCATGTTCAATCAATTTTTTTGCCACTAGGGTTTTTTTAATTATAAGTATAATTATGTCTAAGAATTAAACATCAAGGACAGTTTGGCCGAGTGGTCTAAGGCGCCAGATTTAGGCTCTGGTCCGAAAGGGCGTGGGTTCAAATCCCACAGCTGTCAATCTTTTTTTTTTGTTTTAGCAAACACAGAATATTTTTCGCTCCTCTTTTTTTTAGGGATAACATATATTTACGTGGTGATAATTTATCTTTGTTTTTTCCCCTATATTGATCGTTTTATATATTTCCAAGCTAATATTCATATTGTCGTAGACTCGTAGTGGTAGCTACTAGCAGCACGGATGTGGGGCCAGTGATCCCCTTGGCATCCATCATCGTCTTCACGCCGACATGGACATCAACAGCGACATTACCTCACCTCACTAGCATTTCAGTTCCCTCTGCACTACACAGCGAAGCAGATACCAGCATTCAGTCTCAATCAAAGCGACTGCATTTTCAGTGGTTCAGCCAGACAGAAATGCTAGGTGCAGTTCGCCACACAGCTGGCTCATGCATACAACAAAACAAACACAGGGTTGGTCTTCCCTTGATCAATCGTTGGTCACCATTTGACATGGTCCGGACTTTCCATTTTGAGCCTTGGTTCGCGTGCAGATTCAGATTAACTTGAGCATGTTTAGTACTGCTGTTTCCTCAACGCGTGATATTGCTACAAAGCAAGGTTCTGGGTGCAAAGTGGTCAGCACAGGCAGTGGTCTGCTGTATTGCTCTGAATATTCTGAGACCCTCTTTGAACCAACCTAAGCAACTGTTTGTTTTACTTTTCTATTACTGGTCACCTCGTCAAGTTGAGAGTTAACAAAGTCATCATCTCATCTAATCTAGCATCCCCATCCTCCCTCTCTCCCTCTCCACCACCTCCTCCTCCATGGCCCTCGTGCTCCGCCCCTGGGCCTTTCTTCTTTTCCTTGTACTGGTCTCCTATGATGAATCTGGTCTTCAGAGCAGAAGGAATGGAGTCGCACAAGCCACGCAGAGGGTCTTCCTGTATCCGCAGTCTCCAAAGGTCTCCTCAATTGTGAGCACCAAGTACAGGACTGCCTACCACTTCCAGCCTCCCAAGAACTGGATCAACGGTATGAGCTTTGTGCTCTTCTCTTCTCACTATTTTTTCGCCTGCCGTTGACTTTCTTGCAACCTCAGAGCCAAACATGGTTTCCTGGCAATGAAAAACTGTCGACACACAAAAGTCGACAACTGTCCATTTTCTTCTTGTTTCGGGACCTTTTCATGGTTCAAGAAAACCGCTGATCTAGTTTTGCCCAACTGGAGGGAGCTTCCTTTTCTTTCAAGGGGAAAAAACACATCATCAGGAGGAGTTAAACGTAGCAAGTAGGTGACCTTAATTTTTGTATGTTCATGATATCAGAGGGGAAGGGTAGGTGGGCAACTCAATACTTGTGCAGTGCTGTTGCTGAATGCTGCCTGCAGGACAGGTGCTCACATTTATGGCACTGCAGCTACATTTTCAGTAATTTCGTAATATAGTGATAGCCTTGCCCAAATCGAAGCTGTTCGTTGATGAAAATTTTACATCCTATTACCGTATTTTGAAGGAAAAGCATTTCAGTTCTCACCAATATGTATGCCGTACCCATCTCGGCTCATCTCTAGATGATTTATTAGACTTGCTCCACTGGTACTACTGCCTGGAAGTATTCAGTTAGGCGATGCAACCGAAAGTATGTGCCCGGAATATTAGAGACATCATCTGTTATCCTTGGTCAACGAAAGAAGTTTTAGCAGCTTCTGAACCCTGGCATCTTTGCTCTTGCTTGTACTGTCTTACATATTAATAATGCAGTTGTCACAAGTCTTTTGATATCATCTTTCTTTTGTGTCCTTCAAAAATTCTGATGAATCGGGGCGATCTTTTCAAACCTTTGACAATTCAAAAGATCCAAATGGTATGTATCTCTCTTACACAAAATACTTGCATGCAAAAACGTAGAATAAGCTGAAACATTCCTCAACTAATGCTCCCTTCATTTCTAGGACCAATGTACTACAATGGTATCTATCACCAATTCTACCAGTACAATCCAAACGGTTCACTCTGGGGTAACATAGTTTGGGGCCACTCGGTCTCAACAGATCTCATCAACTGGATCCGGCTTGAGCCAGCAATAGAACGGACAATTCCGAGCGACATAAACGGTTGCTGGACTGGTTCAGCCACAATCCTGAAGGGCAATCGGCCTGCCATCATATACACAGGTGCTGACACAGAGAAGCGTCAAGTCCAAAACATTGTGTTTCCAAAGAACGTGTCTGATCCATACCTGAGGGAATGGATCAAACCAGACAACAACCCATTGATCCAACCGATCGGACAAGGATTAAACTCAGGCCAGTTCAGAGATCCAACAACCGGTTGGATTGGACCAGATGGACTGTGGAGAATAGCAGTTGGGGCTGAGCTGAACGGCTACAGTGCAGCACTTTTGTACAAGAGTGAGGATTTTGTGAACTGGACTAGAGTTGATCACTCACTATACTCTTCCAATGCCTCTACCATGTGGGAATGCCCAGATTTCTTTGCAGTATTACCTGGAAACAACAGTGGATTGGACTTGTCCGCAGCTATCCCGAATGGCGCTAAGCATGTTCTCAAAATGAGCCTGGATAACTGTGACAAGTATATGGTTGGTGTTTATGATCTCAAAAGTGATACCTTTGTCCCAGATACCATACTTGATGACCGAAGATTGTGGTCAAGGATTGACTATGGAAATTACTATGCTTCGAAATCGTTCTTTGATTCGAAGAGGGGTAGGAGGATTATATGGGGTTGGACCAATGAGACAGATAGTTCGTTAGATGATGTTGCCAAAGGTTGGGCAGGAATCCATGTAAGCAAATCTGCCTCCAACTGCATCACCTATTTTCTGTTGAATTAGTGACAGTTGCTTTAACACATCTATACCGGTGTAACTATGTGCACTCGTTTTCTTTTTCAAATATAGGCAATCCCCAGGACTATATGGTTAGATAGCAACAGTAAGCAATTGCTGCAATGGCCAGTTGAAGAGGTCGAGTCACTACGAAGTGAAGAAGTCAGCCACCAAGGCTTGGAGCTCAAGCAGGGGGATCTGTTTGATATTAAGGGAATTGATACTTTACAGGCTAGTTTCTCCTGCACACACTTGCTTACTTAACCTTCCAAGCTCCAAATAACCCTCTTTTTACTTCAACTAGATGCCACAACAGTTGAATCTATAACTGTGGTATTTAGTATTTACTATACACAGACTTAGGTTTTGCCATTTTGGTATGTCTTACATAGCAGCTGTAGCTGATCTGGCACATGATTTTCTCAAAACAGGCAGATGTGGAGATAGATTTTGAGCTTACGTCCATAGATAGTGCTGATCCTTTTGATCCTTCCTGGCTTTTGGACATCGAGAAGCATTGTCGGGAAGCAGATGCATCGGTTCATGGTGGTGTGGGCCCATTTGGACTTGTGGTTCTTGCATCTGATAACATGGAAGAGCACACTTCTGTGCACTTCAGAGTTTACAAATCACAGGAGAAGTACATGGTTCTTATGTGCTCTGATCTGAGAAAGTTAGTACACACGTTTCATCTTTTATTTTCAGTTTTCGCTAAATTTTTCAGGCACATTGATATTTGTAAAAACTTCATGTCGTTGTTTGCACCAATTAATTTCCTTGATCTGTGCAGATCGTCCTTGAGACCAGAGCTGTACACACCAGCTTATGGAGGCTTCTTCGAATTCGACCTCGAGAAGGAAAGCACAATATCTTTGAGAACTTTGGTGAGTCGGGGAGCTCTGCCTCCACTTTTCTTCATGTAAGAAATGAAATGGATGAATTATAGCAGCAATACCGGTGCACTCCCTGCAGATTGATCGCTCTGCGGTGGAGAGCTTTGGTGGCGGTGGCAGGCTCTGCATCATGGCCAGGGTTTACCCAGTTACACTCATCAACGGCGGCACTCGGATGTATGCGTTCAACAATGGAACTAGCACCGTCAAAGTGCCTCAGCTGAAGGCATGGAGCATGAGGAGAGCACAAGTGAATGTGAAGAAGGGATAAGAAAGTTATTATACATCATTTAGCAATAACGAAGCTTTCTGACCACTGGATGAATGCATGAGTTGCTTCAAGGCATCATGCTTTCCTACTTGCCAGCTCATTCTTAGGTACCTGGAAAGAGGGGGAACAAAATACAAAACAACATATGACTGACCTCAGATTATGTAATTCATTTACTAGAAAGAAAAGGAAACAGAGATTATTATTGAGTGTTGGTTAGAAGAACAAAGAACTCCATTGTTTAAGTGTGGAAATATTCCATCGACAATTATTATAACGTTCCAGTACCGGTGAAGGGCTACATCATTATTCTTCAGATCTTGCATAAAGTTGTCAGTGGATGTAGCTTAAGAAAAGCAAAACGAAAAAAAAATAAAAAGAAAAGAAAACGAGAGAAAACAGCGCAGGGCCCATCCGGGTTCGAACCGGAGACCTCTTGATCTGCAGTCAAATGCTCTACCACTGAGCTATGGACCCTGTACGAATAAATTTTCCAAGAAAGTTTTATGACACCCTAAAGCTGCACGAACAACGTGCAAATAATAATGCTTTGTCATACCGGCTAATAAACTGCTACTGCTGCTGCATGGATCAAAATTTGTTCGATACTCGTTGTCTACAAACAATGTGCGATTCAATCGTCCCCCAAATATCGGTTCTACGCAAAGGCAATTACTGCGGGCGGAGGGCCATACATTGCTCAAACACGCCTATGCAATTTGCAAAATGGGAATCGACAGTGGAGTTCTAAATTTGACTTCAGCCGATATATTGATGTACGTGCGAGCCAAATAGAAAGTACCAGTGACGAAACAGGTGAATCACAGAATCCAACTAAAACACTCAAACCATCGACAAAGCTAATTCTGCCTCAGGAATCGTCTCTCATACACCCATGTTTAGAGTATTTGGCATACAGAGTAGACAGCAACGTAGCAAAAGTCGTCCAACTCATTTTGGGTTCCTGAGAACGATGATGACTGAATCCCCACGGAGGAACATCTTGCTTATGAATCTGTCTTTGTTCACCGGAAGAGCCTTCTTCTTGCCTTTACCCGTCTTTGGTACCTGTAACAGGAGCAACAGATGTTAATGAACACATCAACACAAGAGACTGAAACGATACAACAGCTAGGATAACGTGTCATATACCTCAGTCCACATCTCCCTAACATTCTCAAGAACCATGTTGCAATGCCGATCAAATGCCCTCACACGACCAAGTAACTTCTTGTTGTTCCGGCAGTTGATAAGAACCTAAGATGTAAGGGAGGACAAATGATCAGAATAAAGAGCAGTTGAACAATTATACCTGCAGTCAGAACTAAGCAATTTAGCATAAAGTGCTTAAATGCGATACATCAGACAGACCATAATATAGCAGCTGGATAACTAGATACAGCTAGCACAAGCCTACTAACAATGTCCAGGGTTAAAATGCAGGGTTCAGATCTAGTGACTTAAAATGTCACATGGGACACTGAGACTTGCTAGACTGGAAGCTGGCAGCATCTAGGTAGACAAATCAGTGCGAAGCTTATTTTGCAATTCGTCAATCGGTGACCACAGTTTATGGCTAACCAACTTACAAGCAACTTAGACTCAGCAAATTAGTCAGCTTACAACAATATCAGTCATTACACTCTGAAAACAGATCCAGGCAAAAAAAAAAATCCAACTTCAGACAGTGAAAATAAATGGCACATGATCCATAATGGATATGCAGGAAGGTAGACAATGTAGGCTACAGAACCTGAGATAGATGCACTAGTGCGATAGGTCACAACTTCAAATCACGTGCAAAACTGACTGCTGAGACTACTGTGTTATTTACATGGACATAAGTAATGTGGGAATCACAGATATGGGGGACATGTTGTGAAAATGATGTGAGAATCATAGCTAAGGAACACGTTGCAGCTACAAGCGTAGAGCTGCCTGATATGATTTTCTTGAACTGGGGTGTCAGACTACTTGGAAGAGACAGACAATGTAGATGGACAGACAGTTGAAAGAGGAAAACAAATTATGAGGTAAACTGAGATCTCAATAGTTGAAGAAATTGCCCAACCTGGGTATTGTTCTTGACGCTCATCATCAGCACTGACAGAGGGCCCGTGCTGAATTCCTCCTCCTCCTTCTTTCCCTGTTTGAACAAAGGTGTTGAGGCCACATGAACCAGATCGCAGTTAATTGATACTCAACAGACCAGATTCCACAAATGTATGGAAAGAAGAGTGGCCACTTGGTGCTTACATTGGCTTCCTCCGCCATCGGTGCGGCTCACCAAGTAGAGCCGGCAATCTTCACATGGAAAAGAAAACAACAAATGATTAGTAGCTTATCACAGAGACGTGCTTAATGTAGAGCATGGGGATTCGGGTAGACCCCCGAAAAATCAGAAAATAAACAAAGAACAGGTAACAAAATCCTTGGTGGACGCCAAAGTAACATTGGGACCCCCGAATAAACTGGACGGATTGGACGGGGCGTACAGAGACATTTGGATTTGTGGACGGCCAAAGCAAAAACGAGCAATCCTTAAAGTATCATAACTAGGGCATTGAATCCAACAAAACAAAGTCCGGATGGATCTCGACTCCACGCACGCGGACATCACAGCGTCAATGAATTCGATGTGGAAGAGGGCGGGCGTACATGGGTTGGGGGGCAAGAAGGTAAAGCGGAGCGGTTGGTGGATTACCTGGGCGTGGAGGCGAGAAGGCGGCGGCGAGAAGAAACCCTAGTTCGGCTGCGCTCGGGGCTCACCCCAACCGAAGGTAGGCGAACGGGCGAGGAAGGGGGGGGGGGGGGGGGGGGGGGGGGGTTTGCAGAGATTTTGCAGATGGGCCCCTCGGTTAGTCGGTTATCATGTTGGTAATAGCTTGTTTTTTTTTAAGGATGCATATGTACGTAGCGGCCCGTACTTGGTTGGGCCGGGATCCATCGATGATATTTGTTTGGGCTGAATCTGTTGGTCGAATTTGATTCACCTTCCCGTATATTGTCTTAGCATAGATAAAATTTAGTCGAAACTGGGAAGATATACAGAGATAATACATTGGATCATTAGATTAAACAGGAATGGTGTGACGATATCCATCGCACCAACACCTAGGGGTACGGTGGTCAGGCACGAGTCAGCTTGAATAATTCACACGCCAAGCAATACTAGCAGTAAGTACATGAATGAATGAAACAAGACATCTACTCCAATTGCCTAATTATATTAACCGAAGTCGTCCTATATCATCATCATCACACAACTGCATGCACGCACTTTGCTTAGCTACTAGTAGTAGTAGATTTCATTTCATTCCATTCCATTCAACGATAGATGATGCCATGTTGGGTGTTCTTGGATTGTCATCATGGAGCAGCCTTGGTAGATGAGCCAGCTGATGATGGTGATGGTTGCTGCTTGAGCGCCCTCTCGATGAGCATGTTGAGGAAGTTCATCACTTGCACCGCGTGCTTGAGCGCCGTCAGGGGATCCACGGCCTGAGAATTAACGCAAAAGCAATTATATATTGATGATCGTGCATGTTTAGGAAGACAATAATTATTAATACAGCAAGATCGATCATGAACTGAATTGCGATGGATGGATTCGGTGACGAGCTAGCTAGCACACGCAATTTAATGCAGCAGCTTAATAATGCTAATTAATTTCCTAATTAATAACACCGTACCTGCGTCATGTTTGGCGCGAAGACCATGGCGAGGTTGCGCGTGCCCATCTTGTTGGCCTTCTCCTCCCTCGCGACGTCGGCCATGAGGTGGACGGCCCAGTCCAGGAGGGCGCCCTTGGGCGGCGGCAGCAGCCTGGCGCAGAGGCGGGCGCAGTCGTCCTCCGTCTCGCACCGAGCCACCTCGTCCGCCGGCAGCGAGTCCAGCACCCCGCCGGGGAGCTCCCGGAACCACGCCTGCGATGGTGCGATGCATATATTTATATATATACATACATGTATACATATATGGAGATGGATACATACCTTGATGAGCCCTGCCAGGCAATGCACGTCGACGCCGTCCGGCACGACGCCGGAGTTGTTGAGCTGGTCCCTCGCGCGCTGCTCCTGGGCTCCGTCGGCGGTGATCCTGAAGATGCCCTCCGCGGCGAGGCCGCCCTGGTCGTAGAGGCGGCGCTGCAGGTGGAGGAGGATGGTGGGGACGCTGTTCCCCCTGCCGTCGTAGGAGCACTGCATCGACTCCGTCGACACGCCGAACACCGTCGCGCTCGCGCTCGGCGGCCGCCCCTCCACCTCGCGCTGCAGCTCCTCGGGAACGCCGCGGAACCCGTGGAACCGGTCGAACGTCACGTGCGCCACGTGACGGACGTCCGTCGGCCACCCGATCTCCATCGCCTGCTGCTGTTGGTTCTGCTCCCCGGCGGCGAGGCCCCCCTCGTCGTCGTCAACGGCGCCGCCCTGCATCCCGCGCGAGTCCACCACGGCGCGCGAAAGAGACGGATCGATGGGAGCGAGCAGTTGGTTGAGACTTGATGGAGACCGAGTCGCAGCACGAAGCTAGGTAGGTTGTTGGGGATCCATGCCTCTCTGATCTGCTGCTCATACTACACTACTCATACGCGGTGGGGGAGACAGTTGCAGCGACGTGGGCGGCACCACTACGCCAACGCGTACTACATCATGCTGTGCCTTCTCTTCTAATACAAGATCTTCAATTATTTGTTCGTCCGGTCCATCTACCTAGTAGTGGCCCATTGTATATATAACAATTTTTTTTTTAAAAAAAGAAAGAACCAGCAATACCTTGCCTGTCGGATATCTTGCTTCTGGTTCAAGGTCACCTGGTCACCATTAGGATCCTATTAGGATCAAGGTCGCCTGGTCACCATTATACACTTATTCCAGAGTTTGATAACGTCAAAATCGCGTTTTAGCTGTGATGCTGCCAGCAGCCCTGAGATCTGTTTACCTATGTAGTTCCAGTTGCATTTGTAAGATGAACGATACTGTGTCAGCTTGTGCAATTACAGTCATCATGTTGTGGATTTGTCAACTCATTCATATATAACATCAATATCCAACTGTGTTATGTGCTCTGTGTAAGCTAAATTTGGGTTAGGAGATAAAATTTTAAGCATCTCTCGAATGATTTTGCAGCCTATTTTCACTTACTTTTCAATGTTTTAATAATATTATTATGAACTCCATTTTGGTTGGGTGCTTGGGTTGGGCTGGGCTCGGCCCCGTGTACGGTGTGCTGCTCTCTCGTCTGTCATCTCCCTGTTGTGCCGCTGCCTCCCCGCCGGACTATAGCCAGCCAGCCGTCGATGGCTCTGCTCCGCCTCCACCTCCCGAGGCCTCCGCTGCCCGCCCGCCCTCACCCTTCTCCTCTCTCCTCCCCCTCCACCTCTTCGTGGTTGTGGCGCGCCCGCCTTCCCGCCGCCTCCTCACGCCTCCTCTGCTCCAGCCACCCGGCCTCGCCCCTCGACGCCTCCTCTTCCGCCGCCCCGCCCTCCATCGTTGCCGGCCTCCTCGACTACCTCAACGAGTCATGGACGCACTTCCACGCCACAGGTTCATGATTCGCTTCCCTCTGCCCCACTCATCCTCATGCTCGCCCACTGTTCGACGATATTACTTGCTAACAGGGGTGCTGTGCCTGTGTTTCAGCTGAGGCCAAGCGGCAGCTGCTCGACGCGGGCTTCAAGCTGCTCAGCGAGAGTGATGACTGGGACCTGCAGCCCGGTGGCCGCTACTTCTTCACGCGCAACATGTCCTGCTTGGTCGCCTTTGCCATTGGGGAAAAGTCAGATTATACTCACCTCGCTCTCTTCTTACTCGCATATCCATGTGTGCGGTGCAATTGCCACTCCATATGAATGGATATGATTACAGCCTACCCACTAAACCCATTGCAGGTACAGGGTTGGGAACGGTTTCAATATAATTGCTGCCCACACTGATAGTCCTTGTCTCAAGCTCAAACCGAGGTCTGCAACCTTCAAATCTGGCCACCAAATGGTGAATGTGCAGACGTACGGGAGTGGGCTGTGGCATACATGGTTTGACAGAGATCTAACTTTGGCTGGGAGAGTCATCCTCAAGGCTGCAGACGGTTCCTTCAAGCATAAGCTTGTCAAGCTCACCAGACCATTGATACGTGTACCCACACTGGCCATACATCTTAACCGGTGATCTCTCATTCACATCTTTTTACTTGTCTATCTTGTAATCTCATAGTGATTAGCAATTATGATTTCAACTGTATGTATTGTTAAGCAATAGTCCATCTATCTCATCCTTCGCTGCAGCAGCCTCTTTCAAATCCGTCGAGTTACTGCTTCATCTCCATGTCTACACTTTCCATTTTTCTACTGTTTGAAAACCGTATTGTCCGCATTCTTTCACTTTCTCTTTTACCATGCAGGGCCAGATCCACTGTTTAGGGCCTATCCGAACTGTATATGTTTTTTTAAAGAAAAATTTGGCTCTTCCCCCTTATGGCCTTATCTTAGTGAATTTCTTTTCATTTTAGCACAGTGAATTCTGATGGCTTCAAGCCTAACCTAGAGACCCATCTTGTTCCACTTCTTGCAACAAAGCATGAAGAAGCAACTATGAATTCTGATGACAAAAGTTCTAGCTCTACAAAAGTCGCCCACCATCCACTACTTTTGCAGGTACCTCTAAACCCCACTCCTTTGGTTTCGGGGCTTGTCCCCTTGACTGTACTAAATTTAGTTGGAAATTGCTGCATATGACTTGAAATCATATCTTCTTCTTATCTCTGTGCTCTGTAGATTCTCTCAGAGGAAATTGGTTGTGAATCAGATGAAATAATTGGTATGGAGTTGAACGTATGTGATACTCAGCCTAGCTGCCTTGGTGGGGGAAACAATGAGTTCATCTATTCTGGAAGACTGGATAATCTTGCTTCATGTTATTGTGCTCTCAGATCTCTCATGGACTCTTCCAAGGCGGCAGAACAATTGTCCAGTGAGAAGGCTATAAGGATGGTTGCTATGTTCGATAATGAGGAGGTACGCTATATACAAAAAAACACAAAAGTTCTGCCCTGCATGAGCTGTATCACAATAAATTTTACCCGGCTGGTGAAAACTATACCTTTGCATTTCTAGATTCCTAATCCTCATTAGGATCCTGTTTAAGATGGGATGCTTAAACTGGCCTTAAGAAAGAAATAGATTAATCTGATATTCATGTTTGTTCCCTGCACTACTCAGGTGGGTTCAGATTCAATGCAAGGGGCAGGTGCACCAACCATGTTCCAGGCTATGAGACGAATCATCGATTCCTTGATGCATCAGTCAATGGGAGAGGGAGCTCTGGAACGTGCAATACATTCTTCGTTCCTTGGTAAGACTTGATCATATAGGGATCATCAGATGTATCCAGTGAGGTGGGATGGAATAGTTGCTCTAAATGACTTCTACTGTTCCTTTCAGTTTCAGCAGACATGGCTCATGCCCTGCACCCGAACTATCCAGACAAGCATGAAGAGTGCCATAGACCAGAACTACAGAAGGGACTTGTCATCAAGCACAATGCTAACCAACGTTATGCCACAAGTGCTGTTACAGCTTTTCTCTTCAAAGAAATAGCGAGGATTCATAACCTTCCAGTTCAGGTGCTTTTCAGTTTTCTGCACTATGGTTTTACTGGTAGCCTGCTTTACTGCAAGGACATAGTGATGTATTTGAAAACACATGGATGAGCTATTGAGCTCTGCAATGGCCTAAAAACACAGGCTAATGATGTTCTGATTTTGGTATTATAATCTTTTGCTAGTACTACTGAGAGAAAGTTGAATTATGAAACATAAAAGTTGTTCACTTTAATTTCTTGTCTTAGTCAAAATCTCTCTCGTTACTTCATTTATGTTTGGATTGCATTAGATGGGTTTTATGAACTATACAATCGATTTAAATACCATACAGGAATTTGTTGTAAGGAATGATATGGGATGTGGCTCCACCATTGGACCCATACTTGCTTCTGGTGTTGGCATACGGACTGTTGACTGTGGCATTCCTCAGCTTTCAATGCACAGGTATTAATCAGCTCATTCAATATTCGTTACTGGAAGTATGTTTTTTAATTCGACAAATGTCTCTCGCGAATTGCTGTTTTTTCTTTTTTAAACTTTGCATCACTGAATACTATACGTCTATACTACTTTGCGTTGGTTGCAGCATACGAGAAATGTGCGGCAAAGAAGATGTAGACACAACATACAGACACTTCAAAGCTTTCTTCGAGATGTTCTCCGATATCGACAGGAAGTTGAATGTAGATTTTTAGGCCTAAATCTTTGTCAGTGTTCGATGTTCGAATAATTAATGGAAATCCAAATTATGGCTATCTAGTATAGCATCAATTTCATATACACCAACATCCCGTCTGGCTGTACTGTTCAAGAGATGACCTTGAGTTGAAAAAACAGTTTCGATCCTTCCAAGCGATTTATATCCTGCTGCATATCGTGAGCTCCTTTTCTTTCTTTGGAAAAAAAAGAAGCATTTTCTTACAACTGTTATGGTTTCTCAAATAAAAAGTTGTTGACGCTCATAAGTTGACAACTGCAATCCTATAACCTAACAATTCCAATCATAATTGTCCACGATAGGGAAACACATGAAATGAATATATCTCCATATTGCTTCATTTGACAAAAGCAGCAGATCACATTAGCTAGTAAAACATTATGATGATATTATTAGCTAGTGTTTCATAATTTGTCAACAATATCACCTTGAAAGGTTATCACGGATCCAGAATGAAATACACCTTTCTTAAACTGGGGAAAAGAAACAATGGTACACCCAGTTGAGTTTTTCACTGAAAATCATGGAACCAATGAAATTCTTAGTGACACTGCCAGTATAGTTTTCTTTGCCAAAGATTTTCATTAGAGTTCTAACCTAACTGGTGCACAACTGTAAGCAAGGGTAATGATCGTTGTCCTATATTTGGGATGGCCAGAACATTGCACCCCATTTCTTCAACTGCCTGTGGAATACACAACCAAGCAGATTGCAGAAACACAGTATGCTTCAGTTGCTCACGGATGACCACTCCCACCATAGATGCGACGGCTGGACAGGAGATCAATCTCTATCCTTCCTTTTACCAGTTATTGACTCAGCCTTGTCTTCTTGTAGACTCTGTTGCACCCCGTTAGATTCCTCGTTTGGAGGCACTTCCTGGACAACTCCATTAGTTGTAGGAACTTCGTCAGGTTCTTTGCAGGTCCCTGTCCTGCCAATACAAAGCCAAATCCTGACTCTCTCATCCCCAGACTTCTCTTCCAACGGAACATGCCAAGATCCCACCTCTGACTCCTGTAAAAAAGGTTGCATGAGCAACAGAAGATACGGAGCTGTAGAAAATAATCAAAACCTGGTTACTTACTTGAATCTCTGAAGAATAAGGGGGTGGCATCACAAGCACCGCTTTTCCTTTATTGAAGGTATACTTTACCTGCACAATAGCAACAAGTTTAAAAATTAGCAATTAATAAGAGAAGAGAAGATCCTATATGTGAAAAAGGTTAAAAAAAGGATTAAAGCCCTACAAACTAGTTACATTTAGTTAAAACTGGTATTATAATCATCTACGGCAAGGCTTCTGTGTTAATAAATCACACATGGAGAATGAAAATTGAGCTCACCCGGTGGCGGTGCTTCCACTTTGGGAAAAAGGATGATCCTAGAAGCTCGAATATGTGATCTCTCATTTCATCATTGGTCACAAGCAAACAATTTAGTTTGATTGCTGCATATAGCCAGTACCTGCCAGGAGCGAAACATAACAATGAAGAAAAGCGAAAATTCAACATATTATGTAATCATAAATATTAGTGGTCTGTGCACAATTACAGCATAAAGAGGAAACACCTCCCAGTTTACAAAAAAGTGGCCACAAGGTATTTCCATTGTCTTTGAGAACTGAACTTAAATAGTAATTGCAGGGATACTGAAGGCTAGAAACTGAGCATTACCAGTCATCATTTGACCCACTTGGTGTAGTGTACAATGCTCCGTTTGCTCTCCAAGTTTCAATCAAATGTCTATTAGATGAATTTTCCATAAGCTTGGCAATTCGTTTATTATGCAAAATGACGAGTGGCCATTTGCCATGATATCTACCCCGTAGCTCTGTTATAACGGCGTCCAGCTGCTCTATATTAAGCATGTAAAATTGAACAAAAATCAGCATGTATCGCATAGCAACATGTCAAAAATTCGGCGTAAAGTGATGCACAGACCTGAGTCAAGCTGAAACCACCCTCCGCAAAATTTTGTTGATACAGTGCAATATTTGCACCATCGACTATAGCTTCATATTCTTTATTTTCTTCCAACCACTCCTGCATAAATCATATTACTCAATATGTGTTCACAGATGGGTATTGTGTCAAACATAGGGACCCAAATAATAAATAAAGTTATTTCTTTAAGCTAGCTTTCTAGTCATGTGAATGCAATGCATCTGTTATTATAACAGAATTCTAAATGACAGATGCATTTTAGTATTACACAGGCATGACAAGCAAATCTTAGGCGCCTAAGGATGCCCCAGAATGTGACAGCATATATCAGCTCATTTTCTCTCAAGGATGTGTGGATCAATGTGCCCTATAACACTACATATCCAAAGTGACAGCATATTACTATCAGTAGGTATTCTGAAAAGTGGCAGGACATATTATCTCCGTATCAATTTCCCAGGTTAATTCTTCGCGATTTAGCAAATGAATGCTTGACTGCGCTTTCCAGCATAGTAACTACAAACGCAGCAATCGGAGAGAGAGAGAGAGAGAGAGAGAGAGGATATGCACCTGAAACTGGCTGAAATTCGCTTTGGTCTCCCTCTCAAGTGCCAAAGCAGCAACAGCATCAGCAAACCTCTGGGTCTCCTCCATGTCAATGTCAACACAAGCGAGCTGGCATTTACACCCCGCACACTGACCATCAGCCCCAGCTCTCACCCGCTGCACCGTCCAAGGACCAGTGCCAAGCCATCCAAGCCGATGGCACCCACCACCATTCAACACAATGGCGTCCTTGACCTGAGCAGCATCCCACTCAGCCTTACCGGCCACCCCCGCATTGTCACTGCTGAACCAACCCTCCACGACTTGCGCAGTCTCCTCGGTGACGCAGTCCACTGTTTGCCTCAGTTTATGCATATACTCATACACCTTGTCCGCGTCCCCGGCTGTGGAGCTGATATCCAGGAGCGCGGCCAGCTCGGGCTCCTCAGGCGACACACCGGAGGCCGCCATGTGGGCCTCGACCGCGTAGGCCTTGGAGGCGTCCCCGGCACGGCGGAACGCCGCGAGGACCGGGCTGTAGGAGCGGAGGCGCGGTGCGAGGCCGTGCTTCTCCCTCATGGTGGCCACAAGCTCGAAGGCCTCGTCGGCGGCTGAGGCGGGATTATCGGCGTCGGGGGCGGCGGTGACGCGGGCGAGGGAGGTTATGGTGGCCTCGGATGGCGGCGCCCCGGCCTGGAGCATGTGGGCGAAGACGCGGCGCGCGGCGGCGGCAGCGCTGGGGAAGGAGGAGCGGTCGGCGGTGGCGAGGAGATGGAGGAGCTGGTTGTACTGGTGGGCGGCGAGGCGGGCAGGGGCGTCGGGGTCTGAGACGGCGTCGTCGAACGCGGCGATGGCGGCAGCGGCGTCCCCGCGGCGGGTGCAATCGGTGAGGGTGCGGGAGAGGTCGGGGTTGGAGCCCTTGGAGCCGCGCCGCGGGCGGCGTCGCGTGGTGGTTGCCATTGCCGTGTGCGTGGCGCGGCGGCGGCCGCGGTTGGAGCAGGGAGCAAGAAGAAGAGCCCTAAGCGCGAGCGGGGGAGTTTGGGGCCATAAGCGCCCACAGGCCCACAAGCTGATTGAGCCCATGGTGCACTAGCGCTATCATTCCCATGGCGGACGAAGAACCCCGAGGAGTTGGTTGGTTGGTGCTATTAATCCCACATCGCCAGTTCATGAAGACGAGGCTCTGCTTATAAGAAAGGGCACCGGCACACGCAGGCATGCCACAGGATGAAGTGAGCGGGCCTAACCAGCCCTGGAAAGTCCCCGGGCCCCTTTGCGCAGCGATGCGCCCACGGAGACGTGGACGGCCCACGAGCTGGCTCTCCCCGGCCTCGGTTGGGGGGCTGAGACCTGTGTGGAGCCCAATTATTCAGGGAGCCGGCTCTGGGTCAAATGGCCGAACCTATCACAGTTATTCACTTTGGTCCGCCGGACTAACAGAACGGGGCTTACACTCCTGTGGCACACTTTTTTCTTCTTTTTTTCTTCGGGGTGGATCGGATTCACGGCGAAATGCAAGGTTCAGGTGGATTGCTTGCCAAAAGCAATGGCTGATGCAATTACATTTTCCAAAGACGTCAATATATCCTTTTTTTTTTCAACTCAACATCCATTACTGTCATGTTGCTCACAAATTTATTCATGCATGTCGTAATAAAATCTTGGCCAACTGATCTGATCAGTATAGTATCTCTGGTGTTATGCTACTCGCCGTAGTTGGACTTGGCCGACGGCGCAATTCGATGGGTGGTACTTAGTAGGCCTTGGCGGTGACCATGGAGATGCCGGCGAACCTGGCGACCGCACAGTCGGTGGCGAAGATGTCTGCGGACACGTACTTGGGCGCCCCGCCCATGATGGGCATGTTGGCGCTCACGCTCAGCTGGTTCACGTAGTCGGAGCGGTACGTCTGCCCGAGCACGCCATGGACGTTGTCGGTGAGGTCGTAGAACTTGAAGCCCAGGTCGAGATGCGCGAGGCTGTCGTCGTCGGTCACGCCGTAGTTGTGGACGCGCGAGTCCTCCTCCGTGATGGGCACAACGCTGGCCATGATGTCCAGCACCCCCGCCAGCTGCACCCGCACGCCGTTGGCCGCGGTGGTCCTCGTCACCGACAGCCCCGGCACGGCGGCCGACACCCACCGCGCGCCGGCCTCGGCGGGGATGCTCACCGCCTCGTCGTCCAGGGCAAGCTCCAGGCGGTCGACGTCGTTGCTCCACTTGGCGGTCTTGGCGGCGCCGACGTAGAGGCGGTGGTGCGCGAAGCGGATGCCGAGGGCCTGGATCCAGGTGAAGTCGCGGCTCATGGTGGGGTTGCGCTTGCCGATGAAGTGGGCGTTGATGTGGAGGCCGGCGTCGGAGAGGATGCAGAAATCTTGGTCCTTCTTGCCGTGGAAGTAGAAGTTGTTGCCGTCGCCGCCGGTGAAGCGAGGGTCACCGCAGGAGACGCCGGGGTAGAAGTCGCACACTACATATATAATGTTTTGGATTGATAAATTGATACTTATTAACGATAATTATTAGTCAAGAACAAGCGCAAAGCATGCAAGCTCATCAGCTTACTGCAGAAGGTCTTGCATCCTGGGCAGAGGACGATGCACTGGTTGGGGCATCGCTTGTTGCACTTGGCGTTGCAGCTGGGCTTGTTGGTCTTGTCGTCGTTGCAGGACAGCTGCTGGTCCCTCTTGTACTTGCCCGGGGTGATGATGTGGTAGTTGGACGGCAGTGGTGGTCGCGGCGGCGGCGGAGTCTGCTGCGCCGCGACGGAGGCGGCGGCGGCGCACACGGCCACAAGGGCAGCCACCACAACCAAGCTAGTAGTCCGGCGGCCGGCCATCTTCTTAATTAGATCGTCGTGTGCTGTTGTGCACTGGGTTGGGTAGTCCTATGGCCGGGTGGTGAGGAGATGGCGATATGGGCATGGGAATTTATAGCTAGGGCGGAAAGGATGGGATCGAGAGCTCGGCGTCGATCGTGGCGAAGCGACCACCTCGTGCTCTGCCTGTGCATGCCCAGATCTCATCTCACGCGTGGTGCGCGCGGCGTCGCGGCGAAGCGACCGCCTCGTGCCGTGCGTGCCCAGCCCAGATGCTCGGCCGCCGTACGTGGTGGTGAAGGCAGCCGGTGGCCTCCGGCGGCAGGCGCGCCGCCCCTTTGGCTTCAGGTACGAGCTCGAGATCTAGCGTGCATCTGAATGCAGCAGCTAGCTTTCTGTGCGTGCCACGCCACAGAATTAACACTTCATTTTATCAGCAGTACCGTATCATCAATTAATTACTTCTCCAGGAGACTACTAAAAGAGATAACAGTATCCTACTAACTAATATTTACGCTCCCTCACCTGCACACATGATGGGAAACTAGAGTTTCTAAATTGGTTTCAAAACATCAACATGCCACAGGACCTATTAGATTCATGTCCCATGTCTGGTTCATATTAAAACAAACATCCCCAATGCAAAGTTTTCCAGGTTTGAAAATTGCTTCCATGATTCCTCCTAATTGTCCAACATGGTTCGACAGTACCAGTACAAACATACAGATGCGGGTAAGAGTGTTGTGGCCAAATTCAAGAACCTGAAGAGAGTACTGAAAGCTTGGCAAGGGAATCCGTCAAACCTCTCACACACTAATCAGCAACACCAAAATGCTCATCTCTTGTCTTGATCGCATTGAGGAAATGAGGGATCTCACTTTACAAAATGGAATTTTTTAAGTGAGCACCTAGCATTCCTTATGAAGCAGCAAAAATGTATATTGGAAACATAGAGAAACAGTGAAGTGGGTAGAGTTTGGGGATGAAATACTTCCTTCTTTCAGACTCATGCCACCATCAAACACAGATGAAACACTATCACCTCTGCAGAAGAGCTGAACTTCTGTGAGGACCATACACAAGAGAGATTAGGTACCTCTGACCTTCACAATATTTGACTTTGATCTTGAACCTCTTTATTTTAACAGCAAAAGGAGGACTTGAGCATGCTAGAAGCTCCGTTCACCAAAGAGGAAGTAGATGCAGTTGTTAAGGATCTACCTTCCAACAATTCACCTTGTCCTGATGGTTTTAGTGGTGATTTCCTAAAGAAATATTTGCACATCACAGTGAGGGCTTTTAAAAACTATGTGAGTCCTTTCACCAAGGCATCGTATGTGTGCAGAGCATCACCCTTGATGCAAAAAAAAAAAACTCCTGTGACAATATCAGACTATAGGTCCATCTCTCTGCTAAACTCAAGCATCAAACTGATTACCAAATTATTGGCAAGTAGACTATAGAAAGTCGTCCTCTCGTTGGTTCATCAAAACCAATATGGCTTTATAAAATCCAGAACCATACAAGATTGCTTGATTTTGAATACTTTCTTATATATCACAAGTCAAAAAGGAGCTCATCATATTTTATTTTTGAGAGAACGGGAGGGGCAAGCCCCTACTGATTATATTTAGAGGTGAAAAGAAAGCAAAGGTTCAAAGTACAAGTAACATAAAAACAAAGCAACGCCTAAGCCTAAAAAACCAGAGAAAATTACAAGGTCTGCAACCAAGAATTCATGACAGGCATAGAAACAGGACGCGTTCTGAGCAGAACTAAGGAAAATTCAAACATGAATTTCCTTTTGCATAAATCAACCGAAGGATCAATATTGTTAAACATCCGGTCATTCCTTGTTGTCCAAATACTCCAAGTTAATTATCTCCATGAAGAAGGGGACTGCAAGCTTGTCTTTTATGAGTCTGAAGATTTGAAGAAGAGGTCTGGTGGTTATTACAGACACCCCAATCGAATCCCAACATGCTTTGGCAAAGTTACAGTGAATAAAGAGATGTGCCACTGTCTCCATTTTATGTAAGATGCACAAATCACATGTGTAGGAGTCAAAGTCCATGTTCTTCTGTCTCAGGAGATATCTTGTGCTTAGACAGTATTTGAGCAGAAGCTAAAAGAAGACCTTGTGTTTCATCTGGCATTTAGACATCCAGATCCAATGGTACACCGGATGAACATTTCTCTGGCCAATTATAGCCTTGTATGCTTTAGATGTTGAGAAAGAAACATTACCCCAGTTTTAGGACCAATGATCTATCCCTTCCACTAAAGGAACTCATCATACTGAAGTTAGATTTTGAAAAAACTTTTGACAAAATAGAGCACCAAGTCACTTGAGGTACTTCCTTTGTACTTCTTAATGGCACAACAAGAAAAGTGTTTCATTGTAGGAGAGGGGTAAGGCAAAGGGACGTCCCTCCTCTCTACTCTTTGTTTTAGCTGCTTATTACTTCTGCAGTCCATCATCAATCAAGCAAAAGTGCAACTCCAACAAATCTCCTTTCCCCTTTCCTGCTTTTCTTGTTGTAAGGGAATCTCATCTCACAGCTTTCAAGACAAAGAATCGCCTGCAGCTTAAGGCAATTATTATATATAATTATTATTATATATAAGTAGTCAACTTAATTGCTTTCGACGACGTAGGACGCGGACACGAATCCAGTTGAATTTTAAAGTGTTCCTGACCTGAAAACGCCGGCGGCACGACGTGCCAACTTCACCGGCGATGTACGCCGGCCGCGCGCCGGATCGAGGCTTTCCTATAAATTGGCACGTCCCCTGATCTGATTCCTCACCGCAAAACACACACTGCACCCAGCCATATCAGTTCTCAAAGCTCCAGTAGCAGTAGCCACCAATGGCCCCTGCATGGGTGGTTGCCGCCCTGGTCGGCCTGTGCGCCGCCGCGGCCTCCGTCGCTGCGCAGTCACCCCCACCGCCGCCGCGGCCGCTGCCGTCCAACTACCACATCATCACTCCGGGCAAGTACAAGAGGGACCAGCAGCTGGCCTGCAACGACGACAAGACCAACAAGCCCAGCTGCAACGCCAAGTGCAACAAGCGATGCCCCAACCAGTGCATCGTCCTCTGCCCAGGATGCAAGACCTTCTGCAGTAAGCTGATGAGCTTGCATGCTTTGCGCTTGTTCTTGACTAATAATTATCATTAATAAGTATCAATTTATCAAAATCCAAAACATTATATATGTAGTGTGCGACTTCTACCCCGGCGTCTCCTGCGGTGACCCTCGCTTCACCGGCGGCGACGGCAACAACTTCTACTTCCACGGCAAGAAGGACCAGAATTTCTGCATCCTCTCCGACGCCGGCCTCCACATCAACGCCCACTTTATCGGCAAGCGCAACCCCGCCATGAGCCGCGACTTCACATGGATCCAGGCCCTCGGCATCCGCTTCGCTGACCACCGCCTTTACATGGGCGCCGCCAAGACCGCCAAGTGGAGCAACGACGTCGACCGCCTCGAGCTGGCCTTCGACGGCGCACCCATCGACATCCCTACCGAGATAGGCGCCGTGTGGCAGTCCACCGCCGTGCCTGGGCTCACCGTCGCCAGGACCGCCACCGCCAACGGCGTCAGGGTGCATCTCAAGGGTGCGTTCGACATCATGGCCAACGTGGTGCCCATCAGCGAGGAGGACTCTCGCGTCCACAACTACGGCGTGACGGAGGACGACAGCCTCGCGCACTTCGACCTCGGCTTCAAGTTCCTCGACCTCACCGACGACGTGCACGGAGTCCTCGGCCAGACCTACCGCTCCGACTACGTCAACCAGCTGAACGTGAGCTCCAAGATGCCCGTCATGGGCGGGGCTCCCAAGTACCTGTCCTCGGACATCTTCGCCACTGACTGTGCTGTGGCAAGGTTCGGCGCCCGCCGCGCCGGCATCTCCATGGTCACTGCTAGGGCCTACTGAAGTTGCCAATAATCGTTTGAATATGCATGCAAATTTCGATAGACTATATATATAGTCATCGCATGCAGTAATAATTTTGATTATTACCACGAACAACCTTGGTGTTGATCGTCATTATGATGGAATTCAATGTTAATCCGTTGCTTAATTACTGCAATTAAGCACTTGTGGGAAAACTCCATAACCATTCAGCATCTTGCGCGGTTGTATGTTCTGCAGAGCAGGGCATCTATTTGGTTGGCAACTAATTTTACTACGCACGTTGCTTACCGAGATATGGAAATTAACCTTTGTTTTGCAACACTTTGGTGGCAAATAGAAACAACCACTATAACTTGTACAAAGTGAGGTAGTAAAAACTTAATTATGTACTCCATCAAAGAAGGTATAAGGAGTTCGCACTCAAGCAAGGGGTCATAGGAGGTGGCATCTCTGCCCGGGAGATCGAAAGCGCGGTTCACGAGGGAGGGGTAAGATGGTCAGATTTCTCTTTAACAATCATTAAGTCGGTGGATCCAAACACTTTTGACTAAAATTTAACTAGTTACTAAAGTTTTAGGCAGCTAAATGTTAGATGGGTGGATCCAACATGACTTTAGTAATGTAGCAAGCGATGTTACAGATTGCACATGGATATACGAATGGGATTAATATTGCTTTTGTTATCAGTTCTTTTTTTTTTCTTTGTGCACTTGTGTTTTGTCGCAAAGAAAGTTTCGGGTGCAGCGCTAGTGAATTTTATCCGTATTTTGGTATTTCACTTAGTTTTCTTGGTGATTTAAAAATAAAATAAAAGGGTGTTTGCAAACAACTAAAGCACAGAGTTTTGTTGGGCCCAGTTTGCGCGGAATGACATCGCGTACATTCAAATCTGGCCCAGCCACGTGAGTCAACAGGCCCAGGTCGTGGTCGATGAAATGTCCATCCAGTCCATATCGACATCCGGCATTTGTATAGAAGGAACAAAAGGGCAGGTGGACGGGCGGCGGGGTTGACCGGCCGACGGGCGCATGTCACGGCCGGCGGCAACGGAAGTGGCCACCGCCCATCGCCCATGTTGTTGAGCTGATGATGATCTGGAGTGCGTACGGAGTTGACCTGAGCAAGACGACGACGAGCGTGGGATCGCCTGAATGTTCCGGGCCAGAACAGAAGGGTCGTCGATCGATGCAGCGAGCAACATGGAGCGGGTGGTGCCTGCAACATCTATACGCCACTGCTATTTCTTCTTTACAGCTGCTGTGTCACTTTGTCCCCTCGTACGCGACTTCCCATGCAAGCCGCTTGACCTCCACTTCAGGTAGCTACCTCAAGTCAACTGCTCCATAAGAATCCCTTCCGATCCTTTCATCCCTGGGTCTTCAGCCACAACCACCGCAAAGCTTAGCTTCTCTTCACCACCTCTCGCCGGCCGGCCAACTATAGGTAAGTAAGTGATGATGGCGGCAAGGCGCGGCGGCATGGCTCTTCTTGTTGTGGTGCTGGCGGCGGCGCTGCTTGCCGGCGTGGCGTCGGCGGCGGGGATACCGTTGAAGGGAAGGCGCAAGCCCCCACCCAACTCCAAGTTCGTGACGCTGACCCCCAAGACGTTCGGGCACAAGCGCAACTACGAGGTGTCCTGCTCTGACGAGGGCGGCCCGGCCTGCTACGTCGGGTGCCCAAAAGAATGCCCAAACAAGTGCCTCGTCTTCTGCGCATACTGCCTTAGCTTCTGCAGTACGTAGCTTGCATTTTCTTCTTCAATTCTCTTCTCTTATATACTATTCTATGTATCATGACGACATCACTGATCGATTCACTGCAGTGTGCGACATCTTCCCCGGCACCTCCTGCGGCGACCCTCGCTTCACCGGCGGCGACGGCAACACCTTCTACTTCCACGGCAAGAAGGACGAGAACTTCTGCATCGTCTCCGACTCCGACCTCCACATCAACGCCCACTTCATCGGCAACCACAACCCGGACCTGAAGCGCGACTTCACGTGGGTGCAGGCCCTGGGCGTCACCTTCGGCGCCGGCCACCGCCTCTACGTCGGCGCCCGGAGGGACGCCGAGTGGGACGAGGACGAGGACCACATCCAGATCACCTTCGACGCCGAGCCCGTCGATCTCGACGCCGTCAAGAACGCGCGCTGGGTGTCCAAGGCCCTGCCCGGGCTCTCCGTCACGCGCATGGACACCGTCAACACCATCATGGTGGAGCTCGCCGGTGTGTTCAGCATCTCGGCCAACGCCGTGCCCATCACCGACAGGGACAACCGGATCCACAAGTACGGCAAGACGGAGGGCGACAGCTTGGTGCACCTGGACCTGGGCTTCCAGTTCCACAACCTTACCAAGGACGTCGACGGCGTGCTCGGCCAGACCTACCGCCCTGGCTACGTGACCAAGGTGGACATCAAGGCCAAGATGCCCATCATGGGCAGCGCGCCGAAGTACCTGTCGTCGACTCTCTTCTCCACGGACTGCGCCGTCTCCCGGTTCCACCGCAGCGCCGGTGCCGCCGGCGGTGGCGCCGTCACAACATTCGCCTCTTAAATCTTAAATATAAAATTATAATACTACAGGCGTGTGCCAGGAAATAATAACCAACAAATTAAATATCGATCCATCGCCATTGTCTTGCATTGTGTAGGGGACGTACGTATAAACATGCATCATGCATGCTTGTGACAAGTGATCATACTACATGCGTCTCATAACATGGAAGAAATAAGTTTTTGGCCATCCCTGCATCTGAATTTTGAGCCATTAATTAGATCTGTATCCAACGGCTCGGACTTAATGTAACCACGAAAAGTATATATCGCACTATTTGATTATTCTTTTTTGCAAAAAAATTCAAATTTAACTGATTCATGAAAGGAAGTGATGACGACAATAATCAGTGTACAAATAATTTTTAAAAAAATCTTGCACATATCTCTATGGTATCGGCCAGTACATATGTGAACAAATCATGATATATAGGGCAATAATCCAGGAAATACGGATACTATTTTTACATACACAAACTACTCCCTCCGTTCCAAATTGTAGGTCGTCTCCTTCCGTTCCAAATTGTAGATCGTTTTGACTTTCTTAGTTATAATGCGATGATGTGCCATTCTAAGCAGTATGGCACACAAAGTAATATAATAATGATCAACATCTATCTTAAAATCTTGTCAACGTACAGCTGGAATTGAACTGAGTCGCCACTCTTTTTTCTGCTCAATCACGCTTCCACATGCACACAAACAAAAGCTAAGGTAAGGTAAGCTAGATAGTAGGTACTCCAACATTCAAGCATGGATCTCTGTTTAGGTCAACTGACGTCGCTTCATTTGGGGATCTAGTCAACAATAATACTATATAATACGATGACATACATGCTCACCACAATTTGGCGACGCAAGAGGTACGTGTTAAACTTTTCTCCGCCATGTCCGGCGACCTCCAATAATCTTGTTGAACTTTCTTTTTTACTGTGGGAAATTTTTTTACTTACTCTTCAACTTAAAATGTTCAACTAGTAGAAAAAATACTCTACAAAGAGAAAAAATCTACGAAGAGAAAATATTCCAATATATAATAGGGAAAAAATAAATTAGGAGTCCACAACGTACGCACCAAATAACATCCTACTAGATGTAGAGGTTAGGTTGGGAATTAGAGGTCGTTTGACCAGTGAGGCAGTGAGCGACAAGCAAAATGTTGTGTGGTAGAGGACAATGGTAGGGACATCATATTTTGCGTGGATTAGCAAGGGAGAGGACGATGACAATAGCACTATCGGATATGGTCACGCTGGCGACGAAGGTGGAGACATCCAAGGGTGTCGATCCATGATTGGTGTGAAAAATAACCATAGGGCCGAGAGGGGAAGTGGATGCAGCACGAATGGTGGAGGAGCCATTACCAACAAGGATGAAGCATCGAAGGTGGAAGTGGAGTGTGAAGGTAATAAGGCCGTAAGGGGCGGTGATAGCAACATGTACTCTCTTTGGTTCAAAGTATAAGTCATTTTAATAAATAAAATAGATATAGGTATGTTCTCTCTCGTAATAAATAAAAAAATTCTCGTTCCATCGTCATTTTGGGATTCCTGTTGGTCAGATTTTTTCAGAGCTGACCATCAATATAAATTATTTCAAAAAGTTGATAGACTTAGGGTATTTTCATTATATTTTATTAACATTATTGGAATCTGCATTTTTATGAAAAAAAAGGTTGGTGAAAGTTTCATCGTGTACTAGAATGTGACGATGTTCCATATGACATATATTTTGAATATAGGAGTGTCGGGAGTAGGAGATAGGGTTTGGTTTCTTAGAAAGGGAAAATCGATCGCAGCCGTCAATTAAGGATCCAACCGGTTGGACATGTGATAGGTTTTTTTGACAGACAGCTAAACTGACGACCCTTAGAGATTACTCCAGTTTTGCAGTACTTGTGACTTTGTCCCCTTGTACGCGACTTCCCAAGTAAGGCATCATTCACGGCCGGGCTAGTTAGTTAATTGTCCTCAGTAGCTAGATTCACTTGTTTGTACTCCTCCTAGCTAGTAGCTGCTCACAGTGAGTGAGAGACAGCAAGTCAAGAAGCCTAGTCGCATATGCCCTCCTCCCATAAGAACCCCGGCAAACCACAGCCGGACGCCGGCAGCCAGTGATCAGGAACAAAGCTAGTAGAACCATGCTGGCCAGGCGCGCGGGCATGGCTCAGCAGCTGTGCCTGGCGGCGGCTGTGGCGCTGGCGCTGGCGCTTGCGCTGTCGTGCGGCGTGGCCTCGGCGGCGGCGCCTCCGCCTCCGCCTCCGAAGCCGCCGGTGAAAGGCGGCGGCAAGTTCGTGACCCTGACTAGCAAGAACTTTGGGCACAAGCGCAACTACCAGGTGACGTGCGTGGACAAGGACAACCCGGCCGGCTGCTACGTCGGCTGCCCTAAGCGATGCCCCAACCAGTGCATCGTCTTCTGTGCCTACTGCCTCAGCTTCTGCGGTATGTGTGTGTCTGTCTCTCTGTCTGTATGCACAGCTAGCGTCGGCAATGCAATGCAATTCCATTCCATTCCATCTGATGGTGGTCTAATTCATGCCTTAAATTAATTATTTAGAGTGCGACATCTTCCCGGGCACTTCCTGCGGCGACCCTCGCTTCACCGGCGGCGACGGCAACACCTTCTACTTCCACGGCAAGAAGGACGACAACTTCTGCATCGTCACCGACTCCGACCTCCACATCAACGCCCACTTCATCGGCAACCACAACCCGGACCTGAAGCGCGACTTCACGTGGGTGCAGGCCCTGGGCGTCACCTTCGGCGCCGGCCACCGCCTCTACGTCGGCGCCCGGAGGGACGCCGAGTGGGACGAGGACGAGGACCACATCCAGATCACCTTGGACAGCGAGCCCGTCGACATCGACGCCGTCAGGAACGCCCGCTGGGAGTCCAACAAGCAGGCCCTGCCCGGCCTGTCGGTCACTCGCATGAAGGACGTGAACACCGTGGCCGTGGAGCTCGACGGCGTGTTCAGGATCTCGGCCAACGCCGTGCCCATCACCGAGGAGGACGACAGGATCCACAAGTACGGGAAGACGGGGCGCGACAGCCTGGTGCACCTGGACCTGGGCTTCCAGTTCCACAACCTCACCAGGGACGTGGACGGCGTGCTGGGGCAGACCTACCGCCCTGGCTACGTGACCAAGCTGGACATCAGGAAGAAGATGCCCATCATGGGCGGCGCACCAAAGTACCGGTCGTCGGGTCTCTTCACCACGGACTGCGCCGTCTCCCGGTTCCGCCGCGGCGGCGTTGCCGGCGGTGGGGTCACCACATTCGCCTCTTAAATCTTTGCATGCATGGCGGATTATTGTCCGTTGATCTGATCCGTGCTATGCATGAAATGAAATAATTAAGTCAACAAAATCTATATATGTCGACCCCGTGTGTATTATATATGAGGAACAAGCAGGAAGAAAAGAAATAAGCAGCAGGAAGAAGAAATTCAACTAGTTGAGAAATGTGTCAATTCATCTTGATAAAAAGAACTATGATACTCGTTTACCTATTTCATTATTGTGCGCATATTTAATGAATATAATTCTGTCTTTGTATTCGCCAAAAAAAAAATACACCCTCCGTTCCAAACTACTGTTGGTTTTAGCTTTTAGAAATACATACACTATGGGAAAGCTAAAAATTGCCGAGTGTATTTTTTTTGCCGAGTGTTTTTTTGCGAGCACTCGGCAAACAAGCTCTTTGCCGAGTGCCAATCCAAAAACACTCGGCAAAAAAAAAACACTCGGCAAATCGGGGCTTTGCCGAGTGTCAAATAAAAAACACTCGGCAAAGCCCCCTCTTTGCCGAGTGTCAAAAAAAACACTCGGCAAAGAGGGAGGTTTGCCGAGTGTCAAAAAAAACGCTTGGCAAATAGGGGGGTTTGCCTAGTATTTTTTTTGACACTCGGCAAAAAAATAATTTTTTTTCTCTTTTCACCATGAAATTTTTTCTACTCCCCACATACAACATGTGGTACTCCATGTTAAAATTTGGTATATTTTTGGATTTATTTGCTATATTTATTTAATTAATTGCATTTCAAGGAAATTTTTGGTATAAGTCAAATTTGAACTGCAAGTGATTCAAATTATGGAACAAAATGAGTAGAAAAATGATATTCATGTTATTCGGCCCAATTTGAGACCTGACCCATGAAATGACAAGAAATTTCGAACATCTTGTTCAGGAAACACGACCACGAACGTGTGGCAGTGGTATTTTTAAATTATAAAGAAAACAAGCAAAGTCTGAAAATCATGAGATTTGTCATGATGTGATGATATCATAGGTGGAGGCTGTGGAAAAAAATTGAGAATGTTTTGCACATTTTGTCACGTACGATGTTTACAAACCGAAGCATTTCAGAAGAAGAATAGTAACGTTGAGAAGGATTGCATAAGATTTGGAGTCAAAATGACGGTCGAGTTTTGATTTGACTACACAACTTTTTGTATAGTCAATAGAGAATAATTATTATTTCATGTAAATTTTTGACAATTTTTTAAAACTGTTAGATATTTTTAATTTTTTTTAAAATATCTTTGCGACACTCGGCGACCTTTTTTTTCCAACCGCGCGCAAGGCCTTATCCCAACCGCAAGGCCGGCCTTATCCCCTCGATCTCCTCCGCCAGTACTACTCCCTCACCTCTTCCTCTCTCCCCCCCGCCCCGCCGCCCGGCACCCGGTCCCCGGCCCTGCCGCCGCCCGACGCCCGGCCCCCGGCCCCGCCGCCGCCGCCCCCTTCTTCCCCTCCGGATCCGGCCTCTCCTTCCCCGGCTCCCTCCCCTCCGGCCGGATCCGCGCCCCCTTCTTCCCCTCCGGCGCGGATCCGGCGGCCCCCACCTCTCTCCCCTCCGAATCTGGCGCGTGGTGGCGGGCGGCAGCGGGCGTGGCGGCCGATGGCGGCGTGGTGGCCGTGGCCGGCGGCGACGGCCGGCGGCTGTTTCTATTTTTTTTTATTTTTTCTGAAAATGTTTGCCGAGTGCTTTTTGACACTCGGCAAATTGTCGAGTGCTCGATGGTCGACACTCGGCAACTCCACCGTTTGCCGTAGGAAAGTTCGCCGAGTGCCGTTCGCCGAGTGTTACACTCGGCGAACTCTTTGCCGAGAGTTTTTCGGCCTTTGCCGAGTGCCTCAGGCACTCAGCAACCTTCCTGTTTCCGGTAGTGATAGCTTTTGATATGCATCTAGGTATATAATATGTCTAGATATATACATATAAAAATTATGTATTTAGAAAAGTCAAAACGAGTAGCAATTTGCGATGAGTTTTTTTAAGGTAAATTTGGGATGGAGTTAGGGAGCAATAGTTTCTACATCGTTAGTCATGGAGATGCATGGTGTATGCACTTTGTTAATGATGTACTAGCTCTCTATCCAGTAGCCAAGAGGCAGGCAGGCATGTGTTGTGACGCCGACGCGTCCGCCGGGTTGACTATATATAGCTGTTTATTTTGCTTGCCCGTTAAGTCATGATCACGTACGGTGGTTCATGTGGAGGCTAACGCCCGGGAACAAGATCAAAGAGAGAGATCGATCGATATTTGTGCCTTTGCCACCGGAACAGGAGGAGCCGTCGGGCTAGCGCTAGGATTTCTTGTACGTTTTATTCCATTTTGAAGTTATCTCAACCATTGGTTCGAGCACCGGTGCATGAGAACTGATGAGCTTATGACCTGCTTTCGCTGGGCTCCAAGTCATCCTCTATGTGGAGGGATATGATAGCCAACACGGTCTCATCCTGGCAGTTTACATCACTCAAGGGATGAGCAATTTCACTTTGCACTTGCTCCATCTCCCAATCATCTCCATGCACATGTTCCGGCAGGAAACTGAACATGCCATTTTTTCACGTCCCTAGCTAGTTTGTCCACATATATATCTTCCATGTTGTTTTGCTAAGAATCTCAGCATTTCTGGCCTGAGCACTAGCTTTTGCATTTTCTCTGCTGGACAAATTATCTTCCAAGTTCCAATTGTGGGTCCAACTAGTACAAGACAGCTAACTGTTCTTGCTTCCTGCTCAAGGATGGGAGCAACTAGTAGCCAGATAAAAGAAATTAATCCTGTTTGCACATCTGTACTCGACCTCTCATGGACTGACTACTAGCTAGCCCGTTTCAGACATATATAGTCCCACTTGAACTTTGAAAGTGACATATATATAATGTAAGTTGGAATTTGTAATGTTGGCCGTGCTGCAGAGAAAGAAGGAAATGGCGTGGAATTTCATTCTTGACTTGTGGTAGCTTAGCCGACCTGCATGCTGCAAGTAGCTAATTAACGCGCAAGTAGGTATGTTATGTATTCCCTCCGTCCCAAATTACTATTCGTTTTGGTTGCTAGGTACCTAGACATGATATATATCTAGGTGCATAGCAAAAGCTATGTATCTAGAGAAGTCAAAACGAATAGTAATTTGGGACGGAGGGAGTAGCACAGTACCTTACTGATAGATGATCGATGGTCACCGCTAGTGTAATAGCTAGTGCATGTTGGTTGTTTATACTAATTAGGATGTTGCTTGCATTGCATTGTCTCTATCTTGTGTACAAGGGAAGCATCAAGCATGCATCTTGATTTGCTGAGCCGGGACTCAAGCTCCTCCTCCGATCAATAGTATGCTCCAATAATGCATGTCAACTTCGACGGCCAGCTCTCTCTCTCTCTCTCTCTCTCTCTCTCTCTCTCTCTCTCTCTGCCCTGCAGCTGCGTGCACCCCCAGCTAGCTAGCTTAGCTCGATCGATTGATGACACTAGGTAGCTATATATATAAAGCTAGGCTCAGCTGTGGCTGCGAGATCACCAGCTAGCTAGCTCCATCGATCATCATTGATCTAACAGCACACATGGCGTCGACGACGGTGATGCAGCTGGTGCTGGTCATGGTGTGCTTGGCGGCGTTTGCCGTCGTGCAGTCGGCTTCACAGCCGTCGAGCTTGGCGGTGGCCACCCCGTCGAAGAATAAGAACACGCAGCACAAGTGCACCAACACCAAGACTAACAAGACCACCTGCACGGCCAGCTGCAACAACCGATGCCCTCACAAGTGCCTCATCCAGTGCCCAAGCTGCAAGACATTCTGCCGTCAGTATTAGTTTTGTTGTATTTTCTATTACATGCAATGCAATAATGCAACAATGCAAACAATTAATGAAACAATATAATAATATATGCAGTGTGCGACTTCTACCCCGGCGTCTCCTGCGGCGACCCTCGCTTCACCGGCGCCGACGGCAACAACTTCTACTTCCACGGCAAGAAGGACCAGGACTTCTGCATCCTCTCCGACGCCAACCTCCACATCAACGCCCACTTCATCGGCAAGCGCAACCCCGCCATGAGCCGCGACTTCACCTGGATCCAGGCCCTCGGCATCCGCTTCGCCCACCACCGCCTCTACGTCGGCGCCGCCAAGACCGCCAAGTGGGACGCCGCCGCCGACCACCTCACCATCGCCTTCGACGACGAGGACGTCGAGCTGCACCGCTCCGTCGGCGCCAGGTGGGCGCCGCCCACCGCGCCGGCGCTCTCCGTCACCAGGACCGCGCAGGTCAACACCATCGTCGTCGAGCTAAGGGGCGTCTTCCGCATCATGGCCAACGTCGTGCCCATCACCGCTGAGGACTCGCGGATCCACAACTACGGCGTCACCGACGACGACAGCCTCGCGCACCTCGACCTGGGCTTCAAGTTCCACGACCTCACCGACGACGTCCACGGCGTCCTCGGCCAGACCTACCGCCCTGACTACGTCAACAAGCTCGACGTCAAGTCCAACATGCCGGTCATGGGCGGCGCGCCGGACTACCTCTCCTCCGATCTCTTCTCCACGGACTGCGCCGTCGCACGGTTCGGCCGCCGCCCCGCAACCATCGGAGGAGGACCGGCCATTGAGATGGTCACCGACACGGAATAATGATTAAGCTACCCTAGCACGCAGTAATAATAATTTATCCATGACGTACGGTTTATCTGGGACAAATTGAAGAACAAGAAATAAGATTGAATTATCGTGGCAGCTCATTCAAATTCAATCTTTATGATCATTGACGTAAATCGAATACGACCGACGATTGATCATTGGAGGAATGCACTACCAGCAATTATAATGTGCTGCTGCTCTAGCTAGAGCGTAAGCAACATGTGGGCTTTTTTTTTTGCAGCAAAAAAGAAGAAGAAATTAACAAAAGGAAAAATAATTGTTGAGGTTGGGCCTTCCCACTTTAGAGTTGGGCCTGCAGCTCTCGGACCGGCGGCGGCCCGCCGATCGATCTTGTGGGGAGGGAGAATTTGCTGAAGCAATCAGCCCAGAACCGAGCGAACACCACGGGCCATGTCCTTCGCCGGCGACGGGGAAGACGCCGCCGTCGCCGGCGACCCGGTGGTTCTTGAGATCACTGACACATCCTCCTCCGCCGAATCCGTTCCTCCCTCCTCCCCTCGCCCTCTGCCGGTCGCCGTCTCCGACCTCTCGCGCTTCGACACGCTTCCGTCCCCAACCGTCGCCGTTCGTGCCGACCGGCACAGGCAAGCGAGTGCTCTCTCATCTCGACCTAACTCCTTGCTGATTCCTACGCTTTCATGATCTAATCCTATCTTGTGGCGTGTCAATCGTGAACAGGCTAATCGAGAGCTCGTCCTACTTCCGCGCGCTCCTCGGCGGCAGCTTCAGGTCAGCGAAAACCCAAGCCCTCGAGCTCTCAAGCAACTACATCTCATGGACGCTTTCTGTGGGTGCAGTGAATCGGGCAGAGAATATGTGCAGCTCGGCTGCAATTTGGAGGCTGCCGTGCAAGTGCTACGCTATCTGTTTGAGCCTTCCGAGAGCTGTACCATCACGCACGGCAATTTCCTCCTGCTGTTGGAGGTATCCACTCCTCCATTCAGTACACCTGTACACTGTACAATCTAGTGTTCGTTCTTATCAGTTCTGAATAGTTCACAGTTGTGTGGCTCTGTACTTAGCTGCTGCTGTTGATTCATGATAATCACTTTGTCAGTAAGCTTAATTTTGATAATGTTTACCATTTTTCATAATTGGTGTTGCATGAATAAGAATTTCAAGTACTATTGTATTGTCTACTGTGGTGACCTTCATGAGCTGTTACAAGTAGACTGGTGCCATAGCAGAAAGCTGCTGCAGGGAGATGTCCATTTAGGTCATACTCATTGCTTGATTTGAGGCTATTGCTACTACCTTTGGTTTATGGTAGGTACTACTTCACTTAAGTCTCTAACTTCACTTATCCTTCAGGGAGCTTTGTTTCTTGCTGTTGATAGCCTTCTAGTGGAGTGTGAAAGGTGGTTCCGCACCATGGGCTCTCAAACTTCTTCCGCGCTAGTTCCACTGGATTTCGTTATTGAAGTCTGGTACTTTGCTCAAGAGCATGGTTAGTATCTTTTGTTATGGTGTTCTGGTATTCTCATAGCTTCCATTTTTAACAAAATCTACTTGACTCTTGAAGCTTTTTTGTTCACTATGGCTATGGTTGCAGGTGTTACTTTTGTTCAAGACATATGCCCAGAATATCTAGCTCAGAATTTTGTAGGTACAATATATTGCGTTGCAGTAATATGAATTTATGATACATTTCCTTGCGAAGTTTGGTTCCTTTTTATATGCTCATGCATTATGCCATGTGCTTCCTGTATCATTGCCATTGCGTGAACCGTGCAGGCATTTGTTATCTCAAGGAAGTCGTTTAATAAAATACCTTATGATTTGTTATGTTCAAGCATTGAATGTCCACATCTGACGGTCGATAGGTTCGTTGTTTCCTCACTGTTTTCCAAAACTTGATTGCTATGATTCCCCTCTATGAAGGAAAATAATTTTCTGTCCTTGTCCAGTGAAAAACAATTGTGTGAAGCAATTTTATATTGGGTTTCAGAAAATATGGAACCCTGTGACCGACCAAATTCCAACTCAGTAGATGGCCACCTCTTCCTTCTTAGCAAGGTACACATTCTACAATATATGTGAGTAATATTAGTGTCGAATCCATGTTGACTCCTGCATCTTCTGTATTGTGTTCATCAGGCCACCTGACTGTGTTAATTTATGCATATCTTTTTTGTCTCAATTATTTCCATAGGTGAAGATATGCCTTTTACCATTAGAACTTGCAACAGGTACAAACTATTCGATCAGTAATTTTTAAGTGATAACAGTTGATTCTCATGTTTGTTCTTTTTCTACATTACACACTCTCCACACTTTCTTGTCATGTGTTAGTAACGATATGGCAAATTGTATTTGTATTTTTTAGGAATAAAGAGGCATTGGTTTGACTTTGGAAACAATATCGTTTGTACAATTCTTAATCTTCTCAAGGACAGTTTGAAAACTCTATTGGATGCCATTGCTGGCGGTAATTTGGAGGGATATGGCATTCGAATAACAGAATATTCAAAGGTATTCTTTTGCATTCACTTCCATTGTACTAATACTATTGTAATACATTTAAGCTGTGTAGAATTCTTGAACTTTATGATTTATTCTTTTGAGTTCTTGTTGCTTTGCAAAAAATTACGTTTAGTGAATGGAACCAAATGCAACCTCTTCATGTACTTTAATCTGATCAAATGCTGGGAAAATAAGCGAAGTATTTGCTATGAAAGGCTTTAGGTTGACTAGATCTCACGCACTCTTAAAGTATTTTTTTCTGTATGCTAATTGGCTTACTTAACTTCCTTTGTAAAACTAGTTTTTTTTTATGGAACAGCAGGGGGAGGCCCCGACTGATATTTTTATTTTATAAACATGATGGATATGTACATGTACAAGGCTACAAGCCCAAAGAGAGATCTTAATTAAAAGAGATTTAGTGAAATTACATAACCACTGTTCAAGCTCCAGCTTTAAGGATGGCTTAGCTCTGTGGATGGCAAGGGCAAGCTCCTCCTTAGATAAGCTCCTCCATCTTCCAAGAGATACCGAGAGAGGACACCACCATGCATGATAATTCCATTTCTGTGTCTCCAAATGCACCAGCTGGCCACCATTACAATCTCCCTGAAAATTCTCAAACCAAAATCTCGCCTCACCTTGATGATCATGTCAGAAGTCAATATGTAAAATTAGTTTTTGACCATCATTGTTCAGAGCAGAACATGCATGTTGTGTATTTTTAATGGATGACGATTTTATTTTGCAGAACATAGTGCTTTCAGGATGTCCACAAATAACTACAGCATTCTTGTACATATCTGTTCTCCCTACTGATCTGGATGTTTCATTTAAGAGAAGGATAGTAAGTTCATACACCCAGGTTGATCATCAAAGCTTCATTCTGTATGATGAACTGGAGAAGGCTGCTAAAACCTTATTATTTAGGAATGTACGCATGGTGGATCTTTCAAAATGTCCAAATGTTCATTTCGGTGCAGCAATTGACTGGTTGAAGTTGGCTTTTCCGGAACTAAGGATATTCAGAGCTTTACATTGTTTGTCATTTCACTTTGATGATTTGATATATCTGTTACTGAGATGTCCATGGATTGATGAAATTGATATGACTATTGATACCAGCACCATAACACCCAACCAATCAATAGTTTCTTTCAGTTCTGAAGTCTTAGGCAAAGTGAAGCAAAATCGAAGAAGATATTACATACCATGTCCACCATATGACAGGCAACTGAATTCAGTTTTCTCAAATGTGTCAAGAGTAACATTAGAAGGCAGAAATGATATTGATGGTAATTAAAAAAATTTGATCTTATTGTCTCTTGCTTTGCAGCGGTGCATATGGTCATTGCCTCATCATCTTACCAGCAAGCTAGTAACTTCTTTTTTTGTGCACGTGCAGATGTGGACTTGGTGAAGATATCTGCGCTGAAAAATTCTCTCTCTTACATAAACATTAGAAACTGCACCATGTTGACAGATGATGGCATTTCAAACTTTCTGATGAAGTGTACAAAGATCCATTCGATGGTTCTTTCTTATACTTCGTTTGGAAACCGATCGATTCAAACGCTATGCACTACAAATCCTGACCACAACGGTGGACATGCTCATGTTATGGCATTTAATATGCAAGAGTTACATCTGGGTGGCTGCAAAGGTAAAAACAGTTGTCTTTGTTTCATGCCCATGATCCCTCCACAACTAAGAAAATGACAACTTATTTAAGACAACAGGAATACGATGATATGCTTGTTTCTATTGATTTGCATAATCATGTACACCTTCCACTACAGGCGAATGGGTGCAGTAGCTGATTAGATTTATGTCTATGTGTAGGTATTGATGCTGCTGCTTTGTCCCAGCTAATGAGCATTATAAATATCACGAAATTTCTGTGCTTAAGGGAAACATCACTTACAGATGGTGCACTCTGCAAGTTTGTTGGCTCTAGTCTTGAGTATCTTGATGTTTCAGAGACCATGGTACGTTTTTTCTGTTTGAAATTATGGTTTTGTTCAATGTGCCTGGTCACCTTTTTGTATTTTAATGTGTTTCTTATTTATAAAAATATGTATCATACTGGTTATTTAATTTAGTTTGAGCTTCTAATTAATCAAGCACTACAATTGACTTATTGATGAAATGCTCATACTGGGACATTCACTGAGCCAGGAGACTGTTGATGAGTAACACATGCTGAACTAGGGAGTTTTTTTCCTCGTGTCATTACATTAAGAAGAACCCAAAGAATACAGTGCACCCAAAGCACACGCACGCACACCCCCTCGGCTAGAGTTTATACTCAACCACCACACATAAAAGTCCCTATCATCTGACTGTGGATCATTTGTTTCTATCTATCAGGCTGATATGTTATTCTTCCTAGAGTTTAGTTTTAGTATATAATTTTTAATCATGTGATGAACTTTTCTGCTATTTTGTTTGAATGCGATAGCCATCATTACCATTGCTAGCTGCAAAGGAAAACCCCCAATTTTTTTTTTGTATTTCTCGAGTTTCATGGTCTTTATACCACAATAGAGTGCTTAATTTTTTTTTCCTGTCCATAAACTTGCAGGTTTCTATGGTATCGTTAGCACCAGTTATACGAAGAAATTGTAATTTGAACTGTCTGAAAACAGCTGGATGCCGTAATCTTCTGTTTGAACGTGATGAAGTAGAACAAATCAGTGGTAACAAGTATGGAAATTTTCTACAGGAGATAGGAAGTACTTGTTGTTTGGAGGATGTTGAAATGGGTTGGGGATTTTGCCCTATTCAAATCAAAGACCTTATTCCTTCTTTTAGTAAAGTAAGGAAGATGACAGTTGGCCTCGGCACAACATTAGCGGAGAATGTCCTGCATGCTCTACCTGTAATTTGCCCATTTCTCGAGTCTCTGACACTGAGGTTTCAGGTGTGCCCCAACACTCTACTGCATGTTAACTAAAAACTTGTGCCTTTCACTCCATGCCCATAATAATAAATTGACAATTCTACTTCCAGGTGATATCTGACAGTGTTGTTAGAAATCTATTGGAATCAGCAACAAATCTTCAGGTGCTTTGCCTGCACCATTGTATTGGCAGTTTAACTTCATTTAGCTTTCAAACAAAGGCACTGACATTAAGGGTACTACGGCTTCAGTGGGTTACTCCATGGATTACCAATTATGATTTGAAAATCCTTACAGATAATTGTAACTTAGTTGAACTTTCACTGTCTGGTTGTAAACTCCTTGACTCCAGTAAGTTTTACTTTCAAATTCAGGATGTTGATCCACCTGTTATTTTGTCTGTTTGGGTTTTCACCTTTTCTTGATCTACAGGCTCTCAAGAGATAATCTCATCTGGGTGGCCAAACCTGGTGCTTTTACACCTTGAGGTATCCCTAATTGCAACCTTTATCTCGTCCATTTGAGTAAAGTTAGTATTAATGTTTCAGTGCTTAAAATATGTTCTTTTCCTATAAAATCAAATTTAGGGGGTTCGGTCGTTAATGTAACTATACTCAGTGGGATTTGCCTAGTGGTGGGGGCAACAAAAGCCTTCTTTGAAAGAGTAGCTTCTAGAACTAACAAAATAGCCTGTCCATATTTTGTGCATTGGCATGTACTCTACAGTTGTGTTTAATTCACTGATAGATGTTTTATATTAGTTGAAACTTTAATTTGAGATGTATTTTACTTCCAATGCTATAAAGTGTGTATTATGCTTTCAACCTGTAAACTCTGTTTGATGGTTGAAATCGTTTCCAACTTGTAAACTCCGTCGTGTATGGATGCCATTCTTTTTCCATATACAGGACTGTGGTCAAGTAACGGTTCAAGGGGTTTCTTCTATTTTAAACTGTAAAGCTTTGGAAGACGTCCTACTACGACACACGGTGCGTATGAAGAATGTCTTAGTCAGGTTATTGAGATATATTTCTGGTAAATCCTAAAGCACAACTAAAATCGTACTTGAGGATGGGAGTGGTTGCTGATATGGACGTGGTCGAAACAAAGCTTTCGAAATGATGTGTGAACTTGCATTTATAAAAAAAAATTCAAGATGTATGCCGATGCACATTTCTCCATTAAGAAGTTTTTTTTCTTTGGTTATATAGTGTCTGAGACTTGAGAACTGCAGGGTAGAGGCATCGGAAGGAGCATCATAGACGATGCTATCAGAGAGGTACCTTGGTAGCTCGTCGCGCCATCTATTGTTCCTTTACCACTGGCATTATATATTAGATGTCGTTTTGACATCTGTAGCTTAAGCTAAATTTGATCCCTATTGCAGTTACCACTACTACGGAAGCTGGCTTTGGATCTTTGTGATGCTTGTGAAGAAGGTTATGAGAGCCCAAATGTGAGTACCGAAAAGATTTGTGGCCGTAAGTTGATTAGATAGACGCTAATATATGGCCGTTACTATTTGTTTTGTAGAACGCGGAGGGGAAGATGATTAGAGCCGTAAGAATGAGCAGGTGCAAGACGCTGAGGGGGTCTTGTTTGGAGCTCCCCAGAGGTAGAGGGGCCTCAAAGCCGGTGCACAAGGACACCGTAGTGCTGGAATGGAGCAGCACGAGGCTGACAACCACCATAGTCAAAGAAAGAGTGTGACAAGCTGCCATCTTCAGAGTAGTGTGTTTGTATCAAATGAATATGATCTTTGGACAAGTTAGTCCTGGGACCAAACTGTGATGATGTTGCTGTTGTACCCTAGCATTGTCAAACTTTGATCCACGGAAAAAAAAATTGGGACTAAACCTCTGTGTTTCCATTCGTCTTTAATTTTTTTTCAGAGAAAAAATACATTTTTAGTAGCAAAAACTGAATTGTTTCAGAGAAAAAATACATTTTTACTAGAATCGACTGATGAAGAAAATAGAAGGCCCACAGCCCGCAGGAGAACCCGCACCCACACCCACCTGCCTGCCTAGCTTCCGTTCCGCCTCCCGCCGCCGTGGAGATGGCCCACCCCGCCGACTCCGCCTCCACGCCGCCGGCTCCAAACGCCGGCGAGGGTTCCCCGCCGTCTCCGCCTCAAAGGGGTCGGGGCAAGGTGGTGATTGTGATGGGCGCCACGGGCGCCGGCAAGTCGCGGCTGGCCGTCGACCTCGCGGCCCACTTCGCCGGCGTCGAGGTGGTCAGCGCCGACTCCATGCAGGTCTACCGCGGCCTTGACGTCCTCACCAACAAGGTTCCTCTGCACGAGCAGAAAGGTCTCTGGCCCCCCACTCGATCCACTCCCCAATCCCCAACTTCAATTTCCTGTCAGATTACATTCTTGATGCGTGTCTCCAGGTGTTCCTCACCATCTCCTTAGCGTAATTGATCCCTCCGTCGAGTTCACTTGCCGCGATTTCCGCGACCATGCCGTGCCGGTAAGCCAATGCTGCTGCTGCTACAAGCATCACTACTTTACTCTAGTTGCAAATGTTCAGTACTTCAGTGGTACCACTTGGTTTGGTGACCTGTGTAACAAAATTGCTCACGTATTCCCCTCTGGTTACAGATCATACAAGAAATACTGAATCGCGGTGGCCTCCCTGTTATTGTCGGCGGCACAAACTTCTACATCCAGGTAATTTTGATTTGATGGCAGGTCGATTTCTGTATGATGAAGTTCATCTTATTTTGAATGACTGCACTATTCGATTTGCTCCTGTCTCTTTGCCCTTACATATTGTAGGCCCTTGTTAGCCCATTCCTCTTTGATGACATGGCACAAGATATGCAGGACTGTACTTTGAGTGATCACCCAGATGACATAGGTCAATACTCTAGTCACATTGTATACTTCTTGTTCTTAGCTTGTGTAGCTCAGTTTTCAAACATCGGTTGACCTGTCTGTTATGCCAATCAGGCCTTAACAATAACGATGAAGGCAGTGGGTATGAACGCTTGAAGGAGATTGATCCTGTCGCAGCCCAACGGATCCACCCAAATGACCATAGAAAAGTAAGGGGTGCTGCCCATTTTTTTAAACTTTCTAGGACTCTGCTTTGTCAGGTTCCTTTTCTGTTCCCAATGATATTTATTGTTTTGTGTTTCTCCATTCCGCACGTGCTGTTGTGTTGAAAAGATAAAACGCTACCTTGAGTTGTATGCGACCACTGGTGCCCTACCCAGCAATCTTTTCCAAGGAGAGGCTGCTAAGGTGAGGAATTTCACCTATAGTTGTCTGCTTGGTGCTCACTTTTTGTCATTAATCTGAACTGCTGATTACCTTACATCTCACCTTTTATTTCTTGTATGCGTTTAAATTTGCTGGGAATTCTAAATGTCTAAAATGAGACCATTGGTTATGTCAGAGCAGAAATGGGGCCGGGCTAGTAACTCCAGATTCGACTGTTGTTTCCTGTGGGTAGATGCTGATATTCAAGTTCTGGATAACTATGTGAACCAAAGGGTTGATTGCATGATGGATGCTGGCCTGCTAGATGAAGTATGCAATGTATATGATCCAGATGCTGTTTACACCCAAGGACTGCGGCAGGCCATTGGGGTTCGTGAATTTGATGAGTTTTTCAGACTATATTTAACAAGAAAAGAATCTGATAAGGATAAGGCGGCTTCTTCTACAACTATGTTAACTGTACATGATGATCAACTTAAGAGCTTGTTGGATGATGCTGTTTCCCAGCTTAAGACAAACACACGCAGGCTTGTTCGGCGTCAAGTAAACACTTGCATCCTTTGTTCCCTTCAGTTAGAAGATTGAGTGAACATTGATTATTGACTAACTGTAACGTTTTGATTTCTCCTTCAGAGACGGAGACTACATCGGCTGAGTAAAGACTTTGGGTGGAACTTACATCGCGTTGATGCAACCAAAGCATTCTGCTGTAAGGCGATTTCTACTTACTGGTGCATCATCAAATGGCGTATTCTTGCTGTAGTAATCCCTTGTGCGTATTTTGCTAGGTACCACGGGCGACTCATGGAACCATGAAGTTGTGGAACCTTGTGTGGATGTTGTGAAAAGATTTTTGGCTGACGGTGCAGCTTGTTTGCCAAGCACAAATGCTTCAGATGGTATTGGAGAAAGAGAGTTATGGACTCAATACGTCTGCGAGGTGACTACTGTAACTCTGGAGCTGTATGTATGTATATATATAAGAAATCAAATGCTGATGAAGCATTGGTCTGAATGCTGTGTTTACAGGCCTGCGACAAGCGCGTGCTTCGAGGGGCGCACGAGTGGGAGCAGCACAGGCAAGGGCGAGGCCACCGAAGAAGAGTGCAGCGCCTGAAGCAGAGGAAGAGCCTGATAAGACCATCAGAATCGTAAAAACCCCATAGCAGATGATTGCGATTTGCAGCTGGGTGTTCTTTGTCTTGTAATCTTGTTAAGCAGTAGTTCCAAATTTTGAAGAGACTAGAGAGTACTGTATCTGTATTGTCTGAATGAACTATTACTAGTCTATCTGTTTCACTGAAGACTGTTGTTGTGATGTGGCAATCCAGTCGGCTGTCCTCCAGCTTTGATTTGATTAAATTAGTGGAAATGATATTTGCTGCAAATGCGTGTTGGCCAACAAAAAGCGCATTGGATTGGAGGTGACGTCCTCCGTCCAGCATCTGGGTCTCTGCTGTGTGTCATGATCATCACTGCTTGCCAACCTGACAGGGACATGCTGCTTCCCTAATGGGGAAGTACCGCCACGTCGGATGCTTAGCTGAAGCAATTTAATTTCTCTACTATAACACTGATGAACTGAACCAAGCTCGTTTTTTTTTCTTTTCTACCTACTAGCCTAGTATGGGAAAAGAAAAGAGAAAAACGGACATCAAATTATTTCATGACTTCATTCATTTTCATGGGTGCCTAACCTATTTCATGAATTCATTGGTCTTTGGGCACCGACCTGAGGAACTCACTAGTATACACAAGGACTAACTGCACGTGTTTCATTTTCACCCCCTGACTAATTTCCACATTCCCCACGTGAGTAAAAGGCCTAAGCGGGTCCCCGAGCCGCTGTCGTCAGTTCACACCCAGACCCACATCCAGAAGCCGTCGTGTTCGCTTCGATGGCAAAGTCGACGGGTCCCAATCAGAGCCCGTTAGCCCACTATTTATGTCCACCTCACAGGTGCCCCTCCTCTTCGTCCTCAGTATTCAGTAGTAGCTCTCAGTTTTCAGTCGCCATACATGGCGGACGCCGCCGAGGACTCCTCGTCGTCTGCGTCTTCGTCGTCTCTCTCGCCGCCGACGTCGCCGCCGCACCAGCACCACCAGCAGCAGAACCAGCTTCCGGCGAAGCGGCGGGCGGGGCGGAAGAAGTTCCGGGAGACGCGGCACCCGGTGTACCGCGGCGTGCGGGCGCGGGCGGGGGGCAGCCGGTGGGTCTGCGAGGTGCGGGAGCCGCAGGCGCAGGCGCGCATCTGGCTCGGCACCTACCCCACCCCGGAGATGGCCGCCCGCGCGCACGACGTCGCCGCCATCGCTCTCCGCGGCGCGCTCGCCGCAGACCTCAACTTCCCGGACTCCGCCCACACGCTCCCCAGGCCCCGCACCGCCGCGCCCGACGACATACGATGCGCCGCCGCCCAGGCCGCCGAGCTCTACCGCCCGGCCGCCCACCACCTCATCGCAACATCATCGTCAACGGCCGCGCCACCGCGCCCCCTGGCACTACCACCGCCGGAGCCTTCCGCCTGCTTCCTGGACGAGGACGCCATCTTTGACATGCCCGGCCTCATCGACGACATGGCCAGGGGGATGCTGCTCACGCCGCCGGCCATGGGGAGAGGCCTCGACTGGGGCGCCGTTGACGACGACGTCGACTGCACTCTCTGGATGGACGACTGATGATCGATCCATCATATCGTTGCCACGCGACACCGTACGGCGAGATATCTGCACGCACGATCAAATTGTAGTACTGCTTCAAAGTGAATCGAGTTCATTTTCCGGATGTAGGGTAGTTTGAAAAGGACATGTCTTGTTTTAGTACAAGGTTGGTTTTAAAACTTCTACTTTTAGTACATATTTCCTTCGATCCAAAATACAAGTTGTTGGTATACAAGCCATTCTACACTTCTACGCGTCACCTGCTTTTCACTCTATTTTTCCTATCCGTTCTTCCCCCTTCTCTTTTGCAAAAGACAGTAGAGACAAGCTCGACTTATCTACCATCTTGCGTCAACCACACGTGCCTGCCATTAAAAGAATAATGTGTTACATCCAATATTTTTAAGCAGCGGGTGTATATGCAACTTCCTCCGATATGATTGTTAATATCCCCGCTATTGCCCTCTATTTCTACTGCAACGATCATATCAATAGCTCTACAACCTCACTATTTAAAACATTGATTTTACCACAAGTAAACTAACAAAAAGGAGAAGAAGAGAGAGGGTACAAGACATTTTTTAATTTAAAATAACTACTAAGGCGGCATGGCCATCGTCTTGCTCTTTTCTTAATTCTTGTTATGCCTACTGTAAAACTACTGACATTTGGATCGAAAGATATATTTGTATTTGACACTTAGTTTGCACATATAAAAATAGCATGCGTGTATGTGAGCGTCTATACGGTGTTTTGAAAATAAAAGAGGGAATGGTATTGTTAAAATCAGCAATACATAACTAGGAGCCTAATTCAACCCAAAAGACTAGTCTGATGGGTGAGGGATGCCCCCACGGCTCCACCTATATGTTATGCTCCCCAACCATCAATTTCTGAATGCATGGCTACTATACGGTCAATCCTATTATGCTCCTAAAACAATGTACATTTTTCACCTCTCTAAGCTCTCACAACTACCTTAATTATCCACAATATTGGCATGCCATCGTGTTGCTTTATGTAAATTTATATTATAATAGAAACTACTAGTATATTACTGGCATTACGTTTTAGCTGAGAATACGAGTACCCATGTAGTCAAAGAATTGCGGCTTGTTTGATTGGCGTTTAACCTTGTCATAACTAATATAACATTAGGCAAGTTACAGTTGCCAAAGATATTCGTGTGTATTCATCAGTTCACCACTAGAGAGCACCAGCATTGGTCGGTCTAGTCATGAAGATTTTTTTTTTTTTGTTACAAGCTAGCTGTATGTGTTTCATATGGACGAACATCCATACCGAAAAGTGAGAATTTGGAATTTTGTTGGACTGCGTCCAATCTGAATACACATGCAGAGACTATATATAGTCGGTGGGTTGGTCGCCAAACATAAGGGGAAAAACAAACATGATGCATATATGTGTGATCCTTTTAATCTGATGCATGAGAAGAATTCACATAAAACTTGGCACCTCAGCTTCCATTCCATTGGCTGCGTACGTACGTCAGCGTGTACGTATGGACGTCGTTGTATGCTGCTTTCGAGAAGACAGAAGAGAATCTATTCTGCAGTACTTGCGGTGCAGTGTGGTGCAATGCATGTTGTGTGGTTTGGAGAGGGACGTGATCGATGCTGTCGTTGTCGGTGCTAGCGACAGTGATAGCGAGTGCAATTAACGGCGCAGCAGGTAGGCATCACAACACACCGACCTCACCTCAGCTCGATCGATCACCAACGGCTTCAGGCACGTGCATCATGTACAAAACATTGCTCTTTTCATTTCCAGTAGTTTTTATACGTGCTTCTTTCATTTCCATTACTTTGGTTATAAATTTCCTGTGTCAGCCAAAGTACAGAACAGCTGGTTTGCCCGAGTGGTCTAAGGGGGAAGACTTAAGATCTTCTGCACTCAAGTGCGCGTGGGTTCGAACCCCACAGCCAGCATATTTTTTAAGTTTTTTTTTTGCCATAATTTGCCTCATATTCTTCATTCGATTTTTTTTACTTCCATGATATTCCTTAGATCTCTTATGTTTTATACAGCTATAAAGTTGTAGTAGTACTGCGATTCGAAAAAAAAATGTAACTGTTAACTTTTTGTAGATTTTTTCCACAAGAACACAGCCGTGCACCGTTGTTATTGAAATAGCCACCTGGCCGGAGAGCGGCAACAAAACATTGGACATCTTACATTGGATGATTGGATACAAAACAAAAGCATCCCTGAACTGAACTGAAGGCGACATACATTGGATACTGAAGCATCCCTGAAATACCACTTCAAGATAGACGTTCCACCAACATAGTAGCAGGAACATGTTGCAGTCAATGCGTTCAGGCGTTTCCAGCGCCATGTTGCATGCCCCACATCACATACATCAGATGATCAGAGTACATTGATACCACAAGATATAACAACACATACCACGCCGCATTGTTGTTAAAATATCCACCTCACGAGCAATCCATCGTTGGCACGGTTTAACAGTAAACAAGCAGTACGAGATTGCAAGTTGACAACGAGCAGGCAATCACAGATGGTAAAAGTAATAAATCTGAGATTAAAAAAAGGGAGTTTACTAGAGAAAACACAGAACGCCACTTGCAAAAATGGCAGCAAATACATGGTCCACCATTGCATAGCAACATTGGTGACCACTATATGATGGGTAGAGTGATCCATCATTATCCGCAAAGCGAAATAGCATTCATCTTCGCTGCTAGCTACCAGAGCAGAGCCAGGCCCATGCAGCAAACCATGATTAAGTCGACCCGTCCGGTGCACCTCCATCATCATCTGGTGAGTCCTTTCTGTCCTGGTTCTCCTTCCACTTGGCCCAGGCCCATCTCAACACAATGAACGCCCCAAGTGCATACACCTAGCAGTATAGTAGGAGGTGTCACATTCGCATGAATACACTAGTCACAAGTCAACAATATCACATAGTACAGGCAGACATGGAAATAAAGTGAAAGCAAACTAAATATTCAGCATCAAACAACCACACCAAACAAGAGTAAAATTCCTGTCGAGGAACATACATACTAATATACTATAGATCAATGGTTTTTATTAAGATGTGGATTACCAATAGGATGATAACATTAATATGATCTTCATCGTCTTGACGAAACAATTACAGCTTCTTAATGAAGCTTAAATCCTGTCGTGTGTTACACAGCATTAGTAGAACATAACAAATGAGAGGACCCAGGGGAGGAGCCAGGAATTAGGCTTAGGGGGTGCCGAGCCAAGACAAATCAAACCAAGAGAAAATGGGTATGTTTGGGACAATGTCTGCGACGGCTGCATCAGTTAAAACTGGAGAATTAGAAGACCTAATCACTAGAAAAACATTATTTGAAGGCTAAATGAATAGCGATTCGTTAATAACTAGTGATTAGCCTAAATAATTAGTGATTTAGTAACTAGTAAGCTTAGTGATATGATTCATTGGGGGGGCCAGCCATGGCCCCTGCCAGCCCCCCCTTGGCTTCGCCAATGAGAGGACCTTTGAAAGACAAGTAGCAGTTCACAGCCCAGTGATCTCTAAGTGGCGACTGTTAGTTGTTATTGACCCTGCCAGAAAGTAACAATGAAAGTGCACCCTCTCTACAAGTGATTCCGACTCTAGAGTCTAGATGATACACATTCGTACTTTGTCAGCGGGCAACTATATAACATTTTCAGAGCAGTGCACTGCAAACACAAATACAATTCGACATGCTTAAAAACATTGAGGCAGAAATTCCAAGTTTCTTGAGTTTTTTAAAAAAAATTGTGATGTGTGATTTTATCCTAGTTGAAACGCCTATATAAAACAGAAGTATATATTCTATAGGTGCGAACTTCAAACTATGTCAGTCTGGGTGTCAACAGTCCATTGTATGGTGTCCAGCTCACAAGCGTTCTGCAAAATATGCCTCTGAAACTTACCGATTTATATGATGGGGAATGAGGAAAAGACTCGTCCACGACAGATGATACTGCAGATTCAAACCCAAATTGCAAGCAAATATCCTCGTGTTGTGGATTGTGGACATGTATATTATACAATCAGGAAGGACTAGTGTGCTCTCTGGTCCAGCATACACAAGAAGGCCCAACAATACCATCTACTCCTATAAGTATAAGATAGATTGAACTAGGGAACCGCACAATAAGGGGTTTGGGGTGGGTTTAACCTAATCTAGTCTGCGGGGGCGAATGGTAACTGGGAGGTAAAGGATGATGAATCGAGATACCTGCCAGAGGTTGCGCGGGGCCATCTCCTCTTCGGTGGCGGGCGGCGGCGGGGCGCCTTCCTCCTCCTCGAGCTTTATCGGCGGCGGCTGCCGGGCCTTTTGGCGCTCCGCATCGGGGAAGAAACGGACCGTGGACGGCGGCGCGCGGCGGGCCTCCGCATCAGAAGCCCCATCCGCGGAGTTCTTGGCCTGCTCCGGCGCGCTCCCGGCGTTGCCCATGGCCTCGCCTCCTCACGCTTGCTGTATTCTATTCTATCACACCAGCGGCAAACTCCAACGCTCCTTTCCGTGTTATCGACTCGAGTCGAAAGTCCCGCCTCCTTTTTCTGTGTCACGCATTGTTTTAGTTTAACCATCCAGATAATAATGCCAAAAGTCGTTTTCTTTTAACCATCCAGATAATAATGCCAATAGTCGTCAGTAATCTTCGTATTTTTCTAAATTTATTTTAGAATTTTAACCGACGTTATTCTTCTAGTGGTATGGGACGTGCTATTCTTTCAGTAGCAAGTGACGTGTCCGTCGACAGCAAGTGGCAAGTGATGTGCCCATCGACAGCAAGGTGCCAGTAGTGACATTGTTATTCTCAATAATTTGTCGACTCAGTCTTTCAAAGATGCTCATAGAAATAAGGTTATATGCGTATAGAGGTAGGGTTGGGTGCGTGTATCCGTAAAAGCAAGCGTGTTGAGAATGTGAACATCTACGTTCATGCGGTGTGATTCGGAAAAAAAGATTGCTCAAGAAATCACTACATCAAGTAGCGAGGCATTCTTTTTCTCCTAGTCCTAACCTAGCTAAATGGCGTTCTTTTTCTCCTAGTCCTAACCTAAGGAAAACCGAAGAGTTTCCATCCTAATTGGAATTTCGGTTTGCCGTTTCAATCAGACTTTGACAAACTTATCTCACAAAATTACTGATGAGAATCATGACAGCTTTACCTAGCTCACTTGATAACATCCTGGAAAAAGCTTACAGCTAAGCTACCACATCAGCCATAGTAGTATTGCTACCCAGCAGAGAAATTTGTGCACAACTAATAAACTCACTCAGGTTGCAACATACGAACAATAACAGCTCTCGCCAATGAAATGATTCCAAAGAATGACTTGACACAGCACGAGGAGCAACCAAAGTACAATGGATGGAGTACATCAACTCTGCCATACGGATAACATCCCTTCCCCTTGATAGCAGCACGGAATCTAACAAGATGGACATCTAGGGAGCAACTAGAGCCTCAAAAACGATTACTAGCGTATACGTATCCGACTTCCAAAACATCATAACACCTGTGGCTGCGCTCTGATTGAGCGCCTGTCACCACTTTTCCATCCGAGGATCGGGTTATCTAACTCGACGCTGAAGCCTGTGACATTTGCCTTTTAACAGCTTCCTTGTATGTCTTGTGCTGATATGTCAATGTTGTCTCCAGCAAATCCTTGAGAGGTGTCTTTGGGTTCCAACCTACAGTTATAGTCAACATTTGACCATTAATGGGCAGCGAGGGAAAATGACATAGCCAGAGAGAGAATCATTCAAAACACAGCAATACCTAGCTGCTTGTTGATTATAGTCATGTCAGGGATTCTCTTGTCACTATCATCATATCCTTCACCATAGAACTGACTCGAACTCACATCAATCATGGGTTCATCCAGTGGTGCCTCTCCTGAGACATTTGCATAGACCTGTACAAAAACAAGACAATGAATGGCTTACAACAGATACAAGCAAAGCAACACAAATCGTATCTGTGTCATCCATGACATACCTCTGTCATCATTTGGGCCAACTCCCTAACAGTAACTTCATTGCTGGGATTCCCAACATTGAAGATGTGACCATTAGCTCGAGCAGGATTTTCCTTTGATAAATTGACAACAGGAAAAAAAAAAGGAGTTCAGTCCCATTGAATTTGAACATAACAAGGAGCCAGAGATAAAGGCGATAACATACAATCATCAAAACAACAGCTTCGATGGCATCCTTAATGTAAACAAAAGTTCTCTGAGACTGGCCCCCATCAACAAGCTTCAAGGGCTCTCCGCGGAGCAGATTCTGCAAAACCATTGGTAACATACATCTTCTAAGAAGACTGAACATGATGCGAAACTAATGTAATCATCCTCAGCCAAAAGAAAAAAAAAAGGCACACATACGTTACTGAAGCAAGCCAAAACCCGAGGCACACCCTCACTAGGGCCATCAACACCAGGAATGAAGTCCATCCTTGGTCCAATCCAATTGAAAGGTCTCACAATTGTGAACTCAAGGCCATTTTCTGCACCTTCAGCTGGTGGATACTCGATCACAATGGCAACAGTCGTTAGAATGAGAAGTTGCGACCATCAGCTACATATTGACAAAAACAATACAGGATAAATTTACTAACCAAAAATAAGCCTCTCAATAAGTTGCTTTGCACATGCATAGGACCATCGCTGTTTCACGATTGGACCAAAAATGCAGGGTGACTCATCTTCTTTCAGAACATAAAATTCAGGTTCCTGTTTGAAAAGCATAATGACCAGACAAACATCAGAAGATGGACAGGTATATGATGCAAAAGGAATACAAAGGCAAAATAGGCATCTTGGTCCCTGAACTTTACACAGAGGGTCAACTTCGTCCCTCAACTTTCAGATTGGCCAATTTAGTCCCTAAACTTTCGTTTTTGGGTCAAACTCGTCCTTGTGCTGATACATGGCTCCATATTGGTATGAAACTAATACAAAAGGTCCATTTTACCCTTGGCTCTTTTCTCTCTTCAATTTTCACCTTTAGAATTACAATAGCGTATGATCCAAAATAAATATGAGGATACATATGTTTGCCGAGGTAGTATGAATACATGCATGGAACATGTATAACATACCACGAGTATGTGAGCACATGTTGATTTTAGAACATGCATACACACATTGAGTTGTATATATAACAAAAGAATAGGAGTAAATACTTGTTTGAGTACATATATTGTGCCTATCAAATTCGTATGAGCACATGGATGACTTTAAAGAGTACGAGTAAATACACTTTTTGAAAACCATATTTTGTGTTAGTTTAAAAAATATATTGTTATGTGTATGTATTAAGGAAGTATGATCACATAAATGTTTGATCTAGATGAGCTAAGGGCAAAATGGACTTTTTCATTAGACTCATGCTAAAATAGAGCACCACATCAACATAAGGACGAGTTTGACCCAAAAATGAAAGTTGAGGGACTAAATTGGCCAATCTGAAAGTTGAGGGACGAAGTTGACCCTCCGTGCAATAGGGACCAAAGTGCCTATTTTGCCGAATACAAATACAAGGCATCAAGCTCCAACATGCCTACGATTATAACTGTTTTGTTGCCGTCTCTTTCTGAAGCAAGGTTATTCTCACTTTGCTCACCAGAACAAAGCAATGGTAAAGTTCACAGTTCATCCTATTATCCAACATTGTCATCGTATTACAGTTCCGTTAATAAGCGCACATCAAACATCTGACACAGCCGCACTAACTAGACACTTTCCTTGAGTTGGCCTGGGTGCAGTACCAATGACAGAACAGTTTAAGAACTTTCTTAAGAAAACACGCGACAACATCGAGAAAAAGTACCAGACAATACTAAAAATCATGAAATCCAAAAGGAATTCATTTAACTAAACACCGACTCTTTGAGCAAGGCTGCTAGTTGCCTAGTTGTCACAACCCTTAATTGCTTAAGCATCAATACACTAACTTATCTCACAGGAAATGCTATTAAAAAAGGACATAGCTTGGAGCCTCAAACAGTGTGGATTTTAGAAAGGCAAAAAGGGAAAATAAATGGTACTGGACAATCTGTACAGGTCAAGGGAAGAGCAAGACCTACACTAACAGATGCAGTCAAACCATAGTATTCCCTCAAAAGTCAACATCCTATAATCATTTCAAGAATTCGGCATGACAGGAACATGTCCCAGCACCAACCAACAACCAAACTAGAAAATTCATCCCCAACTAACACCAAATCCAGCCCAACCTTGATACAAGGACCGTACCGCAAGGACAGGACAATTATATGTAGTTAAACATGGCAGTTTAGCAACCTGCACCAGATCTTCAATTATTTCTTTATGGAGCCAACTAAATAGAAAGAAATATAACTTAAGGCATCAAATTGTCCAGAACCATGAGGACGTGCACAGGTAGACAGGATGGGATTATGTGGACCTTGCGGAGAGGGTGGTCTTTGGGGAGGAAGCTGCCGATGGTCTTGCCGTAGACCTCGCACGTGGAGAAGTGGATGAGACGCTTGTTGTTCTCGGAGCAGTACTTAACCTGCGGTGCACGAAAGGAAGGAATCATGAGTAAGTGATGACAAGGAGACATTCTGTAATCTGTAGAACCAGGAATTGCCAAAATCGAGGAGCGAAAAAAGAAAGAGAAGTACCACTGGGAGTGCGTCGATGAAGTTGCTGTAGATGGTGTCGAGGGGGCGCGTGTTGTAGTCCGCGGGCGTGCAGATCGCCGCCAGGTTTATCGTCTTGGCGCGCAGATCCAAACAAGCAGCAGCAGAGGAAAATACGTCAATCAGTTGCCCAACAGAATTTCCCCTTAATTTGGAATTTTGCATAATAACTCGAGGAATGTCGTAAATCTGCAGGTACTAGTACTAGTAGGTATGTGCTCACCAGATCGGCCATCTTGATGAGCCCCTCGAGCCTGGAGTCGTTCTTGATGTTGAGTCGGTGGAAGGAGATGCGTCCTGCGAGGTGCGGCGGCGCGGGGTCGACGAGGTGGCGGATCTTGTCGCAGTAGACGTCGACGGCGAGGACGACGTGGGCGGTCTCGGCCATGAGCTTCTCGCAGAGGTGGGAGCCGATGAAGCCGCCGGCGCCGATCATGCAGATGGTGAGGGGCGCGACGGGGTTGCCGTCCAGATCCAGGCGGGCGGGCGCCGGCGAGGGCGACGACATCCTCTCCTTCCCCTTGGTGGGCTGGCGACGCGGCGCGGTCGGATCGGGAATGTGCGTGGTGGCGGCGTGGGGTTCGGGGAATGTGGATTCGACGGGTTACGAGGCGATGTCGGTGGCGGTGGCCTCGGCTGGGTTCTCTCTCTTCTCTCTTCTCTCTCCTCTCTATTTATGGAGGAGGAGGGAAGAGGAGAGGACGATGACGAGGAGGGAGGGACACGGGAGAAGAAGAGATAGCTAGCCTAGCTAGATTGGAGTGAGCACTGTGGCAGACACAGGGATGGGATGATGGCCCACCGCTCAGATCGAGATCAGGATTTTTGTAACTTCTCAGGTGTGCGTGGTTCCGCGAATAGTTAATGTCACCTTAAATATTTAAATACTAATTAAGGTAATTATTAAGGTAATTTGCGATATGAATCTATTAAATTTAATAATTTATAATTTAACAATGTAATGTTATAATCATGAATTAATTAAGCTTAATGCGAGTGACATAGTCACGTGGCCCCGACCACCAGCAGCAGCAGGGGAAATTGGTCGCTTGGTCGGATCTTGCTTTGACCACCTCCTCACTTACCTCTTTTAAAATTAAAACTATCCGTTTCATTCGTTCAGTAGGCAAATCGAACATCAAAAGTAATCAAACCAAATCGGATCGGAGCGCATTTCGCACTCACGTGCACCACGGGCACGGGTCTCTGTCTATGGAGGAGCAATTATTTATTTATCAAGCCAATAATAGTGGTGCCTGTCTGTCTCTTAGCTTGTCATTCCTTGCTTGTAACCTTGATAGCTGCTGGGCCCACTATCAAATCATTCACGTGCAGCAATGGCGACACCCCCATCAAATCATATAGTCTAGTCTAGTCTAGCTAGAAGAAGACAGGCGATGCGGCTGATCCAGCCCACCACACTGACTGGCGGCGGCTGGAGGAGGAAGAGAGTTTCGGCCCTATTCCTTCTTTCTGCTGGCTGGGTGGGCTCTGCTGGGCAAAGGAAAAGAAAAAACTAGCCCAGCCCACAGCAGCCCAGCTCACGCGCATCCTTCTTCCTTCCCTGTCAAAGACTCGAGAAGAAGAGATCCAAGGGACCCTCCCTCCCTCCCTGCCCAACCTGATTACCACCTGACCGCCGCCGCCGCCATGGCCGACGAGACCGACACCAGGCCCACGTCCGCCGGCTCCCGGGGCCACCCTGCGCCGGACGACGACGACAGGGAGGAGGGCGAGATCGCCGACGACTCCTCCGCCCCCGCACCGCCGCTCCAGCCCGCCACGCACCCGCTCGAGCACTCCTGGACCTTCTGGTTCGACAACCCGCAGGGAAAGTCCAAGCAGGCCGCATGGGGGAGCTCCATCCGCCCCATCCACACCTTCTCCACCGTCGAGGACTTCTGGGGGTACGTGCCCTTCCATGCCCTTCTCCTTTTTCACCCCGGGATGGTTTCCCAGGCTTGCTGATCCGATTGTTCCCTAGCCCCGCCATAGTTAGATTTACAATATCCTCCTACACTCCTACTAGGAGTCATTGTCCGCGGATCTGGTGCGTTACTTTCTGATCCTGCTAGGATTGAATGTTGTTATTGAATCTCTGACGACCCTAGTTTCTAGGACGGGAAAGGAAAATTGATTGTGATGACGTAGTTGCTGCCACAACTTCATAGCTTTCCATGCCCTTTGCACACAAATTTTTTTCAGTAGTTTTTGCCTCATTCAAACACTTTAGTATGTATTTGTTCAGACTCAAGGGTTCGATTTAACCCACTCAACCATGCTTACTAGGGTATTGACTCTTTTGGTTTTTGTTTCCTTGATTGTGAAGTCTGCTTTGATCACAAAAATATCAGTTCATGTCAGGTCTAACAAAATTTTATAGTGGGTATTGCACGGGATCGAAGTCAGGAGATTTGATGAAAAGAAAGGACATACACTAGTAATCTAACCAAATTTTATAGTGGGTAACGCAGTGGCTGCTTGAGGAATCTGCTGAATTTTGTGATCTTTGCTTCATTCCTTTTACGTACTATTCCAACTTTAGCTCTCAACCATTTATATATCCCAGAAAAGCACACTAACCAAATTTGTGTTTTTTCAGCCTTTACAATAATATTCACCACCCTAGCAAGTTGATTGTGGGAGCGGACTTCCATTGTTTCAAGAACAAGATTGAACCAAAATGGGAAGACCCTATTTGTGCCAATGGTGGTAAATGGACCATCAGCTGTGGCAGAGGAAAATCTGACACAATGTGGCTGCACACTGTAAGTTTTTGTTTTCGTTAGAGAAGATAAATATTTATCTTCACTATAACCTCCATGCTATATCCTCTTTTGTTTAGCTATTGGCAATGATTGGCGAACAATTCGACTATGGTGATGAAATTTGTGGAGCAGTCGTTAGTGTACGTGGTAAGCAGGAAAGAATAGCTATCTGGACCAAAAATGCTGCCAATGAAGCTGCCCAGGTATTGACTGTTGAGTGCTGCAGTGACATCTTACCTAACATGCTTGTGCAACAGCTTGTTTCTTTTTCTTGTATATACATGCGTCGTGTTTTCATTGACAATAGGTGCTTGTTCCAAATGTAATTTTGTAATCAGGGATTTTTTTTTGAACTGCTTATCATTTTTGAACTCAGGGAGGGTTCTCAGCTTTTGTGATATCCTGAAGAATATTTCATAGTTTTGAAGATTTATTATTATAAAAGTATTGCGCCCTGTCATTGTCCAGGAAATTGTTGTTTCTGGAACCCTGATCACTGCTCAGGTGTTACCTTTTTAATTGTAAAATGTTTCGAGTCCTGAACATGATTGCCATTGAGTAATTAGGCGAAACGTGCTGAATGTTTTCCCTGCTCTTTCTTTGTTCAGGTAAGCATAGGGAAGCAGTGGAAGGAATTTCTGGATTACAAGGACTCCATTGGATTCATCGTTCATGTGAGTAGCGCCTTTTCTTGTCAGTGCCCTGCTCAAGGCAGGTACCGTTTTCTGACTTTGCCATTTATTATGCTGCGTGCAGGACGATGCAAAGAAGATGGACAAAGGTCCGAAGAACCGTTACACGGTATGATGCTGGTGCTGGAATTCCCAGAGAGTAGCAATGCAGTGCAGAGTTTCGGTGCCTGTGCTGAAGGGTTATCTGTTTACATAATCTAACATGTTGCATCTATTCCTGTACTCCATAAGTCAGCGACTCGAGTTTTAATGTTTTTGTCTCACTGTTTGCGCTTTTGCCATCATGTATGGGAGATTCTTGTCATTGTTGAGTTCGTAAAATGGAACTGTGGGAATAGTGAATGTAGTAGTGTATGAGCTTTGATCTGGACCGCAGCATGAATGATAGGTTTGATGAAAGCCTCGAAGTACATGCTTGATGCTTGCCAACGCATAAATAAAGGGTAAAAAGATGTGAAGCAGGCCATGTCGGTACTGCTTTGAGCTCGGAAGAGACCTTCACTGCTGCTGCCTGCTGGGGTCGTTCACTTTCCTAGTTCACGTGAATTTGCCCAAACTTTCCTAGTATTAAGCCAAACAGTTGGATTCAACTGCTGCAGATGTTACATGTTGCAAAAGTCTCCATGATGTCATTTGTCTGTATACGCCGCCCAAACTTTCCTTGTATTAACATCCTCCGCTATTCTAACTCGCTGTTTAAGAAAGGTCAAAATTGTATATGTGGCTGGTTTGAGGAAGGTCAAATCCAATCCTGTGCTTGCTATGTCCGTTGAAACCCTTCACTTCCTGCAGGGGAACCGTAGCCCAAACCGTGATGGTTCTTCAATTGATGAGACCAAGACGTTAAGAGCTTCAAACAAGGAATTCAGAAGCACGTCTAGGCTTCCCTGCCTGTATGTAGTCCTCAGTAGGACTTCCAGCCTTCTTTGATCTCTCAGACTAAGAAAATAGGTTCAGGAGTTACGTAACAGAACGCAAAGGAAATTTCGTTTCAATTCCTAACAGATTCGATCTTCTATTTTTGGATAGAAGAAAGCTGGTTTGCAGCAGACATCTCCGTTTGGTTTGGTGTCATGAATTGCAGCGTGGCAGACAAATGACGGAGCTAAACCAAACAGCTGAATTCTACCCATGCAAACCAAAAGACACCACGGAGACTTTTGCAACGTGTAGCATCTGCAAATATTAAGCCTCTGATTCCGCCTAAATAAAGCACCTAAATGGCATCCCCAGTGTGGCGCCATATGGTACAACGCCATCCACCTCGCACGAATTGTTTCACCTCATCTACATCTGTCTAGCTAGTCTTACAGAAATACATTGTGAGAGGACACGACCAGAAAAACAAATCATCTCCAAAAGCACATCATAGATCTCAGAAGCTTCAGGACCGTAAGAGTGAGATTTGGTGTCCAAACCAAACTATGTTCTAGGCTATAGCTAAAAGCATGGTCTAAATTCCTGACAAACTGATAACACGACCACCAAAAGATTCTGACCAAGAGCTCCATACTCGTCCAAACCCATCTCACTTGCACTGGCAATTTTGGCATCAGTCCCAAATGATAAGAAAATGCCCTTGATTATTGCAATCTATCTTCCTGCAGATTCTCAGAATAAAGGTCTGCTAAGGTGCCCACGCGATAAATATTCCGCAGATATTGTTAGTGCACGAGGGAAGCAGAATCTCTAAAAGAGAAGCCCACTGGAGTATACATCACTACTTTCTGTTACCAATCTACTTCATGCCAAACTCCGTCAAACCTGGAGGGCTGGACCTCGCTCGTACAATCATCTATCCAGCAGGTCTCATGTTTTCTGTTCAGCACAAATTTCTCCCGAGCTTCTCTCACTGCAGCAAATCCCAAATCCGTCTCGGTGAGCAACCCTGAAGACAGACGTAAAGCAACCGTTACATTCCTTTATGGTTCACCAATATTAACCAGCAAAACAAAATGATGACTAACACCTGAAAAGCATCCAACTATTCCTTCGGAAAGAGAGAAAAGATAAAGAAGAATCATACGCAATGGAACGAGAATAACTTTTTGTATACAAATATGGTGCACCTATAGTACTTGCAGCATCTACACAATGGATATACTGTTCATTTTTTCTTAATAAAAAAAGACATGCTAGAAAGAAATGAATTATATGGTTTTCAATGCACATACATGCCTAAAACAAAGCCTTCTATGCAGCTTTCCAGGGGAACATGAGTTGCAGTCCTCAAATGCTTTCTCAGAAATTAAGACAAATTTAAGTTCCGTACATAAGGATTAAATATTATTAACTGAACATCCAATCACATTGGAAAACAAATAAAAACCACATAGCAAGTTTTTCTTGTTATTCACATTTAACAAAAAGAGTTCTCTAATCTATAACTGGCCACATGAGCACAAACTGAAGTAGTTCTATCTTTCATTGCTGAAGGGAAAGATAACTAGATGTTTTCTATTAAAAGAGGAGAGAAGAAGCCTGTTTAGGAACTATCCTTAGCTAGAAATCAGCTGATCTACTAAAGCCTAAAAGGATGACAGTAAAGTCATGTGACGCCTAACAAATTTGAATGAAGAAACAGAACAAGGAAAAACACAAAAGATTTGATCAAATTTGTCAAAAGAGAATAAGATGCTCACTTATCCTTTCAATGTAAGAAAAAAGAAAAAGAAAATCCTTGGGTCTATAAAAGAGGACAGAACAACATGCCCGCTACAAACCAATCCAGCAATTCCCACCCTTCTCGCACTTCCTCACCTTTAAGCAAGGAGACAAGTACCAATGTCTCATGCTCAGCCCCTTCGTTTCCAAGCCCAGAGGAAACACGTCAAATTTCAGGACAACCAAGCCAATGCTATGAAGGATGGGGCAGCACCAGGCACTAGCGACAAGTTGGGGCATGGCCACAGGATGAAAGATGATGTGGACACAATAGCTTCAGACTTCATCAGGCTTAAGCACAGGGCTTGGGCACTCCAGAAGAGCACAACCATGTATCCAGCTTCAACTTAGAAGTGATATGGTTCAACTTGTCAATAGTATCTACTTATGCTTTGTCTCTATATAGTCTATAGGTCCTAGTTTGAATAACAGATGCTGCTTGCAGCCTTGGATAGTTGCAGAGTCAAGTTACCGTGGTGTTGTTGCTAGCACTACGAATAAGTGTGTAATCTATTATGTGCAAGACTGATGTATGGAGTACTTTAAATACGATAATGAGGGTATTACTATGATCCTGATATTTGGACTTGTTTATATTTGGAGTGCTAAGATGTTAAAGAATAATTAAGAAATACTCCCTTCATCTCAAATTGTAGGTCATCTAGTGTATGTCCACATGCATAATTATATGTATGGATCTAGAAAAACCAAAACGACCTACAATTTGAAACGGAGGGAGTATCAGCCATTCTAATGATAATTAAGAAAACTTTGCTGATAAAATAGATCTGACAAGAAGGCCGTAAAAAATTCAGGTGGATGAGTCTTGGCATGCTCATATGAATTTCACACTAATCAAATCATCAATGAAATAGCACATTAGGTTGATAGGCTCTAGAAAGGATCAAGTTCAACATACATCACATGATCATACAACATAGATATTACAACAGATCAACTATTAAGTTGTATGTAGTTACAGTAGACAGGTAATGCAAGTAACACTAGTAACACTACTAGTGGTTACAGCCATGTAATCTAATTCTGAAACTGAAAATGGTCTTAAGCTTACAAAGCATATCAACATGGTGCTCAAAATCTGGGTGCAAGTGTGTTGACTCATTTGGATAATTTTGCAAGGAAAGCCAACTGCATAGCTGCGATGATGCTTGCAATACTTAATAGAAAGAAAAAACAGCAGTTTGAGGATATGCTACTTGACACCCTCCTAAGTTGAGTTATATGGGAATATGACAGAAAGACATGGGAGCGCCGTATCCTGAAATTCAACTTACTTGAGTGGAATATGATATCCTTAAAAGATATCTGGCAAAAGAAAACCTCATCTATTTGTTCTTATCAAGCTATAAATATTTTCCACTCCGATGTGAGATGAACTGTGTTAATGAAATAGATTTGAGAAGACAGCTGTAAAAACTTTAAATTGAAGAGTCTTGGCAAACTCATATGGCAAGGGATCGTATCACCACAAAATCAAACCACCAATGGATCATATAGCACCTTCATAGGCTCTGGATATCTGGAGCTATAACTCCACTGTACATATACTTAGTAAAGTTGCAGATACAACACCAGATCAACTGTTAAGTTGTATGATAAGGCAGCCCCAAAAAGAAGCTACCAACACGAACAAACAAACATTTATCTCAAGATAGACAAGTAACACTACTGGTGGTTACAGTTGTATAATCTTATTCTCAAACTGATAATGGTTCACAATTTACAAAGCATAACAACATGGTGCTCAAAATCTGAGTGCAAGTGCTTTGATTCATTTAGACCAATTTGTGGGAGAAGCCAACTGCTTGCAACATAATACTAGCAGCAATGAATAGAAAAGGAAAACTGCAGTTCTGAGGATATGCCACCCTCCTAATTCAAGTCATATGGAGAATGTATCAGGGATACATGGGACTGATAGATCCTGAAATTCAACTTAGTTGAGTGGTATATCCTTAAAAGATATCTGATAAACGAAAACCTCATCTATTTATTCTCATCAAACTAACCAAGGTTACTCAACAATGCCAAAAAGCTAAGCTTTCACCATATGCTCACCAACCGTTGCTTGCTTGAACACCATTCAAGAAGCACTCTCAACTTTGACTGATTCAAACAGTTTAGTGACGTGGGGGTGCTTGCGGATATGGATAGGGCATTTGTACAGTAAATCTTGAGCCTCAGAATATCTTCCCTCTGCAAAGAACGACTTGAGAACATGCAGGTAGGTAGCAGGTGCTGGACACTTAGTATTCACCGTCAAGGCCTTCAGAAAGTCCCTTGCATCTTCAACCATCCCATGCTTAGCAATGTAAGGAGGGAATGGTTCCGTGAAAGGTGGGAAACTGCGGGCTTTCATTGACCTCAGAAGGGCCAGTGCCTCACCAAGCTTCTTTAGCCTCAGCAGCTCATCAATTACATGCTTGTAGGTGCCTTGCCAAGGCCTCAGATGAGCCTTGTCCACCATCTGAACAAACAAAGTGTAAGCAGCATCAACCTTTTCATGGCTACACAGACCTTTGACCATCACATCCAGCAAATCCGCGTCTGCATCCAAGTTCTTGTCTATCATCTCCGTCAAGCACTGCAGAGCTCTGTCCACGTCTCCAGCCGCACAGTGCCCTTGGACCAACATGGTCCAAGTCTTCAAATCTGGGATGCACCCTTCAGCCTCCATTTCATCAAACACTTTGCGAGCATCGTCCAACTTGCCAGCCTTGCAGAGACCATACACCAATTGGCTATACGTGACATTGTCTGGCTGGTGACCTTCTGCTCTCATCCTTTGCACAACCTCTGCAGCCTCATCAAAGCTCCCGTTGCTCGTGAGCACCCTGTGGATGGCATCAAACAACTCCTTGGTCTTTTTGTCCCACACGGACTCATACTTGCTGACAACCCGAATGGCAAGGTCAAGGTCTGGCGATGGAGACAGCGAGATGCGCCTGATGATCAGCGGCGCATCCTTCTGCGCTGGCTTGAAAGGACCATCCATCATGTGCTCGTAGAGCTCCACAGCCTCCCTGATCATATGCCGCTTCTGGAAGTTCCTGGACAGCTTGACATAGGTGTCGATATCCACGTGCACCCCGGCGGCCTTCATTTCCTGGATCAAGTCCCAAAACTCGGGCACCGACTCCTCCCGTCCGAGCGCCCTCGCCATGGCATTGTAGGCCACGGAGCCGTGCTTGTAGCCCTGCTGACGCCCAGCCCATCGGAAGAAGGCGAGAGCCTTGGTGGGATAGTCCCTCAGCTCCCGGAGCACCTTGGCCACGGCGGTCTCCGTGAGCGGGAGGAGGCCGATGGTGCCCAGCTTCTTATCGAGGTCCGCGCCATCGAGCTCCCGGACGGCCTCGGCGGCGGCGGATGCGGTGCCGCCCTTGGCCTCTTCCCGGGCCTTGTTGTAGTGCGCGGTGAGGGCGGCGTAGTCGGCGGTGAGGCTTGCCTTCTTGAAGGATGCGAGTGCGGCGAGGTAGGTCCCCTGGTCGACGGGGTAGCCAGCCTCCTGCATCTCGCGGATGAAGGGCCAGAAGTGGCTCTGGGCGGAGGACGGGTCAGAGGCGAGGGTGCGGAGCATGAGGTTGTAGGCCGCGGATCCGACGGGCTGGCCGGCGGCGGCGGAGCGGCGGAAGAAGGCGAGCGCGCGGGAGGGATCAGTGGAGAGGTTGTGGATATTGTAGATCACGGCCTCAGGGGTAGCTGCCGTGGCGATGGCGGTGGAGAGGAGGCGACGGTGGGCGAGGAGGCGGCGGAGGGAGGGAAGCGCCGCCATTGCCGTCGTGGGGTTTAGTTAGGGGTTGCCTCTGCTTCTTCTCGCTTCTGCGGCGGAGGAAATGGGTAATAAACATGGGCTGGGCCATTCCTGCTAAGTAAGGGGCGGACGGAGGCCGATTCGGGCCCAAATAACCTTTTTTTCCTTGGGAGCAGGGCCCAAGTAACTTTGGTAAAAGAATGGGCCGGTGAGGTTAAGGTTCTCTCTACTAGATAAAGCCAGCCAGAAGGCCCTCAAACCAAAAAACAAAAAACTTGGAGCACATGGATAGTCGACTCGCACTGGCATTAGCCAGCCATCCAATGACAACACAGAAATCAAAAGCTCAAAAAGGCAGATTGATGAATTGCTAGTGCACAAGACAAACTAAAGAAGAGCATGCAATGCATGATGACCATAGTTAGGAAAAGCGGGCAAGAGCATGAACAACACTAATTCCTAGCTAGCTTGGACGAAAAAACAAGAATGGGAAAGACTATAAACAAGAAAGACTGAACCTTTCTTTCTGACGAAGAAACATACAAGAATGGGAAACATGCAGAAAGGTGATGGAGCTGAGTCATCTCCAGGTCGATTCGCCGGCTTGTAGCCTAGTTGTAGCTCGTAGGGCAAAAAGGCACTTTTTCTCTCACAGCTTCGCTTCACTTTTCCACCCTTTGCTGTCAGCTGTCCAGAAAAAGAATCAGGCTGCAGTGCCAATATATATGCATAGAGATCGTGCATTCATTCGGTTTAATTTGTCAGGGAAAAAAGGGGCAAAATTTCCCCTTTTAGGTTCTGGTCACTCCTAAACTAAACCTAAGAGATCGATGCAAGACTAATAATTAGGTAAAAAGAAAAGATTGTCAGTTCATGGCAAGTGGGCTAGCGGTGGTGTTAGGTCAAGAAGAAGTTGGACAGATGTGTGGTGAGAGGTATCTGGATAGCAATATCAACAGCATGGCCATGCATGCTTTTGCCTTGTTTAGTTGCCAAAGTTTGGAGGTGCCAAATTACTGTTACAGCACTGTAGCAACACTGTAGCGTTTCGTTTGTATTTGTGAATTATTGTCCAAACATTGACTAATTAGGCTCAAAAGATTCGTCTCACAAAGTACAACAAAACTGTGCAATTAGTTTTTAATTTCGTCTACATTTAGTACTCCATGCATGTACCGTAAGTTTGATGTGACGGGGAATCTTCTTTTTGCATAGCGCCAAAGTTGGGAGTTGGGGGTGAACTAAACAAGAGCTTAATTTCTCGCGCATATGACTGGATCCAAGAACTCACTTGGTTCCATTGATTAATTTATGATGAGTCAGGTCAAACTGCATTTGGTGGATAGCTATATATGCAGCATTAAACTAAACTGAGTTCCTTGCAGATTTTCAGGCATTTTATGTACTATAGCAAATTAAATTAAAGAAGAAATCATCAGCTTTATTTATTTCTTTTCCAGTTTTATATATTAATTTAATTTACATGCAGATCAAAGCAACAGGTTGCACTTTAGTAATTACTAGTACTTTGATAGAATGGGACGGAACTGATGAACAAGTGTGCCACTACTATATACACGTAGTTTGCTAATGCACGTGAAACCCAAGAATGCTGCTCCACCTTCTTTATATATATATTCTTTTATTTGGGGAGGCACACCATATAATTAAACAACCTGCAGCTGCTCTCCATCTCCAGTACCTCGTTCATTCTAGCTCGAAATTTTCTGAAATTTATACGCTGCTCCCCATTACTGAAATTTCTTGAACAATTACTGAAATTTATAGCTGCTCTCCATTTTATACGCTGCTAGCTCTTGAACAATTACTGAAATTTCTTGCGTTTTGCGACTCTGTGGCAAAAAGTCATGCAACTGTATGTATTAGTACCTCGTTCATTCTAGCTCGAAAGCGACTCCTCCCGTAGGAAGAGGGATTGGATTACATTCCTTGCGCCTCACGCAGCCTCAAGAGCCTCGTCCATCTCCTTTAGTTTGCATCCTTCTCCGTTGCTTTGCTTGCTTAGCTTTTGGCCTCCTCTCCTTTTCGATGTAAATAAACTTTTGAGTCACCACCAACAACAACACAAAGCAGGGAACCATTTATTTTATTTGTGTGGCCACGTACAACAGAACAAGGCAGGGCAGGGCGGTTCAGAGCAGCCCATATATAAACACACAAGAGGCTGAGCAACTCCGAATGATCCAACTGGTCTCCACTCCCTTTGTGCTCTGCTCCATCTCTTCAGTTTGTTACACTACTGCTAGTGCCCTCCTCTTCATCTTTGTTGTTGAGGCAGTTTAGTCGGGCTCGAGCTCAGCAACAGCAATGGAGGTGGAGGCTTGCTACAACTATGGCTTCCTCCCTGCAGACAGAGGCAGGCACCAGCCACCACCACCACCACCCCACCCGGCAGGTGGTCTTCTTCTTCAGCTGTTTGTTTGGTTTCTGATTCCTTTTATCTTCCCCTTCTCAGCTCTTGTCTCTTTATCGTTCCTTCTCTGGGTGCTCCGTTCATTCTCAAGACACAAACCAGTTCATTGATTCTTTTTTTGAGGGAATTTTAGATTTGTCCTCGCCTTTTCCCTTTTATTTTTCTCGGAGGATCCTGCCTCCTAGTGGGTTCTGTGTGTTATATGCTGTTTCATCAGATGCAAACAATAACAAAATTTCCCTCAAGGGGAACAAGAAAACTAGTTTTCTTTCTTGTTTTTCCTTTTGCTTTCATGTGATAAAATCACCCTTGGAATCTGTAGCTTTATAATATAGCAACAAGAAAGATTTGCCGTGCGAGATTGAAAGGGGAACTCTGCGCCTTTTCCTTCAATGCAAGGAATCTTTTGGGAGACCAAAAAGCTACTGCTAGTTTTAACTGATTATTGATTGCAGAAGATGGTGAGTTGTGGGAGTACTTCCCTTGCCCTTTCTGCTACATCGAGGTTGAGGTGCCCTTCATCTGCAACCACCTTCAGGAGGAGCATTGCTTTGACACCAGAAATGCTGTAAGTGTTCATCTCTCCGAGAGCAGAGCCTGTTTGTTGCAAGTATAGCTCGGCACCATCACTCACAAGTCATAATACCTAGTATATATTAATGATGATAGTCTACGACATTGAATACTGAAACATAACTGTTTGCCGATGACCTTTTAGGTTTGCCCGATCTGCGCCAACAATCTAGGGAGAGATATGGCTGCACATTTCAGAGTTCAGCACTCGCATCTTCTCAAGGTACCATGAGCGGCGACGAGTAGCAGTAGCCTTCCACCATAGCTGTAGCCATGAACTAATTGGTACGGTGATGAATCATGACAGAGGAGGAAACCTTCCAAGCCATGCGCATGGCCTGAAGCTGCTACCAACTCAGCATCTGGGAAGGGAACAGCAACATATGAACTGAACCCTTACTTTGAGGAGCCCCAGCATTACAGGATGAGCATCGGCAGGCCATACCAAGAGCCTGCCCCTGACCCACTGCTCTCGCAGTTCATCTGCAGCGTTGAGCAAACCCACGACGCTGAGAACGGTGCTGTAAAGACCCCAGATGATCAGAGGTATGTGGTAATTCAGATTTTCAATGCAAGCATTGCTGTATCTGTATCGATCCGTGAGTTAGCTAATGAATCTTGTTATTTCCTGTATATCCTACTAGTAGGTGCAGAAGAAAGGCAGCGAGTGATGACGCGTCATCCAAGCTGGGTCTGCAGGAGAGGTTGCAGAGGATCGACTTCCTCACGGAGATACTCATGTCCACCATTCTTTAATGTGTTGCTGCTATCTAGGGTTTCTTGAGCAGCTTTATTTAGGCACTGTTATTATATTAGGATGTTACTTATGTGGGTATCAGCTGTATCCATACGCATGAATGTTGCATATTCTAGCCCAACCTTGTCCATCTGAATTGTTTTGTGCACAACTCTTGTGTGCTGCAATGCTATCAGTTCTGAATGCCCAACAATAAGAATATAATTCTACATTGACAAACATAAAGAATCCACCGTTCACATGAGAACCTCCCAGTTAGAGATTTAAAGTTACGAACATGCCTTCTATTGTCAGAGTAAGTAATACCATCATAACCAGTTCCTGATAAGAACAGCCCGTGTGAAACATATATACAGGAAAAAAGGATCAGCGAATTTTGATTAACATATATATAATTATCTCGTGTGCTCTACATATATCATCAATATCTAAATCTACTCCAAGGGCTATTGGTGGACAAAAAAAAGCCAATGTGTGTAATTAACATCAGAATTTCATCCTACGAGACAAATGTTACGTTTGGAGGAGTCACGCCCATCATCTCGTAATATGCTTTCTCAGCCTCCGCCATTCTTGTCTGGAAAATTCCCCATTCTTTCCGGCAACGCTCTCTTACCTACATAGACAGTACCACGATAAAGTTCAGCCAAAACTTTTCATCAGCCTCAACACACCCCTTTACAGATGTCATTATTTAAACAAAGTCTAGGATTCATACCCCTTCCCATGGTGCCCTCCCGTTCTCTGACTGCCCCTGTGCATTTTCAAGATGGGAAAAGGTTGACATTAGATATAGCAAACTTGGGTGCTACAGTTAAATCTGATACTACACAGTCTGCTTCTTTTATTCTTACCTGGTTCCCGAGAGAAGGAACCACTTGGTGCACAATCCATTGGGAATCAACAACACCGATTTTCTCATGAGCAGGCTGCAAAGAAGTTTTAAAGGCCTTAATTGAATACAGGGACAATATGTTCAAAAGCTACTGAAAAAGTTTTCCTTTTAGTGAATAATTGAAAACGGCCAACAAGAGAAACAATCAGAAAATCTCTTCAATGCTTTGACATGTTGTGAAGTGCTTACCTCCACACATTTCCGGAGAGCAAAATCGAGACCCCATCCATGAATCAAGTCATTCTGCAATAACAAGAAGATATGAACCAAACCAAGCCAAGTGAACAGTCAGAGGAGAGCAGACACTGAAATTATGTTATACCTGAATCATATGCCACACACATCTCCATGCATCTCTGGAGAAAACTGGAGCCATTATTTCAACAAACCTGTACATGAAACAGATACAGTTAGTCCCTTGATACCAAGGAACCAGAGTAGGCAGATTCAGCTGCTATGGGGGCAAAATTACATACCCAGCGCACGGGGGAACATGAGGATCTGAGCACCAGCCTTCCCTCTCCTCTGTAACCCTGTCAGAATCAGTTTTGTAAGATTCTCTTTTTTTTTCATTTTCGACAAATCAATTTCCACATCTCAGCAAAGAGGCTGAAATCTGTAGTCCGACACCACGATTAAATTTTCTATCCTTGTGCAAAGCATATTTTGGGAAACAAAGCCTCCAGCATCACAACATATACATGAAGCAACACATTTTTCTAGAAGACAAAACAAAATAGTTCACTGTACCTACAAACTAGAGAACCCGCCACTTACTTGTGAACCTGACGATCCCCTCTTCTTTTGGTCATCTGCCATGTCAATCCCTTATCTGGCTCTAAACCAGGTTGTGAGATTTCTAGTTGATATTTCTTGACAAGTTTAATGTACCTGCAATGTAAATCATGTTAGCAAGTCATCTAAAAAATGATATGAAGAAATGGTCAAGTGAAGATCAAAAACATACTCATCGCCATTAAAATGATTGACTCCAAGGTCCTCATCCCAGATAAATATGTACTCATAGGCTGCCACGATATCAGGGTGCAAGAACCTTTTAGCATACCACCTAGAGGTCACGATAATCAGGACAATTTAGAATCATCTTCCAAACTAAAATATGTGAAGAATAATAAAGCATCAGAGCACACACCATTTTGCTTGTTTCCGGGCGCTTACATGGATAGCTCGCTTTGACCACTCAAATTCATCCCATTCACTCACTTGGCCATCATAGTGAAACAACAGGATAGCAAAATCACTAGAGAACTGCAACCAAAGGTCAAAACTATCAGGCAGTTTGTCTATAACTCCATGGCATGTGCAGAATTATAGACAAATATGCAGTTGCCAAAAATAAAGAAAATTGGAAGTAGTCCTTACTAGACTACAGAACATGGGATGTAAGAGCAATGTCAGATGTAAATAGATTATTTAAAAATTACCTTCTTGACAGCCCTATTTATGTTCTCTTTCTGTGAAATGCCAACCGTGAAAGTAACAAGGTACTTTGGCTTGAAGGGTAGGTCCTGCAAATTTAAATATCCGAGTCAGAAAGAATGAAATGCACACATTGTAAAACTTGTGTGAGAACTAACTAAAACATTAGGGTTAAAAGTGACAAAGCACCATGGATAGGATGCCCAAATTAAGATGGAAGCAACCAGCTTTTATGGAAGATGAAGGGAAGAATGCAAAAGGCTGGGCCAAAAATCAGCAAGAAATGAAGCATAATGAGCAGGACAAATAATAAGGTAGGAATTCGCAGCAATACTCAGATCTCGATCAAACGACAGCTTTCACCAGCTGTGCGAGACAGATAATTGAAAAGATTGCATAAGAGCAGCACACGGGCATAAGAATTTACGAGATGACAAGAGCAAGCATATGCTAATTCTTTCTTGCTGACATGTGAAGGGAAGTATTCAGCATAACCTCATCTCTTGGAGGAATAAACCATAACCTAGTGGGAAGGAAAAGAAGAAAAGGCATCCCAGAACTGAAACACAAACAATATGGGACGAGAAGCGCATACAAGAATAATTACCTCCTCTGGGTTTCCCCATAACCTATGGGGATGAAAATCAGACTCTGGTACAACAATACCAGGTGCTAGGCTCTCTGCACCCCTTGGGTTTGTTGGTACATAAATCTACAAAGTTATCAACCAAGATCATTTTTTTATTTAACAGACATACTAAAAGAGAAAGGATCGCTCACAAAACAAAAAAAAAATTTGAGGTTTAATCATATCGATAGCAAGGGAATCGTGTAATCAAGGTAAATACAAATTCAGAAAGTGCACACAGGTCATACCTTCAATGTATCATTTGAGTTTGGTTCAGAGCCATTTCCCCTTGCGTTCCTGGCCGCAGTCCAAGCATGATTAAGTATAGCTTGAGTTGACAGGCCTGAGTTCCTGTCCTTTATATAGGAAACAATGCTAGATGGAAAGTGAAGCTGCAACAGTTTGAAGTAGTAATAAGTCAACTTACCGATAAGCTACCGCATAGATGCCATATGTGGAGAGACCATATTCATACCTTTGTTATGCTAACTGTTGGGAATGAAATTCCAACAAAGAAACCAAAGACCACACCAACGGTTGTTACTACAATAAGCCTCATGCTTTCGTTAGGTTTCCTAATTGCACTGCAAGGGAGCATTCAACTGATGAAACCAAGCAGGAACAGTATAGCCTCAAAATGTAAAATAATGAAAAAGGACAGTGTGCAAACCAAACCTGCATGCAACAACTGGGAGTTTGGCCATTGCCTAGTATAGTCGTAAAAGTAGCAAAGGTGGAGTCTTGTGAGCGGCAGGTACTACGCATTGCTCAATGGGAGCATAACGATGGTAGCTGGAAGCTGATGTACACCAATAAGACGCCCACCTGGAAGATAGTAATAATAACAGCAAGGCAGCGAAGCAAAATTACATTAGCATTGAAACCGAAGGCTAGAAATCAATTAAGATGTGCTACCTATTCGTACATGAAGTAGAGCCTAAAACAAATACATGCAATTATGGTATATGTGAGTTGTCATGTTTAGATGACCCTCGTGGTGGTTAAGGAAGAGCTTTTTTGGTGATAGAAGATGGAGGTTGCTGCTGTCGATGTGAAGCGATAGGGAAAGAATAGGAGGATTGGAATGAAGCTTGCATCGATGAATTGAAGAGGAGGTTATGCCAACAGAATACTTGGATGTGAAACTCAACCTAGTGGCAGGAATCAATCCCTCGTGGTCCCAGGATGCTAGCGTGCGTGCGTAATACTACTTATGTACTAGTAACGCCTGAACCATTATTATCCCAACCCGTTTCTCTATCTCTATGTGAATGGTCGATCCAAACCTTTTGACAATGACCGGGAGACGCGATTCGCTGACGGAATTCGAATGGAGCAGAATACAAGAAGCAGAGCAAATGGCGTCCCAAGATTTACCTGGAATGGAATGCCGCGCGAGGCGGCGCGGCGGCAATGGAGCGGCGGCGGGGGAGGAGGCGAAACCCTAGTCTAGAGGGTCGGCGGGCGGGGAGGGGAGAAAGTCTCTGGTGGGCGACGCGTGCCAGCCGCCCGCCGCAACCGCGCGCAAGAGAGGAGGAGGAGGAGGGAGGAGGTGGAGATGGAGGCCACGCCACGCTGCCAGTCGCCAGGCCGTTTCGTCGATCGATTCGGTGGCTCCGCTCCGCTGGGCCTTCGCCTTCCTATCCTTGGCACTTCCTTTTGTGGGCCCAACTCAACCGGAACGACTGTTCCTCAGCAGTTGCTGTTCAAACTTGCCTGGCCTGCCCAATGCCCACCGCTCGACTCACTCGTGCTCAAAGAAATTTCAACACGACCAATATATTGTAAGAGAATTTAAATAATGTCCAAACCTAATTTTATTTAGAAAAAAATACTTCTTTTCAACCAGAAATAGACTTAGGCATTATTACGGCATAATATGTTGGTTTTATTTTATTATTCCTATATATATATATATAGGTCCCCGCGATACCAAGGGTACAGAACAGTTATTCGGTACCCGAGCCCCCCACGACCTAGCGCGCGCCTCCCCCCGCCCGCGCTCGCTTCTCCCTGCCAGTCCGATTTTTTCAAGTCACTAGCATGCGGACGCTCGCCGCTCGTGGCTGCCCCTGCCTCTATCGTCGCGCTCATCGCTCGCAGCCGCCCCCGCTGCCGTCGTCGGGCTCGTCGCTTGCGGCCGCTGTTGTCCTTCTGCTGCTGTCACCTTGCCGTCGCCATGTTTGCCGCTCGCGCGCAGCCGCCACTGCTGCTATCAACATGGACGCACGGCCGCCGCTCCTGCTATCAGCATGCACGCATGGCAGCTAGTTGTTAATGCTAATTTACCCTCTTCCCAGCAGTCCAGCACCATTCAATTCTGTTTATTCCCATCTTCAAATATGAAAGTTTCAAATCCAACCTATGTTACCCACAAAATCTCAGAAAATTGAAGTCTGTAGTAGCACGCATCCGGTTTTTGCGAGATGACCAGAAATCTCAGAAATTGAAATTTTCGGATGCTTTTTTCTGCACACTGGAATCTGGGGGTGTCGGTCAAATAAAACCAGATTTTATTGGAGGCAAAATAGTTTCTTTACGTTTTGAGTGGAATAGGCATTTGGTAAGGAGTAATCTATAGTACTGGTATTTGCGTCGGTAGACTTTTCCAAGCAGAATCAGGCAAAAACCAAATAAATTTACAATTGGGAGACACCGATCTAAATCAATTTTATAACGGTACGTAGCGGCACTGTAAATTAATTTATCTTTACATAAAGAACCATGGTTGCAAAAAATGTCATATGAGAAACAAAAACTTAAATCGAATACAATGATTTTTTTTACCGAGTACAATATGCTATTTCAATTATCATATTTAAACGGTGCACACGGTTTTGTCCATGAAAACTCAGTACACTCTGCTATTTTATTGATCCTGTTTTTACAATTTGGGGAACTACAATAAACAAAAAGAAAAATCAACAGACATGTAGCCCATCAACCATCCCGTGTGCAGGTAACCAGCATGCATATTACAATCTGCAAAAGAGCTAAGCATTATTAGTATATGCAGGTTAAAGACAGCTGATGATGGCTCTGGGCCTCTGGCAATGAGCTCCATGATCTTCATGGGAGCTTAGACTGTAAACTGACATAATCCAGCTCACTCATCCGCTCCATGCACATACAGCAGGTTCAGTCCATTTAGATGCAAAGCTAAAAGGCCTCGACTAAAGAAATACATATGGAGCGTGTCACAATTTAGCGTCTTGATCTTTCTCTGCTTCATAGATTGCTTTCACTTTTAACTGACACAGCCTAACATATCAGCACATTAAATTATTCTGAACTTTCTGCTGGCACTACCACATGATGTTAATTATAGGTGTCAACAAGCATAGAAAGATAACACCTAGTGGGATTTCCTGTTCTTAGTTCTGAAAGCATCTTTCAGTCATCCATTTTCAGGACCTACAGAGCTGCACCCAGGTAATTTGACTAGTCCTTTTTCCTGCATCCATCTTTGGATAGCTAGAGATTTTTCCCACATCCCATATGAGGTATACAAGTTTGATATCAGCACATACAAATCTGGTCTTTCAGGATGAAGCACCATCATTCTCTTGAAAGCTTCTTCTCCAAACTGTAACCTTGAATGGAGCCCACATCCATGGAGAAAAGCTCCCCAAACACTAACATCTGCTTGCATTGGCATCTATGGAATGATTTACCCATAAGTGGGTCACCCAGACAAACAGAAGCTGACAGAGCATTCACCAGAGAGGTGGCATCAGGTGAAGCGCCCTGCAGCCTCATCTGTTTAAATAGCATCAGAGCATCATCGCCCATACTATTCTCAGCATAGCCTGCAATCATCGAATTCCACGTGACAACATCCTTGTTCAAAATTCTTCCAAATATCCTGTTGGCCTCTAACACTGCTTGACACTTTGCATACATGTCAACTAATGCATTCACCACCACATCATAATCAACCACACCTAACCTGACAGCTATCCCATGAATCGACCTTCCCAGAGACAAGTCACGTAACTGAGAAGAAGCTGAAAGAACAGTTGCCATGGTAACTGAATTTGGAACAATGCTTGCAAATTTCTTGTCAAGAAACAACTGTAATGCATCAAGAGGGTTCCCATTCTGCGCGTACCCCACAATCATCGTGGTCCAAAGAACAATGTCAAGATAGCTGAGCTCATCAAACATGCGCCGAGCATCCTCTACCTCCCCGCACTTAACATACATATCCAACAAGGCTGCACTGATGAAAGAGTTATAAATTAAACCATGTTTGATCACTGATCCATGGATCCACCTCCCTTGGTGCAAACTCCTGAGTGCAGCGCAAGCAGCAAGAGCGCTAGCCATCGTGTACTCACTCGGCTGCATACTTTCGCACCTCATCTCATTGAACAGAAACAGTCCATGTGCAGCAAAACCATTCTGGACGCACCCGCTTAGCATCGAGGTCCAGGACACCACATTCCGGTCAGGAATTCTCTCAAACATTTTGCGGGTGCACTCCAAGTCCCCGGCTTTCACGTACATGTCAACCAAGCTGGCGGGTGGCGAGCGGCGGCGGGAATGGCGAGCGGGGGCGGCGAGTGGCGAACGGCGGCGGGGGGGATGAAGAATGGCGTCGTTCGCGGGTGATGGCGGGTGGCTAGCGGCGGCGGCGGCGGGGTCTGGCGAGTGGAGAGCGGTGGCGGGGGATGGCGAGTGGCGAGCGGCGACGGCGGGGGATGACGAGCAGCGGCGGCAGCGAGGGATGGCATATGGCGGCGGGTATGAGAATGACGATGAGAAAGTGAACGGGGGAGGAGGATACCCACGTTCGGATAAAAAAAATCGGAAAAAAAACAGGGGAGCCAGCGTCCGCGCCTGTCCGTGCTGACGGGCTCGGCTACGCAATAGTTTATTCCGTACCCAGGTACCATGCAGTAACGGACGAAAACTACGGGGAACTGCGACTCCGAACTCAGCCGACTTAAATTTGAGATTATAAATTTTGAGTTAGTATTCACTGCACTATTCAATTTTTTTTCTACTATTTAACTATTTAAATTTGAGCGGCACTATTCAAATTCAGCACACTATTCAAAATAGAAAAATAAACGGTGCTCGGGCACTCACCGCAAGTGGGTGGAGCACCAGCAAAAATGGTGGTACTATTCTGAACACTATTCCGACCTATTGAGCAACTATTTAGGGTCGCTTTCAGTAACTATTCAGCAGGTATGGTACGCGCAGGTGCGTGATTAGGTCTATAGCTTAATTGTATTGATTTTCACGATCTTTGCAGGTTGGCGAGATCAAGGATTCAGCCGATCATGCTGCTATGCTTTGTGTCACTCCTACTCGGTACTCACCGCATGCGTCGCTGGCTCACTTCAGAACTAGGCTAGCTCGATCTTCACCCTCAACGTTCCAAGCCACGCGAACACAAGACTCAAGCTCTACCATCTCCCCAGGCAGTGCCACCCGAAGGGAACACTTCTCTGCGCACACAGGGTTCTCCTCACACGCCGCTACCAGGGCTAACACGAGAACGACACACACAAAGGTTTCTCCTTTAGGGTCCCTAGCGTAGAGACATCGCCCCATACGGACGAGCTTAAGGAAAGGCAGGGATATTACCAGGACAGCTTCATCCATTTCCACGGGACAAGCTTACACGCGGCTTTCCCTTTCGGGAAACCCCAAGCACTTAGCACAAACCTTAATTACCTTACAAACGGCTGGACAAGCTCCAACGACCTCCCTTTATTCTAGTAATACAGAGGTGGTGGAGTGATACAATGGTAGTGGGGTGTTACTACTAAAGGTGGGTATCTCTCAAAGCACTTCCGAGGTGGTGATGGTCTTCATGGAGTATTTGTGAGTAGAGTGTGGGTGGAGGTCTTGTGCTCCTTGGTGATCGTGCTTCGGTGATGTGTTTATTGATTCATTCATCCATTATATCATCATCACATACCAAAATATTTTCATTCACACTATCTAGTATCAACACCTTTTCTTGTTCTTCTTGCTTATTAGAATACCTTTTCTTATCTTTATTAGGGCAAGTTTTACTTAAGTGATCTGGAGAGTTGCAAATAAAACACCTACATGTACTATCATAAATTTTTTTAGGATTATATCTTCTAACATTTCTCTTGTGAAAAAAAAGGAGCTCTATTATCTGATCTTCTTAGAAAATATCTTTTATTTGTCTTTACATTTCCTTTTTTATAATTTTTAGAGTATTTCTTATTTCTATATTTCCCTTCCCCCTATGTTAACGGTATTTGGACTATTTTATTACAAAAATTGTAATCTGATTGCTTCATTGACTTTTGAGCTTGTATGCTTGTGCATATCTTTCTTAGTTGCTTAAAAACAAATGTTATACCTTGAGAAATATTATATTCTTTGCCATTAGATTCCTTTTTATATTCTTCAAATATCATAGATCCTAAAGGATTTGGCAATTTATTAAAATATCTCCCAACTATACTTTTATTATAGCCTTGCTTAGCAGTTGTGGCATTGTACAACTTTTTCCTTCGATCTTTCATTTTGTAATGTAGTATAACCTAATTATGGATCTTCATCTATGACAATGCTTGATATGATATTTGCAAAATTATAACGGTTGCTACCGGCTCTTTTTAATTCTTCATAATAATGAGGATAAGTTTCTACCCATTGTTCACATAGAACTTTAACTGATTCTCCTAAAAATGTTTCTAAATATGTAATCATATCTTCTACTCTATTTCCAATAATATGCTGGTTTTGTATATATTTTTGGACTATTAAGCTTTTCCATATACTTATTATATTTGGCCAATCTATAGGATCATGTGCTGCTAAATTTAATATTGCACCATCACTTCTATAATTCTAAAATTGTACTGTCCTTTCAAATTCTCTCCTTTTTGACCCCATATGTTTATATTGTCCAGGTATATAATTATATGTAGGTTCTTCCTTTTCTGGTGGCCAATTTCCTAGTTTTCTAGATGGTCTATCCCTTTCTCCTTCAATTTTTATATCTCTCTCTTGTTCTCGTCGTCTTTTAGATGGACTTGGATCTATATCCATGGCTTTTAGCAGTATCTTTTTTGCCTAATTCTTCATTTCCCAAAGAAAAAATATGATTTTTTGACTTACTACTACTTATTTCAATTATATCTTCATCATCTTCTTCATAACTTTCTAATAAAATCTTATTATTAATCCCCCTCTGATCCTCTTCACTTATAGCATTATCTTCTTCCTCCTTTACCTTTTCTTTATTATTCGCCAATACTTTTTGAATTCTACTATCCTTATTGCTTATATGTTTTAAGGCAGTTTCATGTTTCACTTAACCTTTTTATTATTTAGTTCCTTAATTTTGCTAAGTCTATGTAATTCTCGTCTGAAATAAAGCTCTTTCTCTCTAATAGCAGACCATTCACATATCATAGAGGTATTATATTCATCTTGAGCTTTACTTAACTTTTTCTCATATTGTTTTATTTCATTATCAATATCCAATTTTTCCATAAATTCACATATGCTATGTCTTCTAGTTTCTTCTATATTTGAATTAGAACTTGATACTTCTAAGTCATCTAGACTTCTTTCTTTATAATTAACAAACCTGATACTAGTTTTGCCTTTACTATTTTCATAGCTTACATAATCTTTAGGTTGTTTTAAAATCTTTGGTTCTATTAAAGCACTTATATTCCATTCTTCACCTGCTCTTTCTTCAGAACTAATTTTTAAAGGACTCATAAATTTCATTCCCTTAGACTGCCTACTTTCTATTACATTATTTACATTTACCTTTGTATTTAGTTTCACTTCTATTAGTTAACCTTCCTACAAATTCTATACTTACTAATAAATTTGTACCTTTAAAGTCTTGATAGCCTTTGGTCTGGAAACCAATTGTCATTTTATCTATAAATTTTTTTATTGGCATTATTATATCTGGAGCAATGTATGTTATTAACATATTTTTATTCATATCTTCTTCTAGGAATCCCAATGCTGCTTTATTTACTGAATCCCATCTTTTATCTAGCAGTTATTAGAACTTTGGTTCCTAATTTCTTCCTAGTCATTCCTTTAATTCCTATGATATACTTTCCTTGATGTATATATTTGTAGCCTGAATACTTTAGCCCATTCTCAAATTGTTTACTAATGATTCTTAGTTGAACTGGTTCTGTTAAAACACTTAATTCTACTTCTCTAGATATTCTATATAGTCCATTTTTATTTTCAAACTAGCCCATTTGATATATTTGCTGAGGTCTTAAAGTATCTCTCTGATATCTTTCAATCTACATCTATCATTTCTTCTAAATTTTCAATATCATCACATCCTCTTTTCAATCTATCCATAAAACTTAAGGGTCTTATGTCTCTATTTATTAATTGGAGTGACTTGTCTCTTCTAGAGAGACTTTCATATATTTCCATTTTTCAGAATTTAATGATCTATTAAACTCAACTATTCTTGTTGATGATAGAACCATTTATTTGTTATGCTCAATATTAGTATTATCAATTTTCTTATATAGGTGGGTTATATCTTTTTAATATAATCACTATTATGGTTGATTCTTCCTAGTAAACTTTTACTTTCTTCTGCTGCTTGCAAGATTAATTTTATTTTATTATTCAAAGCTAAAATATGCTCTTCTAAGTGCTTGTGTTCTTTTTGTAGTTTTTCAAATTTTAATTCTAAATCGTCTTGCCTTTTACCCCAAGATATATAAAAGTTACGTATTGAATCATCAATTAAGTTTATCTGATCGTGCGAGGTATGCCAAGTATGATCTTCAGAGCTATTTATTCTGCACCTGATATTTATATTTTCTTTAGTATTAACTGTCTTCCAGTATTAACTTCTAGATTTAAATAATGTAGCTTTTCTATCTTGACTATATAAAAACCTTTAAATTCACAATTTTAATAACATCGGCTCTAATACCGGGGCAACGGACGAAAACTGCGGGAAACTGCGACTCCGAACTCAGGCGACTTAAATTTCAGATTATAAATTTTGAGTTACTATTCACCCTACACTATATATATAGCGCGCGCAAGTTGCTTGAGATCGATGCATGATTACGCTAGCAGCTTGCAGGTTGTTAATTCTTGACAAGCTAGGAACTCATACACAAACATTCCCACTTAGCTAGATTGAGACCAACAACTAAAATCGTGCTTTGAAGCAAAGCCTGGAAATCCGAGACTAAGCCGTGAAGCTGTGGCATGATCCCTATTGCATTTTAGTTTAGTTTTTGTCGAGAGCCCCCACCCATAGCGCGGCGATTGCTTGAAAGCAATAAGCTGCAGCAAAACTATAAATACATGCATCTATGCTCTGCTGATCTCCACGCACTAGACAGACTTGTTCCTCTTTCAGGAGCCATTCCATCGATCGATCAGCCATGGCTAGTGCTGCTCTCCTGGTGCTCTGCTGCATCGGCAGCATGCTGATAGTTTCGTCGTCGGCGCATCATCCCAGCAACGACAACATGTCCATCGTGGGTTACTCGCCGGAGGACCTGTCGTCGCACGGGAGGCTGACGGAGCTGTTCGACCGGTGGCTTTCCCGGCACGGCAAGGCGTACGCGAGCCTGGAGGAGAAGCTCCGGCGGTTCGAGGTGTTCAAGGACAACCTGCAGCACATCGACGAGACCAACCGCAGGGCCGAGAGCAGCAGCTACTGGCTGGGGCTCAACGCCTTCGCCGACCTCACGCACGACGAGTTCAAGGCCGCCTACCTTGGCCTTGGCCTCGAGGGCCGGATGCAGAGCAGGAGCGGCGCCGGGGCGTTCAGGTACGAGGGCGTCGACGCGGCGTCCCTTCCAAAGTCGGTGGACTGGAGGAGCAAGGGCGCGGTGACCGGCGTGAAGAACCAGGGGCAGTGCGGCAGCTGCTGGGCCTTCTCCACGGTGGCGGCGGTGGAGGGCATCAACCAGATCGTCACGGGCAACCTGACGGCGCTGTCGGAGCAGGAGCTCATCGACTGCGACACCAGGGGTGGCAACCACGGCTGCAACGGCGGCCTCATGGACAGCGCCTTCTCCTACATCGCCCGCAGCGGCGGCCTGCACACGGAGGAGGAATACCCCTACCTCATGGAGGAAGGCACCTGCCAGCACCAGCGCAGCAAGACGCCGGCGGCCACCATCTCCGGGCACGAGGACGTTCCCCGGAACAACGAGCAGGCGCTGCTCAAGGCGCTGGCGCACCAGCCCGTGAGCGTCGCCATCGACGCCTCCGGGAGGAACCTCCAGTTCTACAGCGGCGGCGTCTTCGACGGGCCCTGCGGCACGGCGCTGAACCACGGCGTCGCGGCCGTCGGCTACGGCAATGGCGGCTCCAAACACGACGACTACATCATCGTCAAGAACTCCTGGGGCACGACGTGGGGCGAGAAGGGGTACATCCGCATGAGGCGCGGCACCGGCAAGCGCCACGGACTCTGCGGCATCAACAAGATGGCATCCTACCCGACCAAGAACTAAACCTATTAAACGATCATTGCATTTCATTTCCAGGATACTAGAGACGGCTTCAATTATTCATCACTCGTTGCTTGCATTGTTGTGGCTAGCTGTTCCTATAATGGGGACGGACATTGGTATGGAATACATACGACATCCTTCTATTTATCTATCTACTCCATTCATTTCAAAACGTAGATCGTTTTGAATTTTCTATATACATAGATTTGACTATAATAATAAAATCTATGTATCTTAAGAAAAATTAAAACGAACTACATTTTTAAACTACCATACATACAAGCACTACAAACTTTGTAATGTAGAATTTTAAACATACCCGTGTGCTAATTGACAAAAGCGAATCGAAATTACGTCTACTTTTTCTCTGTCTGGCATCGGAAAAAAAAAACCCACAACAACAGTCGAGTTGTGCTATTCTAGAAGGTTCGGTGGGCGCACGCGATCCGATCCCATCCGGTGCGGGTGGGTGGGGTAGGTGGCGAGCGCTCCGTGCCCAGGCGGACAATGACTCGTGGGCCCAGCCTCCGTTCACTCTAGACCGAGCAGGCACCCAATCCCTGCGCTGCGCTTCGTCCCGTCTCGTCCTCGTTGGATCCAAAGCCCCCCCAAGAGAGCCCCCACCCAGAGCCTCTACCATCTCCAGGCTCCCGGCTCCCGACGACGAGGAGGAGCGCCCCAGAGTCCCCAACCTCCAGACCAGCACCACCATGTCGTCGTCCAAGGTCTTCACCCTCGAGGAGGTCGCCAAGCACAACACCAAGGACGACTGCTGGCTCATCATCGGCGGCAAGGTTTGCTTTCTGCCCTCCCTTTCTACTTTGCTTGCCCCCGGATCTCGCCTTTGCTTGCCCCCAATTCCTTCCTTTGTAGTTATCATCAAAGCGTAAAAACCTCGTCACTGTACTGCAGTTGCACGCCCTGCCTGATTCGATTTTCCAACAGGGCCTTTAATTTTACTTTTAATTTCCCTTGGGATGGATCTCAAGATTCTCTCTCTCTTTTTTTTTTCTTTTAGATTTTAGATTCTTATCCGGTGGGGGTAGCCCTAGTGATTAGGCTAGGTGCGGTGGGAGCTGCAAGATCTGCCACCAAATCATATATGGATCCTACCTTTCTTTTCCCCCTGATTCCATTGTGTTAGATTGTCATACAGCCATACAGGTATCAGTGCTAGTTCCCGGTAGTATCTCGGTTCCTAATGTTATAGTACTGATGATGATCAACCGCGTTCTTATCATTATTGTGGCCGCTGATGGTCTACTAGTAGTACCCAGCAACATGCCAGCAGATCCAACCTACCGCGCTATTTTCTCCCCTAGTGGCCCTGCAACTCTGGTCACATTGTTTCATCATACTATCTCCAAACCTTAAACATGTTTCAGCTGCTGCTACTCCTTTCTATTTGAAAGAAAAAAATAAAAAAATTGTTTTTCATACAAGGAATTGTCCTAGACTCATTTTCTTGCAGGCTGTAGCCCAACAAAATAAACGCAACTAATAACGTTAAGTTTTCTGCATGTACTTTGCCAAGTACACAGGCTCTCTTCAGTGCACCGGTTACTAGGATCCGCAGCGCTTAAGTCAAAACCTTTACTAGTGAACTAAATGCTTCAGCAACTTGATATTTCCTAGATGATAGAAAACACATGTCTCACTAGTGAGCATACATTCTTCTAGGTGCCGCTGTCTGTCCATATTGTCTGTATATGCACCTAAGTGTTCTTTGGTAACCTGTCACTTTCTTGGAGCCAAACTTTTTAAAGATTATTATGCAGCCTATAATATTTGGTGGCCTCAGTTACCTCAACCGTGTCTTGTAGTGCATCTGGAATGTTCTTGTTGCATCTTTGGTTCTGTAGGCTCACTATTTTAGTAGCGTGTACTAGTATTCCAAGTCATCGTTGTATAACAACTGTGATATTAGTTTGATTTGTATCTCAATTTTAAGTTCCACAAAATATATTCTCCTATATGCAGGCTGGCACTATAAAACCCTGTGATTGAATATACATTTTTTCCCCTTTGAGATAAATAAATGATGGTTGCTTTTACTTCTGTAAACTTTATGTGATGAAGAAAGATGGGCTACTGTTTGGGGTCATTTCCTCTAATTGAGATGCTGACAAGGCTTCGTATGACTGTATTGATGAAAAAGTAAACCCCTTCCTTTTTCCATAAACAGAGCTTTCTAACGGATATGTTGTATTTTCACAGGTGTACAATGTGACCAAGTTTTTGGAGGATCACCCTGGAGGTGATGATGTTCTGCTGTCTTCCACTGGTAAATCCCAATTACATACTTCTCATGTGTTTTAAAGTTGTGAAGGTGTCATTTCAGCTTTCAATGTTAATTCGGTATGGGTGTTGTTATTTTTTTTCAGCCAAGGATGCTACTGATGACTTTGAAGATGTGGGCCACAGCACCACTGCTCGTGCGATGATGGATGAGTACCTAGTCGGCGAAATTGATGCAACTACAATACCCACTAAGGTGAAGTACACGCCCCCGAAGCAGCCACACTACAACCAGGATAAGACCCCAGAGTTCATCATCAAGATCCTCCAGTTTTTGGTCCCCTTGGCGATATTGGGTTTGGCTGTTGCTGTAAGGATCTATACCAAGTCGGAATCCACCTAATATTGTCATCAGTCATTCAAAGATTACAACTGAATAAGTTAGTGAGGATTGCATGTCTTGTATGAGCGAGCATGGGCTGTCATGAATTTGGAAACTTCAGTCTCTGTGATGGTACCGTTACGTGCAACATCTATTGGTAAAGTGAGACTCAAGTTAAGTGGATGGATATTCAGTTATATTTGCCTTATTCGTTAGGATGCACATTATTGTTGCTCGGTGCGGTTTGTTTTCTGTGTTGTTACCTGTTCTGAGCAAGATGTGTTTTGCTACATACTTCTACAGAATCTATAACCTGAGTTAGTTTACAGTATCTGTTTTCTTACTAGTATGTTTGCATTTACTTGTTTCAAGAAAAGAACATAGTTTGCAATTATATGCTTCGATAATCAGCATCACAAATTTGCCCAGCCAAGGGAATTTGGAGCAGAAGTTGGCAAAGTTTTTCAACATTCTGAACGAATGCAGAAGTGACATATGATCCACAGACCTTACACGCTAACAGTGTAAATGCCTCGAGCATCCTCGGACAAGCCCTGCATTCAGAGATCAGAATTCAGTTCTGAGATAGCGATGGCTCTGTTTAATGCCCAAAACAAAAGTGAACATCAGAAGTAAACCGTTCTGATATCCCAATGATGCTGAATAATCTTGTTGGGATGATTTTCCTCTTTCCGCCTGCTTCTTACTTAATATAATGGCATATATTCTCCTGTCGGTTCGAGAGTAAAGATCTCTTCACCGGAACACAGATGACCACAAAAGTATCCTTCCTTGTCAGGTGACAGGATCTGAATTGCGGTAATTAGCATATTATTCTACTTCTGAATCCAACAAAAAACAGTGCCATCGTATACGATACAGTTAGCATCATTAGTATCTACTACAGACAGCTACCAGGTGCTACATCTGATGACTTGTTGCATGTCATGTGGCAAATGAATTTTCTGGTTGACCGAGAGTTGATGTGCCGACACTACCAAGCCATGGAATGTTCAGACTAAAAAACCTTAACAGACAAAATTTGTTCTTCATGCCACCTTCAATTGCGCCCTGAAAATTGATTCATGTCAGCACTGAAAAGAAGCATCTTAATGCTTCACAAATGATACTACTACGATTGCACTTATTTTAGCAAAAATAAATCAATTGGGCCAAGAAATGCCGTTTGGTTCTCTTGCTTCTCGTGTTTTCCCTTACGCAGGATGAAATTACCAAAATCACTCTCAGTTATGATTTCGCCATTTTGCAGAACTGTAACCAAGGCAAAGGCTCCTACAAATATGTTTTGATTGGTTATTAACAGGAAAATACCAAGTGTAGGTCTAGGAAATAGATAAATATCCCTGTAAGCTGAGATGAATTTGATCCAACACTAAAGAAGATCTGACAGATAACCTCAAGGCTTGGACAGGGGTTCCATTTCACTGACAAGGGGATAGCAACAAGTATTTGAAGGGTACATTAATATGAACTTAGCAAGTACAAGACACTGTCACAACGAAATATCTAGACATGTGGAGTTACATCTCTATTTTCTAAAAAAAACACAGTTTCTCAGAAAACTAACTTATGTGTCCAAGACCATTATATGACTACACCTTTGGAGCAAAGGAAACTAGGATAGAAACCTTCACATAACCACTTAGTGAAGGTACCTCGCTGGCTCCCTATGCTAAAGTGCTAATAGTGCAAATGGGTGGACAAAATCAGCCTAAGAAGAGCTAGATGCAATATCTAGTGCTCCGAGATACAACACTTTGGTTTTTTCATGTAAACAACCATGCCAAAGTATCAAGTATGAGCATCCGGATGACTCGAGTCAGAGTTAAAGTAAGTTATATGAATTTGTTTCAATGTACAAAATTGGACTTTATTCATATGCATAAGTTTGCCATGTCAAGGTTCTGAAACCCACCATATAGGTGGTCTATCACTTCAAACGTCACCGGTTAATGTTCAATTATTAGTTTCCAAATGATATTTGGAATCGATTTTACAGGATTATGCACCAATTGAAAATACTGTGGTGATTGAGTAGATACATTCAGTCCTTGATTTAAACTCCAGGGGCTTGAAATTTGTCACCAGTATTTGTTAACCTGCCCAATAATACAGTACCACTGTATATACATGGCCTAGTAGAACAACTTCTGGAACTATGATAAACTTGTAGCAGAGTATATATAGAGAGAAAAATGCAATGTTCTTGATCCTGAGTTGCCCTTTTTGTATTCTTTCTCATCCAAGGAGCATCCTTATATATCATACCATGTATTTTTTCAATACAAATTATAATGTTGATTCTCATTCACTGATTTATATTTAAGATTAATAGGCAACAAACTTTCAACCAACTGGATACAGAAGCATGGACTCATAAATCATGCACTTAATAAGGTGACATGACTGAAATCATAGTTATATGTAAAAAAGATTCAGATGTTCGGTATATTTCAACATGCTTTGTTTATAACAAGTGGTACTGAGAATTGTAGCGGTAGTCCAAATTGTAGTATCAAGCTCAGTAGAACGGAGTAGGACCACCGATGATCGAGAGGTTGGGCGTGTGCTCACTGTATTCAACTATTGATGTAGGAGGCAATTGTCCAATACAAATCTCATGCACTGTTGATAACAGAGGAAACAGCTCCTGCCACCCTCGATAAGTTAAGACTTCATAAACTTCTCTTGCTGTGGACACTCCCTGTAAAAATAATAAGATTAAAGCACCTAGCATAAGATGCACTATTTCTGATGTCATGTATTCAATTTACCTGGAGTTTTTGGCCATGCAACATCTCTGCCTCCAGCTCATCAAAAGACCTGTCAGAAAGAAAATGAGATGATGTAACCATATAATTGTAAACCGTGGCATAGAAAACTATTTTTTTTATATCGGTTATGACATCACCAGATTATTGTTTTTTCTGGGATTCTCCTGCAAAGATTAAGCACAGCTACATTAAAAAGAATGAAGATGTGCAGCTTAAAGAAGAAACCTTTTGCCACCGTTTCTTGCAAAGGCTTCCGCCACTCTTCGGTTTCTCCCGCCAACTGTCATGGAACACTCACTTTTCAGTATTTATCTGTTTTATGGTTAACTGATTACAATGAAGATACATACGGCATGTAGTTATTAGGTCAGCCACACCACAGCTCTCAAAGAATGTGTTATCTCTGACTGAAGGAAACAGAAGCTTAGAGAATGCACGCATTTCCCGCAAACCAATCCTCATAATTGCAGCCTAACAAATAGGAAAAAGAAAATAGGCCATAAGATTATATGATACCACGAAAGTCATGGTTTTTTATTTGAAATGTATTAAATAGTAGTGTCTCAACCTTTGTATTGTTTCCCATATCCAATCCATCAACAAGGCCTGCAAGATAATTCCTCTACATAAGCCATTAAAAATATCTAAAATAAACCAATGGATGTAACCAAACAGAATACGGCGGCATAGAAAACCTGCTGCAATAGCCACTATATTTTTCAGAGTTCCACACAGCTCAACTCCTTCAATATCTTCTGCCTGCATATAAAGGGTAAGATGCACCAATAAAAACTCCATTCAATCTTCATTTTATATATAACAAATTATCTCATATGCTTCAGCATTTACTAAGACGGTGACTTTCATTTTCCCCAACATCCATATACTGAAAGGACCAGAATGCAGAGTTTTTAACCTACTTCATTTATTCATGAGGGTATAGTTGAAAAACTTACAACAGAAACTAGGAAGTAAGGTGTGGTAAAAAGATTAGCCCATCGGTTTGCCACTTCCTTATCTTTCCTATATCCAATTGTTGCTTCACTGAACATCTCAACAGCAATCTGCACTAGAAATGTACAGCCACTTATTTTTTGCTTCTGAAGACTACAAATTTTTTGCATTGCAAATTAAACAAATGCTTGCCTCATTTGCAATGTTTGCACCCATGAGAACACAGCAATTGATTCCAAGTGTATCTGCAATTAATTTAGATATCATGCACGGTCCTTCCATCTTGACCTCCATGCCCTTAATGAGGGAGATAGCTTCAGCTCCTGGCCTTAGCTTCCCAACGAGCTTCTTACATATACCCTCCACAAATTGATGGGGGGTCACAAAAACCAGCATATTCGCATCTTTGACTGAGAAAACCAAATTAAAATCTTATTGAAATTTATTTGACAGCATGCAAGCTTTGTAATGTAAAATTTGATGATAATGACAGCAAGTTTTTTTAGTGAAATAATGACAACAAGTTCACTCATGCATGTTCATTGTCTTTTATGAAATAGTAAATACTTGATCGAATAATAGAATTGCATGTTTACTAGTATCAACCCAAAAAATAAGCCAAACTTGTTAACATTGTGATTACCTGCACTTTCCAAGTCGGGGTCAGCAATAACATTCGCTCCAAGCTTTATACCTGGCAAATATTTGCAGTTCTCCTGTAACCCATGAGAACAACTTTAGAATTGTTAACTAGTAGTGTTATAAGCCATTGTCTGACCCAGAAGCAAGATAAGCTAACGAGCTTCAATTCTCACATTTTCTTCGTTAATGGACTCAGATAGCTTCTTGCCTGTTGGCAGTATCTCCTCAAACACCCACATCCTTACTTCGTCTACAGGGGGAAAATAAACTCTCAAAAGTTAGTACCCATAGGTACAAGAAATGAGCTCTGTAGATTGGCGAGTGGCGTCTACACACAATAGTTTTGCATACAAATAGCATAGACCATAAGGCTCATGCATGTCTCAAAAGACTCGAGACAGAGATCAGACAAAATTTAAGCAATCTTATCGAATATGGTTGAATACAGAAAAGGCCATAGAATGAGAATTGAAATGCCAGCTGAGACACACAGAAATTGAGTTCTGCACAGAGAGAGCCTGCATGACAGCAATTCAAGAACACACAACGCGCGACAGGGATACCAACCATAGAAGGAGGGCAACTTGGCGGTGTTGGAGGCGATGAGGCGAGAGGCGACGCTGCCCCAGTTGCCGCTGCCAATGACCGCCACCCGATACTTGGCGTGCCCGTTCTCCATCTCCGGCGAGGGTCCGTCTCAGAACAGCAAAAATGCAGATCAAGAAACCAACGAGTCCAGCCGCCGGCCAAGCAATGAATCGAGCAAACCAAGAACAAGCAGAAGCGTATATATAATATACCACAGAGATTGGTAGGGGCGGGCGGAGAGGAGAAGGGGAATGAAGGCTTAGATAGGACGGCGGGGAGGGGGCGGGCAACCCCAAGAATCGCTTGTGTTTGTTTTCAACAAGGCGACAGTCGCTGCCATTCCGTCCTCGGGATTGAGGAGGAGAGACGAGACGAGACGAGCGGAGGAGGCGGTGGCTGACTGGCTCCGCTCTCTCTCTCTCTCTCTCTCTCGTCTCGTCCGTCTCGGTGGTATCGAAAAAGGCAGGCAGGCCACCACCATGGATATTGCTTACTAGGCCGCCACCTGGCCCAGCAAAACCAAGGGCCCAATTGCCCCAAACCACTTCACCTCCCTCCATTGTTGCCAGCTCCAATCAACCTGAGAGACACACCCAAGCAAATCTTGATTCTTAAGTTCAGTCAGTTGTCCTCGATCAAATTGCACAGCATAAACAAACAGGTCGCCAAGCAACACCTCCACCTTTGCCTACCACCGGAGTACAGCAGGTGAAAACTCTTGGAGCGCCCACTGCCGGACAGGACATGGATTCCACATCAGGCCAATCGTTTTCAGCCTTTGTTCTTGGCTTCTTCGATGTTTTACAACACATTGCATTCGGTCTTGACGATGTGATTGCACGCTTCCCTTTGGTTACTTTCTCTTCTCTGGACTCCTCTCCCCACGGTCTATGAGGTGCGCCTGCTGAACTGCATCCAGATCGAACACTACTAATAAAAAAAAGGGAATTTTTCATGTTAAATTGGCGCTAAAACCAAAGAAATGCTCTGGTGAAGTACATCTGTTCTGAGATCTGACAGACACAAGTATCTGCATATTTCATTTCATGAGCAGAGTCTACCTCTTCCTCCTCTGCCTCGCTCGTTGGCGTCGAGCGTTTCTGTATTTCTCCATCTTAAGATGGAGATGCAATTCAGCTACCACATCCCGATTTGCGCAAATGCTCTGAAAACAATGGAATTCAAGATGGGGTAAATCAGAACAGAACAACGCAAGATGCATGACCGAGTTCACAAGGTACGGATGTGGACGTGGAAGCGGAACGCGCGGCCGGCTCTTGCGAGGCGACGATTAATAATTGCGATCCAAATATTTACATATAGACCCCTAATTTTGATGGGAATCTCAAAGGTACCCCCTAGCCTGGCGCGGCGCTCTCTCCGTCTATCTCCGGCGTCGCCTTCCGTCCCGGCTCGTCGCCCAGCAGCGGCTCTCCACTCCTCGTCCTCTGCTTCAATCGAATCGCCGGATCGGAGTTCCGAGCGGCGGTCAGCCCTCCTCGTTCGACAGCAGAGGCCGGAGATGATGGAATTGGAGGATACCTGATACCTGCCTCCATTATCAATATCGCGGGCACTCTGTCTGGAATGAGTTTGCTTGGAAGCTACCGTATGTGGGTATGCCATGGTGTCTGGAGTCACTCCACTCCTGACCTTTCCATGTCCATGAGGAACGGCATCGTAGATGAGCAGTCGGTTGGGGCATTTGGTCGAGCAGGTGGTGGTGGTGGTGACCAAGGGAACAAGGAAGGGGCCGACTGAGGACTTTGACTGCGTGTGTGCGTTGACCACACCACACGGGTACAAACAATTATCATCAAATTTTCTGCCAACAACAACAACTTGATTAATTACATGAAGGAATTGCACTGTCAACGCTTTCTGTTACATTGTGTTGTGTGCACTGAAATTTCTACTTTTGTTAGAGCTCCTGCAACCACAAAATGCCTCCTTCCCTTTTCTTTTCATAGGAGGGGCATCCAATTGCCATAAGAGAGACATGATCAATCGACCACTCACCAAAGCATGTGAGGCTCATCCTTGAGCAATGCCATCCGCCCTCCTGTCCTGTGTAACACTTGCCACAATCCATTCCACTTTCACAATCCAGACCAAAACAATGACCTCTGCTTTCTTAGGAAGCACACCGTTACCAATCACCCAAGGACTTGTCCTTCAGGAAGGGTCTCTAGTGATCACTGAAAATTTATACAGACACAGCTTCAGCATGACTAGTAGTAGCATATAGCAGCAGCAGCCGGAGAATTAAGCAATCGGGCATTTGGAACAGGCTACTACTACTAATTATGTGGCTGTTCTGAGCATAGGTAGGATATGCTTGCATGGCTGCTGACAAGTCTTCCTACTTACTGTATATGTATATTGCAGTTGAGCAGGCTAGTGGTATATTATTGGAAGGAATACCTACCTCGTGTTGATGATCCTCCTCTGCGCTTGTTCTCTTATGGAAACAAGGTTGTTCTTGATCTCACTGCAGATCCTTCCTTCGAGTAGCCTGACCGGAACCCACAGCTTGGGCTCCAGCTCAACCAGGTAGGACAGTGTCGTCGTCTGGGATTCCTGACCCTCATCTGAATCTCCTCCACCTTGCTCTTGCTCCACACTCTGCACGAAGGGAAACACAGCCGTTTGTACGATTGATTATATGTACTGTGGGTTGTTGCTCCTGACACTGACATTAGCAAGCAAATCGATTGAATAGAATGCATTGGATTCAGAAAGTAGCAAGCAACCTCCTGGACGGACCATTTCCCCTGGAAGACCTTGAAATCGCCGTCGATCATGTTGAAGGCGATCTCCCTCCTGCGCGCGTTCCCCTGGGCGTCGGGGAGCGACTCCAAGTCCCCCTCGTAGCAGTCGATGGTGCCCTTAGCGTTGAACTTGAACCCCAGCGCCAGATCCTGCTCCCCGACCTGATGTTTTGGGAATTTGGAATTGGAACTGAATGAAGACGACAAGTTAAAGGAAGGAATCGAATGAATCAGAAAGGAAGGAGACCTACCTGGTAGAGGCGCGCGAAGCCTTGGGCTTGGTCGAGGAGTCGGCACTCGGAGAGACCGGGGATGAAGTCGGCGAGGCCCTCGTAGTCTGTGAGCGTGGCCCAGACTGCCTCCAGTGGCGCGTCGACGCGCACCCTGGCGCGCACGAGGCGCCGGTTCCGCTTCCCGATCTTGGATACCTGGATCTCGAAGCCAATCCGCTGGTCGGCCGCGGAGCAGTCGTCGTCGGCGACGTCGACCGGGGCCGGTTCTTGGGAAGAAGAGCAAGAGAGCCTCTGGGGGTGGGGGGCTCGGGACGAAGAAGAAGAAGAAGAAGAAGAGAGCCTCAGGCGCAGAGGGGCGGAGGGGCAGATGAGGCGGAGGCGAGCGGGGCTTCTGCTGCTGCTGGAGAAGGTGAGGAGGCGGCCGTGGGAGGACGAGGCGCAGCAGCAGGTTGCCATGGCCGCAGCAACAGCCTGAGCTGGATTGTTTGTTTGGATTTTGGAGGGGTGCACTACAGCTACAGCTGCATCCGAGCTGGATGGGTTAATACTGCTAAGTACAGTAATAAACTATGCTTAGTAGTAGTAAACAGTAAGCGAGCGGTGGAGGGATCCGTCGCTGCAAATAAACAAACAGACGACGTACAAGACAACACACACACATACTAGGCGTCTCAAGCTCGAGAGAGGATAAGGACGACCATAAAGAGGACAACGAAAGGAAAGACTTTGGCCCCGTTTGGTTCAAACGGACTAATCCTATCTCGAATATTTAGATACTAATTAAGAGTATTAAATATAAATTATTTATAAAAATTCATTGCACAAATGGAGGCTAAACGACGAGACGAATCTATTAAATCTAATTAGTACATGATTTGATAATGTGCTGCTACAGTAACCATTTGATAATGATGGACTAATTAGGCTTAATAGATTAGTCTCGTCGTTTAGCCTCCATTTGTGTAATTAGTTTTATAATTAACTTATATTTAGTACTTCTAATTAGCCTCTGTATTCGATGTGATATGGACTAAACTTTAGCTCAAGGAACCAAACACCCCCTTATTCTGTGAGTTCCTATGGAAGCAAATGGCAGTGCTCGCTAGCGGCAGGCAGTTTATGATTTTTAGACGAGGTTTCGATCACGCTTTTGAATAATCAACTATTTTTTTGATATGATAAGTGCGTAGGCTGGTTTTTTGTGTTAATAAATATTACTAATCAACTGCTCCCTTGGTCTCATGGAAGGTGCAATTCTAATTTTTCAATAACAGATTAGTGGTGGCTGACTACAAGTTATCTATTTTTTAAAATTGTATTTTTTGAGGTATTTTTTTTCAAAAGTTAGGATGGTCACTTCTCACGCAGTACACGTAACCAAAGATCATGCAATCGGCTAGCGGCTCAGCTATCGTGCAAAGCCTCTGACACGTGGGTCCCTCAGTTTTAGTCGGTTAAAAAAAGAAAAGGATTTCCTTAAGATCCTCCACCGGTCCTTTTTTTTTCCCCCAGATCAGGAGCAAACGCGGCTGCTCTTCCGCTGCAGAAGCGGGGGAATGGAGGACGTGGGCACGAGAGTGGAGTTGGAAGCCGAGGAGAAGGGGAGCCTCAACGCGGGTGCCGCAGACAGCAAGGCCGAAAGTCCTTCCGCGAGACGGGCTCGGGCAATTTTTTTTTGTTTTGTTTTGGAAAACAAAAGAAAAACAAAAGCATGATTGATATTTGGATCGAGTTGCTTGCTGCTCGTTCATCATCTTTCTTATCCTATAGAATATGATATCATCGCAAGGACCAGACCAGTCGGGTGTTGCTTGGTTGAGCATGCAGAGAAAACAGTCAAGAACACTGAAGCTGCTGCTTTCGCTGCCTGCGACGACTGAATCTGATGATGCAATAACTTGCCTTTTCCATGACATAAACACACCCACACAATCGAATCGTTTATTTGTATATTCATATTATTATGGGTAACAATGCACAGTCAACTTACAGTTGGTATCAGACATCAGGAATTAGGCAGAATCCAATGCAATTCTGCCTCTCTTTTGGTACAGCAGCAACTGATTTGATTTGACTTGACTCACCAGCAGGCAGCAGCAATACAACATCAGCAGAGCAGAGCAGCAAATCTCTCTCCTCTTTTATTGATTGATTGATCGATCGACCACCACCAGCACCAGCAGCAGCAAATAAGAAAGAGATTGTGTTATTTGTCGGCGTGGTGGTACGCCTGCGGGTAGCCGGCGTGGTGGTACGCCTGCGGGTAGCCGGCGTGGTGGTACTGGTGGTGGTGGTGGTGGTAGCCGACGGAGACGCCCATGGGGAAGTAGGGCGTTGGCGCTGGCACCTGCGCCTGGGGCTCGTGGACGAGGCTGTGCGGCACGGGGGTGGAGGCGAAGATGTGGTCGGAGGGGGAGGGGCCTTCGTTGGAGAGCCCCTGCATCCGCTTCACGTACAGCCGGTACTTCTGCAGGTGGCTCGCGACGTTCTCCCGCGTCAGACCCTCCACGTTCATCAGCTGCATGATCGTCTTGGGCACCGCGTTCTTGATCCCCAGGTGCGCCACCACGTCCACGAAGCGCTTGTGCAGCTGCGGCGTCCACACCAGCCGAGGGCGCTTGCTGTTGTTCGTGGTGGTGGCAGCTGCGGACGAGTCCGCCTCGTCCCCTCTTCCTGCTGCTGCCGCTGCTGATCCACCTCCTCCTCCTCCTGCGGCTGCCTGATTGGGATGCAAAAAGGGCTGGAATGTGCCGCCGCCGCTCCCCAACGCAGAGCGCAGCCTGGACACCGTCGCCGCCGACGCGCGGTGCACGTCCAGCAGCGTCCGCCCGGGCTCCGGCGGGATGCGGAACGCCGCCGCCAGCCCCGGGGGGACCAGCGGCTGGGACAGCGGGGTCAGCTCGTCCGCGCCCGGGAGCCCCGTCTCCCACTCCATCACCCGCTCCTCGTCGCCAAGCAGCTCCAGCTGGTAGTCGTCAACCGCCTCCTCGCCCATCGAATCGATCGATTGGTTGGTTGGATTGTGCAATTGGAAGCCCAAATCAACACATCAAGAGGTCAATTCCGGCTGCCCGGCTACCACCAGGGAGGCGGCCGGCGGCCGGCGGCGGTGGGTGGGTTGGGGAGAGGAAGAAGGAAGAGGGCAGGGGGAAAGATATTTGTGCTAGCTAGCTAAGCCTGAGAGACAGATAGGAGAGGGCGCAATTTAATAACGCCGGAAATTGGAATAAAGAGCAAAAGCGCAGATCAGGATACCACGTGGACCGCTCCCCCTGATATTTTTGATTCGCTTTTCCATCACCCGCCGTCGATCCAGTGGCACGATCGGGGTTTCCTCGCTCTTTTCGGGGCAACCTCCAAGGTGACTAGGATGCCCCCCGAGATATTTCCCCGAGATGCGGATACCACACATCCCACGGCCCAGATTTCTCCTCTTTATTCCTACTATATCCTATGCCCTTTATTATTATTGTCATTATGTTATTCCATCTCATCTCTTCAATCTTTTTTTTTTCCTTTTTGGATCCATCTCTTCAATTCAATCATTCGGGCTTTGGTCAAACCGTAGCGATATTTGGGGGTGTTTGGCTCCCCGGGCTAAACTTTAGCGCCTATCATATCGAATGTTTGACACTAATGAGGAGTATTAAACATAGGCTAATTACAAAACCAATTTCACAACCCCTAGGCTAAATCGCGAGACGAATCTATTAAGTCTAATTAGTCCATGATTTGACAATATGGTGCTACAGTAAATATTTGCTAATGATGGATTAATTAGGCTTAATAGATCCGTCTCGCAATTTAGCCTAGGGGTTCTGCAATTAGTTTTGTAATTAGCTCATGTTTAGCCCTTCTAATTAGCATCCGAATATCCAATGTGACACGGACTAAACTTTAGCTCTAGGATCCAAACACCCCCTTTATAGCCTAGGACATTTTTCCTTTCTCTCTTCTCTTATGAAGAAAAAAATATACATACATACACTCTGTTTGTTTCTTGTCATTGCAAGGTGAAGCCATACCTCACGAAGTTGTCCTACATACAGACAAATAAAACGGAACGTAGAACTAGCCATTACTACCTGCACAACTACGTACATACGTTACTTTTCAAGTGATTTTTGAATAATATTTTTCTAATGCAAATTTGCAAAAAAAATCGAGAAATTGCAAACCTAGCGGTGTTTCGACTCCTAGGCAGCCGACATAGATCCTATGGGCTACTCAAGTGTGGAGAGGGCTAAGATAAGAACACATTTTTACATTTTGTTTCCATGTAGAACAATGTATTTATAGTCTTAACTATTAATCTAAAAATATAATGTCGAGCACTGTCCGCATGGCCTCATATAAGTCGACTGCATGGAAGGGCCTCGACCACCTTGCTCAAGATCATGTCTGGCTTTGCTTGGATTCGTGTCAACGGTGTGTGACTGTTAGCCATTTGCCTTGGTACGTACGGGTGTTAGTTGGACACGAAGCAGATCAGGCCAGTGCTTTGGTAGATGAAATTGCTTTCTTTGTATTGACTGTCTGAGTCGAAGTCGAATTGCTCTTGCTTTATGGTATCGATTTGTGATATATTTATTGTTCCACCTAATAGCAGTTTCACCTCCACACCTAGTACGTAGTTGCTTCCAAGCTAGTCGTGATCACATCTATTATGAGCCATGCTTCTGATGGATGCCTTGAACCGTTTTTCTATTTCTTTTTTTTTAACGTTACTTGGCTATGAATGCTTTGAACCGTTCTGTTGCTGCTGATGCACATCCATCGGTCGTGGGTGCGTGGTTTGGTGCGATGATAGCAGCATGTACATCTTGGTGGCATCTTGTAGCGTTGCTCCACTGGGCGTGGGGTTTTTATGGTATCTTCAGCAGCGACAGACTTATTTTCTAGGTGGTATGTACAAATGAAGGAAGCAGGCCTTGCTTTGCAAACGATTATACGTAATATCCATATTTTATTCCTAAACATATATAATCATAAAAAATGAAGAATTTTTAAAATTAAAAAGAAAGATTACTAGACTGTGCATGCATATAGCAATTTTGAACGCATAGGAGCACGTACTCTCCAATGCGTAGTGCATGAGCTATGTACGCTTTGTACATTGTGCAAATTGATACAATTCTAAACACATAGGAGTACACATTCTCCAAAACATAGAGTACAAACTGCATGCGAGCTGATGGACTTTCTAATTCTAGTCTTTCTTCACATGGGTCACTGCATATCTCAATAGACGAAATGCAAGCACCTAGACTTCGGTGACGAGAAAGCCATTGATCAGGTTGCTTATATAGATATTTATATATATATTTAATAGTGGATCACACTAGGATACTTTAGAACTAAAATATGAAAAATAATTGTTGCTCTCATAAGACCATATTTCAAATACATACACTACCATTTTTGTGTTGGGATATTAATATGTTTTTTTATGTATAAAATATTTTATCTAGAAATATCCTTACCAACCTTTATGTGAATTTTATATCGCTTTAATTTTAATAACACTCTAGATTTTTTTAAAAAAAGGTAAAGGTGTTTAGAGGTGACACTCAGCACGCTATAAGTCATCGTTGAGGCAAGATAACCTCTGAAAGTAAAAAAATACCAATTCCTTAAGTAGTAGTAGAAGCAAGTGCATCTTTTTTGCTGCCGCGTCCCAAACATTGTGCGCCATTCTTAGCTTGTGTGTAGAGAAACTTAATTAATTTGGAAATAGGATGCAGGAAACATACACGTACAGAGGTAACAAGCCAATCTATCAGCCTCTGATGAAGTACGTACGCTTTCTCGCTCGTTACGGGGGAGACTGACGCGGAAACGCGACTCCGAATTCAAAAGCATCACAAGTTTCGAGTTACTATTCATTACACTACTTAAATTAAACGGTACTGTTCAAATTCAGCACACTATTCAAATTAGGAATATGAACAGCGCTCAGGCACTTACCGTGAGTGGGTGGAGCACCTCAGGATGAGCAAAATATGGGGGCACTATTCGCTCACTATTAAGCACTATTGAGCAACTATTCAGGATCGCTTTCAGCAACTATTCAACAGATATGGTACGCGCGGGTGCGTGATTAGGTCTATATCTTGATTATATTGATTCTCATGATCTTTACGGGTTGGGAGACCAAGGATTCAACTGGTCGTGCTGCTATGCTTTGTGTCACTCATACTCGGTACTCATCGCATGCGTCCTTGGCTCACTTCAGAACCAGGCCAGCCCGGTCTTCACCCTCACCATCCCCAGCCACAAGTACACAGGACTCAGGCTCTACTGTCTTCCCAGGCAGTTTCATCCGAAGGGAACACTTCTCTACGCACACAGGATTCTCCTCAAACGCCGCTACCAGGGCTAACACGAGAACGACACACGCAGAGGTTTCTCCTCTAGGGTCCCTAGCGTAGAGACATCGCCCCATACGGATGAGCTTAAGGGAAGGCAGGGATACTACCAGGACAGCTTAATCCATTTCCACGGGACAAGCTTACAGGCGGCTTTCCCTTTCGGGAAACCCCAAGCACTTAGCACAAACCTTGATTACCTTACAAATAGAGGGATGAGCTCCAACGGCCTCCAGTACAGAGGTGGTGGAGTGATACAATGGTAGTGGGATGTTGCTACTAATAGTGGGAATCCCTTAGAGCACTTCCGAGGTGGTGCATGTCTTCATGGAGTATTTGGTGAGTGGAGTGTGGGTGGAGGTCTTCTACTTCTTCGGTGATCTTGCTTCGGTGATGTGTTTATTGATTGATTCCAGAATGCTTCACCTGACCTCTCGGTTTATAGCCACAGCAGAAGTTTCGGGAGACTCCTCAATAATTCACCTCTCCTGTTGCCTGGACAGCTGGACGACGCTCCGATCCTTAATAATTGTCCTGGCTACAGTAAAGTCACTGTTTATTCCTTTTGCCCTATCCTCTATCACGCTTTGTCTTCTCATGACATTCTGGATGCTGCTTGGTATGGTCTTCCACGCTCAAATGATTGATGTCGCAGACTTCAATCACAAAATCATGGCATGTAGTATTATTCTTCCCCTGGCTGAACTGTTGTTAACACTTTAACAACAGAGGGAATATATTCTCCTATGAGACAGAATATTCTTTCATGCAAGATATTTATTCTCTTTCTTCAAATTCTCTAGTTACTATTCAAATTGAACGACACTATTCAAATTCAGCACACTATTCAAATTAGGAATATGAATAGCGCTCGGGCACTCACCGTGAGTGGGTGGAGCACCTCAGGATGAGCAAAATATGGTGGCACTATTCGCTCACTATTGAGCAACTATTCGGGGTCGCTTTCAGCAACTATTCAACACATATGGTACGCGCGGGTGCGTGATTAGGTCTATATCTTGATATTATATATATATATACACACACACGCACATACATATGTACATATAGTGTATATATATAGTGTTTCCTCGTTTCGTCGTTGCACGATCGACGTGAATATTTTATATAGTTTGAGATGGAATTATTATTCACACTCACAAAAGCAATACGTAATAATAAGTATAACAACAAATACGAAAGTGATGGAATGAAAACCCAAACCCACATGCATTGCATTGTGTGCATGCAATGATCGTCGTCGGCTAGTCCCAGATCATGACGACGGCCATGACGGCGACGCCGAGGAGGACGGCGAGGAACTTGAGCGAGGGGCGGTCGGCGCGGGTGGGCTCGTTGGGGCGGTAGCCCTTGGCGATGAGGTGGTTGATGGCGACGTAGACGAAGACCCCCGTGGCGAAGCCCATGGAGATGGCGTAGGTCCAGTCCGCCGCCCTGCCCTCCGCCGTGGCGTCGATGCCGATGCCGATGGCCACGCCGACGGGGCTCGACACCGCGAACGCCAGCGAGTAGGCCACCGTCATCAGGAAGGGGCGCTTGGGGATCATGCGCAGCAGCGCGATGCCCATGGCCACCGCCGCGAAGATCTTGTGAAGCCCGATCGTCCACAGGTTGCGCCAGGCGTCGCTCCTAGTTGCTGTTTTCATTGCATTAATAAAGACGATCAACTGTGAAGTTAGAAAGCGATGATGATTATTCATTTCACATACATACTGTTTATTTGAATTGGATAATTAATACTATTTCCATGGTGCGTAAAATGTACAAGAACACTGTGATTGTAAAAGAAAATCAATTGAAACCTGAGACGCCTATGGCGATCCCTTCGAAGACGGAGTGGAAGCAGAGCGCGAAGATGAGCAGGATGGCGTCCTCGAAGGACGACGTCCGGACGAACACCGGGTGGTGCTGCGCCTGCGCCGCCGCCGCGTCGTCCTTGCGATGCTGGGCGGCCTGGGCATCTTCTTCCTCGCTGATGACCCTGTCGCGGTCGCGGCCTCTGTTGGTGACGGCGGCGATGACGCAGTCGGCGAGCATGGTGAGCAGGAAGCCGACGCAGGCGAGCATGTATGCGAAGGGGTAGTGGTTCTTGGTGAGGCCGTGGAAGGTGCTGGCGGAGTCGGCGAGGAAGTGCATGAGCGCCGTGCCCAGGAACACGCCGGCGGCGAACTGCGTGCCCAGGAGGAGGAAGGCCTCGTTCCAGCGGTAGAAGTAGGGTGACACGCCGCCGAGGAAGGTGAAGACAAACAGGATGACCAGGCACCACACCTTGACGGCGATGAGGCCCTTGGAGCGCAGGCCGACCGAGGAGTCGGCCGGCGGCGGCGTGGCGTCCTCGTCGTCTCCGTCGTCGATCCCGCCGTGGGCGCTCGCCTGCTGGAAGCACAGAAGCAGGGAGAGGAGGAGCAGGGCGGTGCAAAGGAGTGCCGACGACGACGACGCCCTCCTCATCCTCTTCCTGGTATGGTATGGTATGTTGCTTGCTATGGTAATCAAGCAGTTAGGAGGCTTGCATCTATATATGTTCACCGTACCTCCTCGATCGATCAATTGGGGATTAATTAATTAATTAAGATGCTGGATGATTAATGATATAAAACTATATTATCATTGCTCAACAAGTCTGCATCTATACATGCAGTACAAGTGGTAGCTGACTTTGGTGATGGTTGTACCGCACGCTCTAGAGATGTTTGTACAGTACGTCCGCCTAGCTAGTATGAAATGGATACGAGTACTTGGTTCATCATGGGATTATTTTATATGGATAGTTTATTGACCAGTAGTGGACGTTACCAGCTGAACCTTCCTCCGGCAGATGAGCCACCATCAACCTATATATAAGTCTTCCTTTTTTTTTTTGTTGACGATGAAGAATTCAGAGCAACATCACAGCATGTTTAGGCTGATTTTTAAGCCTTATTGCTTCAAAATCGTTACATCGAGTTGATACAAGGATCATGAAACACTCCCACATATGGAGATGTTTAGGTTGTATCCGCATGCCACCATGTCGTTTTGTTAGGATATATGATGCTTTTACCAACATTTACGGTAGCTATTAATATTTCGCTTATGCCATACAAATGTAGTATATTAATAAGAGCTTACTTTTTTAATACGAATCAAATGATATCAACTTTGTGTTAGTATATGTATAATCATTGGTCAAACATAATGCTTATTTTCTAAACGAAGTAAGGAGGAGAGCTGTCGATTATATTGAAAAGAGCACTGAAATATTATGCTCATCCTAAACAAACCAAATAAGCCCCTGTATGTAATATAATATCAAATGGAGAGAACGAATACAAAAGCTGACATGTCAACTATATATACGTGCTCCTGAAAATAAAATGTCAGCGGCAGAAACAGGTCGTCGTGTCCTGATATTATACTACCTAAATCTAATATTAGTACGTGCTGCTGAATCACCGTGGATAATGATAATTATTAGAGATGAAGCACTCTCGAGCCAAGACATGGCTGTTGCTGAAAACCCATGAATGGAGAGGGTGAGTTTCCATCTCCGTATGTTGGCGCTGTTGTTTCATTTTTCAAGATGAAATTTTGCATTCGATCAGGCAATGCAACTTCAGGCCGGCGTTCCTTCATCTGCTGCGGCTTGCATTGCCAGCTACTACATGCATGCTTCCACGCATCTGGCTGGCATGCGGATCAGTTCAGTCAGCGACGACGACATCTGGTCTTGAGGACCATAACTTGGCTTGGCTCTCATTGGTCCAACCAGTAAACACATCTCTGATCCATGGATGGATGGATGGATGCATATCGTCATTCATGGTAGCTATGCTATATTGCTATGCATGATTGAAGATTCTGCTATTGACTGGTCAAATGCAATGGGGGCCAACGCCAGAAAAAAGGAGGAAAAAAAATTAACAAGGACCAGCTGAGCTATATACTGGACTGGAGTAGTAGTACCTTATTAATAATTGCCTCGTACTAGCAATGAACATCAGTCGAGTTCAATATTTCATCATCACAACTTACATACACACATACATACACACATACATATACATATATCAGGGAAACGATCAAAAAGCTCCATTTTCTTCATCAAAAAGCTAGCCCAAGGGATGAATGAAGGGAAAAGGTTCTGCTTACCGTGCATGCTCTTGGGTCGATCCATGGATTCCTCCTCCTCCTCCTCTTCTCTACCTAGCAGTAGTATGTACAACAGCAGCAGCAGCAGAAGAAGAAGAAGAAGAAAGAAAGAAAGAAAAAGAGATGGATGTGGATAGAGGAATTACTGAACTAACTAACTGGATCATCATCATCATCATCAAGTGATAACAATAAAGGAGATGGATGGATACTACTAGAGAGCTAGCTAGTAGTCGCGCCAGCAGACGAGCATGGAGACGCATCGGCGGACGATGTAGAAGCGCGCCCGGTGCTCCTTGACGGCCTCCGCCACGCACTTCTTCTTCGACCCTTGCTGTGGCTGCCGTTGCTGTTGCTGTTGTTGCTGACAAGACGAGGAGGAGGAGGAGGAGGAGCTGCCTGTTCTGGTGGTGGCGACGCTGGCCGAGTAGCTCCGGCTGAGCACGCTGCTGCTACCGCCGGCAGAGGAGGAGGAGGCGTCCGTCATGGCGTGCGGCCTGCCGGATCTGCTCCGGCCCTTGCTGGACAACTTCCACTTGTCGTCCCCTCCCGGCGGATCCATGCTTTGCTACCCCTTGGCTTGTGGCTTTGTGATCTGCTCTCTGCTGCTATTGGCCGCCGGTTAGGTTAGATTTATAATGGGATCGATCGACGACTGGAGAATGAATGAGTAGAGACACAACAAGAGGATGGTTAATTTGGTGGTGATAGCAGAACACGAGAACAGAGGCCGAGGCTGCAGCAGAGCAGAGCAGAGCAGAGCAGATGCAGATGCAGATGCAGAGCAGAGTGTGTGGGAGTGCGCAGAGCAGACTCAGCAGAGCAGAGGTGGTATGGTATGATAATCAGGGTAGCCTGCGTGCACTGTAATGGGTGGCCCTCTGTAACTCTCTTCTCTTCTGTTGTGCCCGTGTTGCATCATGCTAGGCTGCCGTTGGAATGGACTGCAATTGGATGTAGCACGGCAATCCCTAGCTAGGGAAGGACGCACCATCATCATCAGCAGCAGCCGCCTTTTTGTTGTTTTGTTTTCAAATCAGAAATGCTTTCTTTCCTTTCCTTTTGACAGACTCACAGACTTGAGAGTGTATTCTTGGCTTCTCCACTCTAACGTTGGGGTGACGAATCATCACATGATTGCAAATTTGCAGTGCATTCACAACAGCAACCGCCTCCATTCTTGTTCTTCTCGCTACCAGTAGGATAGCCGTTGTTGCCACTGCAGACTGCACGCATGCCTATGCTCACCGTCGTACCATGCTGCACAGGCCTGTGTAACTCTGTCCGTCTCTCTGTCTGTCTCCACCAGACCGTCAGAGAGAGAGAGAGAGAGAGACTATTTACTTTACCGTTGTTGGCCTCAGCCTTATATTCCTTTTCTCTTTTATTCATTCATTCCTGATTCCTTCATCAATCGATCAGACAGCAGAAAGGCACGCACGCACGGACGGCGAAATTATTTGCAAATTATTATTATTAATTAAGGAACCGATCGACAGCAGTACAGATGGATGGGCATGATAATGTAATTTTAATTTGCTGCTATGCTACTTGGATAGATAGGACGTTCAGACCTTCCATGAATTCCATCCATATATGATCCCAACTGAGAAATCCAAAACCAAGCAAGGGTTCAAAATAAAAAGTTGCTTCATGTGGTGGGGCCGCCAGCCGGAGGAGACAGTGTACAGCTAGCTAGTGCTGCTGCTGCAGGGAGGAGATAGATGAGGCAACTGGTTGGAGCTGGACCAACCAACACAAGATCATGGACACTGACTGACAGCCCATGTAATGTAGGGCAGGCCTCACACATGCTCTTCCTATCCGACAACACTCCTGCTCTTTTCCTTCTTTTTCTTTAATCATAGATAGAATAGATAGGGTGTATTAATTAAGATTTTGTAAGTAAAATCCTTGAATCTCTTTATACGCATGTGTATTCCCCAAATGTTCTTCACGGTTTCTAGGCACCGTACCTATGACGATACAATATTCAGGCGTCAGCAGCTAGCTCTTGCAGCATTTCTTTAATGGAGCAATTACCTTGGTAATTGCATGCTGTCGATCGCTTGGTAGCTTATAAAATTGTCATTCCGATGCTAGCAGCTTGTGCGGTGTCGTGGACCGTGGGCCAGAATATTATATATATTAGCAAGCAGCAGTATGCAACTATGCATCATCATTATTCTTTCTTGGGATGCCAATACCAAAAGAAAAAAAAAACAGCACTACAGCAGCAGCAGCCTGGGCCGGGAGTGAGTTTCCTTGCTTCATCAAGTAGTAAATGGGCTTTCAGTTTGTCATCCTCTTGGGCTACAACAACAATGGGCTGCTTCTTAATCGTCGTGACCCATCCTGCCAGCCCAAGATGATATGAGACTACCAGGAGTAGGTGTTTGGCAAAACTAAACTGGTATCTGCGTCACTGCATGCATGTTGCTTGCGCCACATCCATCGTAGATAACTACTCCCTCCGTCCTGCATTTACAGAGTTCAAAATTGATCCAAAAATAAATGCATATCTAGAAATGGACCATGGTTATCCTTTTCTACTTTTTTTTCTCCTCCCAAAATGTAATGATTATATCTTTATAGGAGTATGTATATGTAATTTCTCACTAACATTGATCCCTTCACCCAAACTCTAAAAGTACATTTATTTTGGGACGGAGGAAGTAGTTAGCATTCTTTAACTTCTTTCTTTTCTCTTTGTCTAGTGGACCCCACGACGCAATATATATCAGAATTAGAATCAAAATCAGAGATTCATAATTAAACATATAATAGCTGTATATACCGTCTAGGTAATTAAACTGGTGGATCATATCACGACGGCTCACAACTTCAGTTTAGGCAGCTCAAGCAGGTACCAATGTATAGCAATACACGTACGCTGTGGGTCCACATGTCAGTGCGTGGGTCACCACCGGCTATAGCCTACCCACCCAACAGTATATATGTATCTAAAAGTATACCCCCTCTGTTAAGTTGTGTATATATATATATATATATATATATATATATATATATATATATATATATATATATATATATATAGTGATAATAAATAATATCGATGACTGATGGACTATTACGTACTCTTTTTATGGGGTTTGATTGAGTAGTCAGGTTGATACGTTATTAGCAACCAACTACTACATACTCCACATTACGTACGGCTAGCTGCTTGGTATATCTGCTGGGTTCGGCGACAGTTTGTGAAACAAGATAAACCATCAAAATGCAGCAATGTTAATTCAAGTTCCGGTTGCTAATTATGCTCGAGCTAGCCTTGAGAAAATCAGCAAAAAGCAAGAAAGAAAACAGAATTGTTGGTCCAAGGCACCCAGAATGTTTTGTTTCGGTTAATAATGTACGTCGACATATATATTAATACAATCTGATTGCATACAAATTAAATGGTTGACACTATATATGAATGATGCATGGGGGCAATTATATTATATTATATTTCTTCAAGAATGCAAGCATGAGTACCTTACCGTAGCGTACCTACCTGGAAGAAGTAGCCATTGATCGATCGTCTCCATGCTGATCGATGTGGTATATATATGAAATGATATGATAGCCCTTGATTTCCAATGCAGCATCATCAAGATTCCCACACATGCATACACATACACATACAGATACGGCCGGGGATGGCAGTCGTCACGCGCGCAGTGTGTGAATCTTGATGATGCCACGCCAGAAAATCACCGGCTGATTAATTGATTTGATGATCACACACACATATATATATATAAAAGCTAGCTAGCTAGAAATAAAGGGGTTAAAATAAAATAGGGAGAGTTGGAGGATGCATGCATGGATTAATTGGAAGAGATGGAGAGAGCGATGGGGTAGGTAGGCGGCGGCCGGGAGGGGATGGAGAGATCGATGAGGAGGTAGGTGCAGTGGAGCCTGGAACCTGGTGGAGATTGAAAGCTAGCATGCATACATGCAGCTAGAGATGATGATGAAATCTGAATCTGAATGCTGCAAATATACAAAAGCAAGGCCGGCCGCTCGCTCAAGTGAAGAAAGAAAGAAAGGAAAGGGGTGGGGGGGGGCGATGGAGGAGAGGCTGCTGCTGCTGCTGCGTGCTGCCAAGGGCATATATATATACCAATGCAGAGGTACGGTGGCCAACAAGCTAAGCTAAGCTAGCTCTCAGATCGATCCATCCGTCGGGTCCGCTATTAGGGCTGTAGCTACCTAGAGCTTGCCGAGATCTATAGCAGCAGTGTGTGTGCTATAGCTATCTGGCTTCCATTCATTCGTTGACAACCGAGTAATTATTACCATGGGTGTGTGTTTTACTGTTAGTTGCTTATCAGTTCATACGTACGAGGACACGCATCTGTGGTAGCTACTGGCCTAGTATAGTACGTGGTGAATCATCATCAGGCATATGTAGGTAGCACCGATATGATATGATCCAGCAGCATGCAAGCAACAGTGAGCGAGTGGGCTCGGAGCCGGAGGAGGTTAGACATCGCCATCGGAGGAGCCAAAAAGGCGGGGGGAGCTTTTACTCCATCACCCGCCCCAGCTGCCATCCTTGGCCTTGCCAGTTGCCATTGCCATTGCTGGCTACTGGCTAGGTACGTCGTCCGGTCCGGAACCAAAACCAACAACGCATGCATGGCCGGCCTTTCCCTGTGAGGAAACTAAACAGACTCCCATCCATGTAGTATGTACAACTAACGTAACGTCCATGTCCATGTCATGTACGTGGATGGACGTACGATCCATCCATCACCATGCATGCATCTTTAATTTTGCGTTCGTTTCAAGGCAAGCATGCACATGTATTATACATATACATCATGCATATGCAGTGCCGCTGCAACAGCTAACTGATCGATCGACTGGAAGATGTATAATAAGAGTCGTTGCGCTCATCAGGCAAGGCAAGGCAATGCTGCATCCATTACGACGATATATGGACGGCACAGACAGCATAGTTATAACTAATAGGACCGGACCGGTCATCAAACCGGCAATGGTCCAACCGTTATGAACCGCCGGTTCAATAATATTGGACCGTTTAATTGAACCGTCTATAAATATTGAGAACCGATGCATACATACACACACACACACACACACACACACACACACACACACACACACACACACACACACACACACACACACACACACACACACACACATATATATATATATGATAATTTGCAGTATATAGTCGGTTTTAAATAAAAGTAGATTAACAAATCACTTTACACCAATGTCCATTATAAGCTAATTGGGGAACTAGTGACATAGCCATTTAGAAATTTTAGTAGGCTCAAGTTTTTGCTTAAAATAGAGATGCACTTGAGGATTAAGAGCTCCATTATATCAAGTCTCAAATTAATCTTTTCGATGGCCAATGATAAATTCCCTGCAATCTAAGTGTAGTCTGCATTCAATTTATAGATCATCGCAAGAAGTTCAATCACAAATACGTAGCAGATAATGGAAAACGCATCTACATTCTAGCAATACCAACTTGTTAGGTGGTAGCACGTAGCAGTACCAATAGGGCAGCAGCAACTCGCCGCCTGTCCCTGCTGCAGGCGGGCCGGCCGTCTCCTACTCTCCTCTCTGCCTGCTCACCGCTGGGTGTGCCTACCGCGCGGCCACTCACGACCGCTTTGCCGGCGCTGCTAGCTGTGCCCTATCGCGCGGCCAAGCTCGCCGCTCACGGCCGTGCCGTTGCGCCGCTCGTCGCAGCGCCGCCCAGCTTAATGCTACTACCTCGCTTCTACTCCGCACCGCCATGCAGGAGCCCGAAGGAAAGGTTGCCATAAGAGATAAGGTCAGGCATGAGCTCCACGGACCACCATGTAAAACTAGCAACGTACACCGCAGCAACCGAAAGCTGTCGCTTTGTTGAAAACCGCCGGTTCACCGGTTCCGTTAAAAACTGGCCTGTTAAACAACCATTTTACCGGTACGATTGCACAAAGGATCTTTTAAGTGAACTGAGAGCCTGTTCGCTTCAGCTTATAAGCCGGCTGAAAAGCTGAAACGGCTGATTTGTTGTGAGAGGAAAATAATATTTGGTGGCTGATAAACCAGCTGAATAAGCTGAAGCGAACACACCCTGAGCTGTTGGAGGCTCCGGTCCCTGGTTTTTTCGGTCCGACCGCCAGTCCGGTCCGGTTATGACAGACAGACAGCAGGATCCCATGCATATATGATCTGACCACACCGGCCATCTGCTGCATGCATGTGCCATTTACGTGCGCGGTGATCACCAGGCCACCTGATCGATTCGATCGACCACCACACACACTAGCAGATATGATGGAGTACTACACATGCTGTACGTGCATGCGTCTTGTCCTCGTTCCACGTACGCAAGGTGGTTTATTTGTCAATGAGTATATAACATGCATGATCGGCGGCCTAGCTAGCTTAGCTTATGGGATGTTTGTTTAATTTGAGGAATGAAGTCATACCTCATCTTCTCACTTCTCACTTTTTTGTTTGGTTCGTGGATGAAATGAGTTCATCCCTCACAAACTAATTAATATTTAGTATAGTCATGAAGAATGAGGTTATCCCACTAAATTTCATAGGATCAGCTCACGATGGACAATCTCATCTAGCATGAGGTGATTCCCAAACCAAACACACCGTTAATTACCTGGCTTTTCCTACCCAATGCAATGCACCGCAACGCAGGCAAAGCAAGAGCAAGCAGCCCTTCCTTCTATTCCTTTTCTATATCTCGGTAACGGTGAAAAGAGAAAAACAAGCATTGCACTATATCGCTTTGTATTTTTGCATTCAGCTGGAATATTCCAAACTGTACTGCAATAGTATATATGCTTTGCTTTGGGATCCATCATCCATCATTGTGTCCTTGAAGAGGAAGACATCCAATCCAAGAGCTGCTACTACGTGCGTGCGTGCGTACTATAGTACACGTACATCATATTTACATCCAATAGTATATATTCATCCATGTCCATACATACATACATACATACATACATACATATTATATATAGAAAAGGCAAATTGAAGGTTTGATTATATTTACAGCATGCTGGACGACGTACGGCGTGGTACTAGTACTATTTACAGTTGGTGGTGTGGAACCAAAGCGAGCACAACCCAAGGAAGAAGAAGGCGGGAAGAGCAGTCAGCAATGCCAGTGTGTGGGGCCGTCCCGTCCAGCCCGCACACCATAGCTATTAGCTAGGGGATGATGGATGATGGATGGAGAGACTAGTTGAGAGAGAAGAGCCAGCGAGTTAAATATAAAGCCTGCACCCGTCACATTTCCAGTGGGCCGGGGCAGCCCGCCGTCCGATCCCATCCATCCATCCATCCATCATCAGTCATCCGTGTCCCTGTCAGTTTGTCATCTCCAATTCCCCAACTCTTCTTGCATTGGACTCGCTTGGCTTTCTTCTTCTTCACGGGTTTGCAACTATGCCAAAGCATTTGTTTGCAACTATGACAAAGCATGCAAATGTCAAGTTAGCAACAACCCGGCCAACCCTAGACGACGACGACGACGACAGCGCAAGAAACAAGGCAGAGCCCGAGGACGATCTCCGTCAGCAAAACCGAAAATTATATGCGCGGCGCATCGGCATCTTGTTGTGTGCATGTTCCTGATCGATCGACAGCCAAGTTTGATTGGATGCTTTTCTTTTCTTGTGCATTGCATTGGGATGCATGATGCAGATGCATGCGTCGTCTTTCTCTACCTCACCTCACCACTTGAGTTCCTTGGCTGCATGCTTCTCCCCATGGCATCTTTCAGCATCTCGCAACTATTCTACAACTGCATATATGCATTCTAGCTGTGAGATGGTGAATTCAGATTTCATCAGACTATAGCGTGTGAGCGTCGTCTATTCAGTATTTACTGCATGCTACTCCATGCAGGCATCTAGCTTGCTAGTTGTATTTTACATGTAGTTGAAACTGACAATACATGCATATGCACTGTCGTTAAAAAGGCTACTAGCTAGCTAGGGAAATTTTGACCCTGCAGTAGCTAGGTTGCATACCCAGCTATGCCCAGGGTTCGGAGTATATGCTCTTAATTAATTGGACGGGGAATGATTAATTGATCCAATTAATTAAGCTAGCTTAATTGCATTGCATCAAGTAAGCAGCATCTTCAGGGCCCGGATGTTCCAGGCATGCACGTTGGCAAGCTTCAGAGATGCGCATCATGCTCATGCTGAGGATAGGGCCGGGCACGGGCAGAACTGCAGAAGCATGCAGCACTCAGCAGCAGAGGCCAGAGGGTTAGTTGCAGAACAGAAATACATTGCGCGAGCAGATGCAGAGCAGCCACCAATGGAGTGCATGCTGCGTGCGTGTCCAGGCATAGCATGCCCTGCTTCAAAGATGAGGAAGGAAAGGAAAGGAAAGGAAAGCATGCAGAGCCATGGTGGCCACTGGCTGTGGCTGTGGGCAGGGGGTGTCGGCCACCGGCGATCTGAATGCTGATCGACCGTACCGGCCGATGGATGGCCTGCTGATCGATCGGACCTGAACAAGACTACAAGAGCATGCAGCAGCTACCTAGCTCTCTACTATGTTTTACTAGGTACCTACTATCTATACCCTGCTGCTGACTGCTGCTATATCACAGTACTGCATGACTATAACTGCATGCACTGCACGCGCGTGGTCAGATGCAGTACGTACTACGTTGTTGTGTAACCGCAAATAGCGTGGAGACACACACCATGGACGCAGGTACGGTAGCTGCACCCTGCTGCCTGCTCTCCAGTAGAGTAGTAGCGACGCATGATCCAAAGCCTGAACCTGAACCTGAAGACGACGACGACGACTATACTAGCTACTAGCTGCAGGTGAGAAGTGAGGAATGCCCTGTCCTGTCCTGTCCAGCTCGTCCGGCCACGCAGCTCGTGCTATTTTAACTTTCCTCATCACACTTCACTTCAGTGGTCACTGCGACCCTGATGGATCCAGCACAGCATCCACGATGGATGGCCTAGGCCTCCAATTATTTGCATGCACTGCAAGCCTACTGCAGGCATGCGTCCATCCTTCTCTACTCCATCTAGCTACTTGGATACATTTATATATCACAACTACCTGCGACATCACTCGATTGATTGATTTATAGGGCTTAACCTTAACCCCTAATGTACTACTCCCTCCATTCTGACCTATTTTCAAAACTCTTTTAATACTTGTATTTGAGTTGAATATTTGACACTGTTCGGTTCCCGAAGAAAAAAAAACATTTCCCCCCTAACAAGGACTATATAACCGGATGATCGATAAACATTTCTACTTGGTCATCGTGAACCTCCAATTATGTGAAATAGATTTATGAAAAGAGAATGGAGCGAGCACTATGTATCCATGCATGTTTCGATGATGGATCATTCTACTGCAGTAGTGTTACTATCAGGGGGCCTGGGGCTCCATCATATCTCTTATTTATCCATTGACAGCCCACCTTCAAGAACCTCGAGGTTCATATATATCCAAGGAATTGAAGGACAGGGCTTCTTTGCAGTAGAATGCTGCAGCTTTGGATCGGTGGATCCGGATCCACGTGTCAATAACCTAACTGGAAAGAAACTTGCTGCTTGCACACTAGTACTAGGCTAGCTAGCTGGTGTTAAAATCGTGTGCTACTCTTTCTGTTTCAAATTGTAGATCGTTATATTTGTTAGGTTTATAGCTTTTGCTATGCATCTAAAATTAGATGCGTAGAAAAAGCTATAAATTTGAAAAAGTTAAAAATAATGTATAATTTTAAATGGATGTACTAATGGATGGGTAGCGGGTTGAAGGTGGGAAAGATATGAGACTCCAATCCGTCGGTGCAAAGAAGCAGCTAAGGGAGTTGAGTTGGGCCGACGGACGGCTGAGCAAGAATAGCTGGTCTGGCAGCCTCGTTTCTTGAGTTGGGCTGCTGCCACCTGCTTACTATACTGCGACTTGGGCTGCCAGGTTTCCTTCCATGCATCTATCATCTTTGTGTTGGTCACATGCATGCATTTGTATATCTATACATAGTGTTGAGGAGTATTATATGTATGGGGACATAGATAAATATATACGCAACTCGTCCATCTTTTATATATATCTAGAGAATCATATATCAAAATTCCTAAATTAAACTACTAGGTAGGTTGTGGAGCATGTGACATGAGGAAACAAAATACTCAACAAGCATGCATGCATGCAGATGCAGTTGCGACCAAACAATTATTAATTATGAGAAGCATGCATGCCAATGCATGATGCCATTGCCATGCACGCGTTGACGACTCTTTCTTTGCTCAGCGCTTGGCTTTCGGCCTCCGATTCCGATCCTTGGCTAGCTTCAAGATCGATCATAATTAATAATGCAAATAAAATTGCAAATGCAAATGATGCATGCATGGCCGGGCCCTCGTGCAGGCGGCGGCGTCGGTCACAGGTCATGCAGTGAAGTCGTTTACGATGGATAGATGGACGGCCCACACGTACTGATGCTGCATGCAAGCAAGCTACATGCTGCCTTGGCCTTTGCGTTGCCTTGATGCGCAGGTCAGTCGTCAGGTCAACCCTTGTCGTATCCCCTGGCGCGGCTTGGTCTCCCATTAATTGGCTTTGGTGCTTTCCTTGGTGGTCAATTGATCAGCACATACAGGGCAGACACGCACATGCATGATGCATCTATCCCCACTCACTATATATAATATATAGAAGAAAAAAAAGTCAACTCTTAATGCGACCAAAAAAGAATGATTAGTCCGATCCGATCCGGCCGGTACCTGCTTCGTTCCAACCAAGCAATGCAGCGAGCAAGCTGGGATGTAAGTGTAGATGTAATTTCAATTATTCACTCCAGCCGAAGCCGATACATTATTATTGGTTGGGTTTGGTGGTGATTGCACATACAATACAATATAATTAGACCATGCTACTACAAGTGATTGCTGCGCGTGCGTGCGTGGATGCCAACAAAGTCAAACTACTCCAAATAATGCAATATATATTAGAGTCCTGGCCTCATCTGATCGAATATATGTTCATGCGGCTAGATCGACAGCTATTATCTTACTTGTAGGTCTCTCTCTTTATATTATGGTATATATATGATCGATTAGGTATATACTACCTTAATTACCCTACTGTTCCATTCAGTGTGGTGGTTGCTTCTTAATTATACATGCAGCAGATATATAGAGATAGAGACCAATTGATCGACCTGCCCTTATCCACAGCACCATCTGCCCTAATTCTATTCCCCTACTAGTTTAATTAGGGCCTGTGGCCTGATACAGTTGTATGCATAATATAATTAAGAATGCAGCAGGTCCAGCAGTAGTTCAACTTGCACGCGCAGCTAGTACCACCTTTTCTTCTAGATAATAATATGTAGTAGAGAACGAATACTTATAGTACCACTACTCCCTCCATTCCAAATTATAGGTCGTTTTGGCTTTTTTAATTCATAGATTTTATTATACGCTTAGATATACCCTATATCTAGATGCATTATAATCTAGAAAAAGTCAAACAAACCTCTAATCTGGGACGACGGAGGGAGTAGTAGCCAACAATTCAAAGTCCACGCATGCATGCCTACAGAATATATAGCCTAATATAATAATTAGTATAACAAGATTATTATTAAGGGATCGGACACAATGCAAGATACATATATAGGCGGAGTATTTTCTAATTAAATTATATATACTTTGTTTTGGTAGCTAATATGTTTTTTTCTTGCGGGCAGTAGCTAATATGATATGAAGGGATGCGCATAATATTATCAAGGTTGCTTGAAAGCTGCTAATAACAATCAATCAAACATGCTCCCTCCCTGGATGATCGCTTTAGTAGTTGCTGCTATTATTAGCCTATTAAGAGATAGAGAGACAATGCAAATGCATTAGTTGCACCGGCGGGGGCGACATTGCATTGTTGGGTCAGTTAGTCGTAGTCGTCGTCCTTGGATTTCTTCCTTCTCCTCTCTGCCGCCGCATTGCAAATACTAACAAGCTACCCAATGCCACCTCTGCATGCATGCTTCAATTCAGATCGAAGGGCAACTGTGATGCATGCTTCATGGGCATGAGGGTATATTGGTCTTTTAGCATGCACGGTGAAAAAGGCAGGCAGCGGGTTGGTGAGGAAGTAGTGACATACCCTCGTTGTATACGCAATGCTAAGCTAGCTTGTTCCTTCTTCTCTTCTTCTTCTTCTTGTCTTGCTCTCTCTATATATAGCAGCAGCAGCAGCAGCAGCAGCAGGTAGCCCCAGCAGATCGATCGATCCATTCCATTGAGAAGCCATAATTAAGTAGCCGCCTACCTAGAGCTATCAGTAAGCCGGCCGCAGCAACATATTCGATTCGATCCGATCTTTGGGCCGGAGCAATTAGCAGCAGGCAGGCATATGGATATGGAGGAGGAGCAGCTGCTGCAACAAGGATCAGCCGCTGTGCCGCCGCCGCTCGAGAGCAGCAATTATTGGCCGAGCAGCAGCAGCAGCGAGGAGGCGGCGGCGGCAGAGGACGACGGACCTCGGCGCCGGCGGGAGTCCATGGTCAACAGGCTCATCTCCACGGTCTACTCCGGACCCACCATCAGCGACATAGAGAGCGCGCTCTCCTTCACCGGCGGCGATCACCTTGTTGCTGCTCCTCCTCCTCCGGCGGTCATGGACTCCACCACCAGCAGCCCAGTGTACGTATCTGTATATATTATATATATTGTTGCATCAATTTAGAGCAGTATTCATCGTTCACCTGATGATCACCTCGATCATATGTAACATATATATTATGAACAATTCTAGGGTTTTCTCCCCGGAGAAGGTGCTGAGCAAGATGGAGAACAAGTACACGCTCAAGATCAAGACCTGCGGGAACGGCCTTGCGGCAGAGGATGGATACAAGTGGAGGAAATACGGCCAGAAATCCATCAAGAACAGCCCCAACCCAAGGTATAGATACATATAAGTTAATTATTTTTCAAATTATCATAAAGATGGAGAAATAGAATACTAGTACATACATATAATAAATTAAAGAACGGGGAAAGAAGAAGAAGAAAATGCTGGAGCTGTCATCGTCCCAAGGAGATGAAGGGGTTGCTATGTATGGTGACCCGGATGGAATGGATCCAGCTAGCGAGGCGAAGCAACCAAATAAAGCACTGGCACTGGCCTAGCTAGCTTTCCCAACTGAAAGAAAAATTGCACTGCCATCTTCATCTAGTGCTGTGCTGCTACTTACTACTCCAGCTAGCTGGGCATTATCCTCTCCCGAGCCATTAATAAGCTAGCTGGGCATTCAATAAATTGCTTAAATTAATATCGATCACGCACTGCATATATTATCCATGCAGGAGCTACTACCGTTGCACGAACCCTCGGTGCAACGCGAAGAAGCAGGTGGAGCGCTCGACGGAAGAGGCGGACACGCTGCTCGTCACCTACGAAGGCCTCCACCTGCACTACACCTTCAACTACTCACCCCAACAACACCACCTGCTGCTGCCTCCGCCTCCACCAAGCTGCAGCAGCAAGAAGCCCAAGCTGCACCCGCGCGGCGGCCCACTTGCAGATGCTGATGCAGGAGCAGCAATCCTCCAGAACAGCAGCAGCAGCCCGGCCCAAGAAGAGTCTATGATGAGCAGCAGCACCACGAGCAGGTCGTACTATGCTCCAGCTTTGGGTGCCTCATCACCACCATCATCAGAAGCAGCAGCAGCAGCTGCTTGTTATTTCGACAATGCTACTACTAGTAATAATGAAGACGGGCTGCTAGGGGAGGTGCAGTTCCTTCGGCAGCAGCAGCAGCAAGACTACTGCTGCTTTGTTGACTTTGAGGAGCAGCATCGTCGTCAGCGGATGGCTAACAGCAACAGTAGTAACGGCGGCGGCCTGCTGGAGGACGTTGTTCCGCTGCTTGTCCGGCGCCCATGTATCAGCAGCAGCTCCAGCTCGCCGGGGATCACCACCACCGCCGGCAGCCCGTCGCCGTCCCTGTCCACGTCGTCCTCCGTCTCATGGAACCCCTACATCGACATGGCCATGCTCTCCAACATCTTCTGATTGCAATTGTGCATGATGCATCATCTTCCCATTACTATATATAACAACTAGTTCGATATATAGATAGAATATTATATAGACAAGTATTAGTAGTATTAAGCGTATGCATTATTCGAGTATACTATTGTACGTTCCTGTATGTACGTGCTGCATCACTAGGGAATAATCCAAAGGAAAAAATTTAAATGTTGCTTGCATTGCTTTAATTTGTTATATATATAACACTATGTACGGCAATGGCTTACCTGGAGTGAAATATTAATGCACCGGGATCCTAGCTAAGAAAGGAGGCTTGGGATGGATGATGGGCCAAGTAAGAGCGAGCCCAACCCAATACTGGTACTGGGCTGGGCGTGGCGGGCCCAATATTCCAACGGCTAGTTAGTTATCCTGACACATCTCCTCGTGCGGCGTGGACCCACCGAGCATCCATCCATGACCATCTATCTTCCCCTTTCTCCTGACCTCCTCATCCAAGTCAATCCTAGTGACCGTTGCCGCCGCTCCCCCTCCTTGTTCTTCCCCCTTCTCGCCGGGCAATTGGCAAGGAGAGACAGCGGCGGCTGGCGGGGGCACGGAACGGAGCCAGCAACCGGTCGGCAACCACTGCCGATAGATCGACGATGGCGGTGGCCGACGCCAAGCCGCGCCTCAACGTGCCGCCGTCCATGGCGGCCGCGCTCCGCCTCGATCCCGTCCCCCTCTCACCGCCCACCTCGCGCCGCCTCGCCGAGGCCCCCAAGACGCCCTCCCCATCCAAGACCACCTACAGCGACCGCTTCATCCCCTGCCGCTCCTCCTCCCGCCTCCAGAACTTCGCGCTCCTCGACTCCCCCTCTTCCAACTCCAAGGATGAAACCACCTACTCCCGCCTCCTCCGCGCGGAGCTCTTCGGCCCCGATTCGCCTGGTCTGGCACCCGCGACCTCCCCGGGCCCCGCATCGCCCAACACCAACCTCTTCAGATTCAAGAAAGACCACTCCGCCGCCACCTCCCCCTTCGCCGCCGCCCACCACGACTGCACCGCCGGATCTGGGGAGCCCACGGCGTCGCCACAGAAGCCGCCCAGGAAAGTCCCCAAGACGCCGCACAAGGTATGTGGGACTATTTTCTGCCTTCTTTCTATTCTATTTCTATATTCCTCGCCGGCAGCCAATCCCACAAACACCTCGGCAGGTCCTGGACGCCCCGTCCCTGCAGGACGACTTCTACCTCAACCTCGTCGACTGGTCCTCGCAGAACATGCTCGCCGTCGGCCTAGGGACTTGCGTCTACCTCTGGTCCGCCTCCAACAGCAAGGTCACCAAGCTCTGCGATCTGGGGCCCAGGGACAGCGTCTGCGCCGTGCATTGGTCGCGGGAAGGCTCCTATCTTGCCATTGGCACCGGCCTTGGAGATGTCCAGGTCTGCCTTGCTTTGCTGTGCTTTACTTTCTCCATTTTCTATCTGCTCAAATAGAATTCTCTGCAATTTCAACTTCTTTCTCAACAAACAGATCTGGGACAGCTCGCGCTGTAAACGGATTAGGAACATGGGAGGTCACCAAACACGCGCTGGGGTATTAGCATGGAGCTCCTGCATCTTGTCCTCCGGTAGCAGGGACAAGAACATATTGCAGCACGACATCCGTGTCCCCAGTGACTATATCAGCAGCTTCTCTGGTCATAGATCAGAGGTGAGACTACTTCCAGTAGGCATAAATGACATCCTGCAATAATTTTTGGATCTCAGACCTCTGTGTTTTTCAGGTCTGTGGACTAAAATGGTCGCATGACGACCGTGAGCTTGCTTCCGGTGGAAACGACAACCAGCTACTAGTATGGAACCAACGGTCGCAACAGCCAGTGTTGCGGTTGACGGAACATACAGCTGCGGTTAAAGCAATAGCGTGGTCACCACATCAGCAAGGCCTCCTGGCATCAGGAGGCGGAACAGCTGATAGGTGTATCAGGTTTTGGAACACGGCTAATGGGAATCTTCTCAACTCAATAGACACAGGCAGCCAGGCAAGTAGTAGTTCTGAATGCAATCCACCACTAGGGTACTGTCGTCCTGCTATCCTCACCATTTTTTTTTCCAATTGTAGGTTTGCAACCTTGCCTGGTGCAAAAATGTGAATGAGCTCGTGAGCACACATGGGTATTCCCAAAATCAAATCATGGTGTGGAAATATCCATCTATGTCAAAGGTATTGTGGATCTCAGTACTTGACATATCTTGATATATCAGTAAGCCAATTGTATGATGCTTCCTCTGGATGTACTTCCAGTTTACGCAACTTGCTTTTTCTCGGCTTGCTTCTGATAAACAACATTTCATTGCTGTGGGCTGAGACATTGAATTATGGAATGCTTAAAAAACAGTGAAACGTAGACTAAGCAGCAATATACACATGTTAAGGTAGCATAGCACATTGTAGCTATCAGTACCTCACCTCTCTTCATACATCAGTAAGAACACTGGACATTATATAATTGTGTCCTTTGGGTATGAAGCATCGAAAGCCCTCCAAGGAGGCTCCGTCTGCAAGTTAGTTAACAAGAGTTTTCTTTGATGCCGTCTAAAAAGAAAAGTCATTTCTTTCTGAGACATTGGCTTGCTGGTCGCTTAGAGCACGATAGAAATGTAAACTAAGCAATGAAAACCATTTGCCTGCGCACAGCCCATGACAAGGTTATGTGCTTCGTAATAAACAGTGTTGATCTTGTGCTGTGGTTGTTTGGAATTTTAATGTTAAGTAGAATAATAAATGCTGTATTTTGGGAGAACAGGTTGCAACTCTAACCGGACATACGATGCGTGTGCTTTACCTTGCATCATCGCCTGATGGCCAGGTAAATCTGAATCCAGCTAGTTGAATATTTGTGCATCCTAGAAAGAAATTATGTGAAGGAAGAGAAGTTAGATGATGAGATGTAATTTGCAGACCATAGTAACAGGAGCGGGCGACGAAACTCTACGATTTTGGAACATTTTCCCATCAGTGAAGACACAGGTAACGCATGCACCTCTAGCTTGAGAAAGAATTGAGAATTCGGTGATGGCGTCGTAACGTTGCTGATCCCCTTGGTGTTTTTGCGTTCAGACTCCTGTCCGTGATATTGGGCTGTGGTCGTTCTCAAGAAGCCACATCCGGTGATGAGCGGGCCTGGGCCTGGGCCTAGACCTAGACCTGGAGGAGGCAAACAAGATGCAGATAAGCTTATTTGTTGGGAAGCAAGATACAGTAAATTGTTTACAGGCGTGTGCACAGGTAGCTAGTTTGTTGAGTGTTTTTTTTTGTTGTTGTAAAATGTGAGGCCTGATCATTCATTGGTTCATTGTTGTTTTTGTTTGTGTGTGTGGGGTAAATTAATGGATTGTTTGAGGTAGAAAGAAAGAGTCGGGTGATGATGTATCAGAATACTTGCTTGCTGACGATTGACAAAATAGAGATAAAACAGTGAACTGCATGTAACTGTTTGTATGTGTGGGCGACTGACTTGACTTGTTCGTAATTGGAAATGAGTCATTTGTGTTTGGTCCCTTGAAGCATCATGTATGAGAACGTGTATCTCTCTCTACTAGTCCTCCTCTAGAGTATGAAAAGGGCATCAGATGCTGCCTGTGACGCTTTTCTTCTCGAGAAACAACAAGGCCGGTGAAAAGTCCGTCCGTATCGCATGTATGATCGACCTTGAAGGGATAGTTGAATTCGTTCATGTCATGTCATGCCACACGCGGCGGCAAGCCATGCCCCCATCCCCATGCACACTATTCTATCATTGTTTCTTTTGAACAAAGCAAATCGTACCTGCAATGGTGTTGAGTTGAAATAATAATAATAATAAAAAACTAGAGTGGACGGTGAGATCCTGCCATGCTCGTGCTCTCACGCACTGTGCTTCGCCTCCCTCCCTCTCTCTCTGCTCTTCGCCTCTTCCCCACGCGAAAGCCCATGTCTTGGCACATGTCCATGCCCAAGAAAGAATTTAATAATTAAATAAAGAAAAGAAATTTCCACGCCACCTTCTTTTTCTTTCTTTCTTTGGCCGGTCTCCTTCATCTTCCATCCCATTCCCACAGGATTCCCGCAGCGAAGCCGACCTCCTCCCTCCCTTCCTTGCTTGCTATATATCCTAGGGAAACCCAAATCTCCCCATAAACACCCTCCATTCCGTTCATCATCTCCTTCCTGAGCTGCGCCCGCGCCCGCGCCTCGTCGGAAAACTAAATCTGGTTGGTAACTCTTCTTGTGGAGATTGCTCAAACATTCAGGCATCCCTGCTCTTTCCATTCCGGATCTTAGCCTTGTTTCTCTTCTCCACCAGAGCGGCCCAAATCTCGCGCTCCCCAACGTCCCACATAGTATCTAGTAGTAGATCCAAGCCACATCTGTTTCTTTCTTTCTTTTTTTTCTTTTTGAAACGAAATCTGTTTCTGTTGTTTTCAATTTTTGCGGATTATCAAACATTGGTTACCATGCCCTGATGTCCGTCTATTCTGCAGAACGCAATGGACTACGACGGCAGGTACAACAAGGATCAGAGCCTCAAGTGTGACTGCCTCCTCTTCGGTAATTTCTCCTCCTCCTTGCCATCGTTTCCGTGCCTCCAAAGAAAAGAAGCAACGCCGTATTCGTTTCAAACATGCATCTTGTCTCTTGTAGACCTCGATGATACGCTGTACCCGTTCGCCTCCGGCATTGCTGCCGACATCGCCAAGAACATCAAAGGTACAACCACCCTTCTTAACCAACCATCTCCTCCTCGTTGCAACAGGTGATAGATGCTCATGAGGTCTACTCTACTCTTCAGATTACATGGTGCACAAACTCGGTGTTGATGAGAGCGTTAGCTTGGAACTATGCATCCTCCTCTACAAGCAGTATGGAACCACCATGGCTGGTTTGAGGGTGCGTGCTGCTAATTTCTACACAGATGAACAAACCTCCTTGTGTTTTTCTATGTCTCCTTGCGTTCTGGCACTAAACCTTGCTTCTTGCTATCTTGTTATATACCATAGGCTGTTGGCTACCAGTTTGATTACGATGATTTCCACAGGTACTGGATTCTCTGCCCAAGCTTCCTTGTTTTGTGACTCTGCCAGTAATTTGTACAGAGGATATTCATCTTCTAACTGCCTCACTTGCTTTCTGCATCAGCTTTGTTCATGGAAGACTGGCCTACGACAAGATCAAGCCTGATCCAGTGCTTAGGAACATTCTGCTCAGCTTACCCCTACGCAAAATTGTATGTACCAAAAACTCAACATCTATTCTTTTATAACAGAGACTAACTAGTATTTGAGTGATAATTTTCTAGCTGTGTTCCTAGGTTTTTACAAATGGTGATAGAATCCATGCTTCAAGGGCCCTAAAGAGGCTTGGAATTGAGGACTGTTTCGAAAGAGTTGTGTGTTTTGAAACACTGAACCCAACATCTCCTGCGCTGTCTGACAAGCTTGAAATCTTTGACATTATGAAGCATCTGGCTCATCCACAACCCGGGGTGGAGCTACCAAAATCACCAATCCTGTGCAAGCCATCAAGAGAGGCAATGCTGCAGGCCCTCGAGGTCGCCTCCATTAATCCACACACAACTGTAAGCAGCTACCTGCTCACTGGCATGATCAAAAGCTGATGGGTACCTTGCCTTACATATATTCATGCCATGGTGTACTAGTAACCGACTCTCTTGCTCGAAACACCTTCCAGATATTGTTTGATGACAGCTTCAGGAACATCGAAGCTGCAAAGCAGATCGGAATGCGAACCGTCCTGGTAAGGAAATATCCCTTGTGTTTGATGTTAGAAATTTTTGGGGCCAACATTGATTGAGGCAAAAAATGTAATGCGAGTGTGATGAATAAATGTACCAACCAGGTTGGAACGTCTGAGAGAAAGAAAGGTGCTGACTATGCCTTGGCAAGCCTCCACAACATGAAGGAAGCGCTGCCTGAGCTGTGGGAGGAAGCTGAGAAGGATGAAGATGTGAGGAATTCGAGCAAAGTCGGAATAGAGACATCTGTGATTGCATAATATCTTCTTGCGCAGCCCTTTTGTTTGCCGTGGAGTTGAGCACGAGATGGTGGGTCATTAATATTTTTTTGGGGTAGCCCACCTCTGCACAATCTTTTGTCTGAAAAAGAGCTACCGATGAGAGGACAAGAAAACCATCTCCTCAAGGGTTGGGGACTGACTGATACTATAACTGATGTTACGTCCCACGTCCCATATACCATCCAGTAAGGAATAAAATGTTTCCTTGAGGTACTGCAATAGCAATACTACTACTTGTCTATCAATGAAATACCGCAGAAATACTTTGTCGTGATGGGTTGGGGACACCTGATTGTTGTACTCGTGATGGATAGTTGAAGCACCTTGATGTTTGGATCCAAATGCCCATCACTTTGGTACTTGGTTCCTCATGCTTATGATAGTGATTCACTCTTTACTTCATTATTAGACGCTCTATGATGGCTGAATGAAGCAAGTTGCCCTGGAGCCACTGCTCTGTGTGTAGAACACTGAAACCTAGTTTCAGATGAGCAGTTCTATTTCGGGTTCAGTCAAATGCCAAGCCTTAGATCACGCTGGATCAGATCAGTGCCATCAAAAGTACAGTGTGATCGAGTTATCCCCAAATTCTCATGTGGTACAGGAGTACACTTCAACCTACACAATGCACCTTCTTCCCAGAGCAGGCAGGCTGCAGACGATTTTTTCCCTGATGCAAGGCCACAATAAACTATTACTCTCCATGCACAGAAATAAGGGGGTGTGTATTTTTGTCTCTGGTGACATAATTGGTTCTAGAAGCTATACATCCTAGCTGGTATGGCATTGCCCTAGCTGCAAGTATTTTGATTAATAGCAAGCTTGTGATGTCCAATCGTTTGATTCATGATCATAGAACAACACTTGACCACAAGAAGAGAATTCACTATTATTCGTGGGCTCGGAAAGCGATGTGTTACCAGCAGGCAGAGGTCCCTTGGCATTGCAATTGCACAGACATTGTGTACAGCTTAATTAAGGGATGTTGTTGCTCCACAAGAAAATAAATAATCCCAAAAGAAAACAGAAGCGACATATTGATTTCCCTATGCTCCTTTAATTTGGTTGATAGAGTTTCTTTGAATGCCACTATAATGCTCTAGACTAGAGTTATCTGGTCGCTGGATCTCCCGATAGTACAAGCATGTATACTAAGAACAGTCTGCGCACATGACACAGTTACCAAAGGTCAGTCTTACGCTAATCCCAGTGGAGGTTTCATAGAGGTTTCATGCACATTAAATACAGTGACACATCAGCATATGTGATGACATGGCATGATAGTTATGAAGTGAGAGAGGAAAGAAGTTTCATCAGGATGAAACTGTGTATACACTGTTTCCAAGACTATGAAACTTGCATTGGGGGCTATAGAGTTTCATTTCATCTAACCATATCCAATCACATGCCTTACAATTAAATGTCATGGTCATCCTATGAAATCGTGAAATGAAACTATGCACTGTGACTCTTTGTTTCATTCATGAGAATATACCTCAAGGGATGATGTAGCATCATTGGAAACAGTGCGATGAAACCTTGCACTGGGACTGACCTTAGTGCACAATTTCATGACACAGTTACCAAGACTGAGAACTAGTAAAATGAAACTTCCTCTCCTCTCTCCTCATAATGACTTTGCTACGCAGCAAATTTGCTGAGGTGGCATGTTATTTAATGGTCATGAAATTTTTGATGAAATCTCCACTGAGACTGATCTAATGATCTATCTGATAAAGAAGGCAAAGTGGTTGTGTGTATGATCTCATCGCGTGCTCAGTTGAGTGCTCAGTTGAGAATACAAACTTTGTCCAATCTTGGATTCTTATAGACCATCAAGTCATGACATCTGAGATAATAATATTTAATCAACAGAGTGTTTTTTTTGTCTCATGTAATGTGTTAAGCCAGCTTTTCCTTGATATGTCTGACCAAGCAAGAAATTTAAACAATTCTTTCACCGGATTGATACGACAAAACAGAAGGGAAAATGAGGAGATATAACTTTTATCACAATACATTGATGAGTCATATTATGCACATAAGGAAATTTAATGCAAAATAAATACTAATCCGCTGCTTCATTAATTAGTCTAGACCTTTCTTTTTACAATTATGTGCTGAATTACCCTTCAACAAATGCATTTAATTAACTGCAACGTAGGAGCTAGCTGAGGAGCACACAATGCTCTGCATCAAAAAATTATACACCACTGCCTATATAACACACTAAAAATTAACTAATCCGCGTCCTGATGCAACCAAAGCAATCAGGACCATGAATGTGTCATATCAGATCTGAACGGGCTTAAACCAGACAGAAATGCAAAGAAAACAGTATTGGATCGATTAGCACATGTACATCCATCTGGGTCCTACAAATTCACCAATAGTAGATCTACTGGCACACAGTAATATAAAATGGTAATTAAATTCGAATCAGACACTAGTGAGAAATTGTCAACGTTTGACTCAAGCCAGTTAGCTCACCCAACACTAAAATGTTACATGTATGTGTATGCATTTCAGTTTACCTTTTTTATATTATTTAGTAAAACACGAGTAAGCTACAGTTACTTGTTACTAATACCAAGTCTTTAGAGTGAAGAAACAGAATTAACCGGGAATAGCCGGTGCAAAGTGACGTCGACCCGCCCAGCCGGTGACAAGTGGGGGGGAAAAAAGGTGTGGGTGTGGTATAAAGAAAAGAAACAGAAGAGAAGAGGATAGCTGGGGTTTAAGCCAGGTGAAGGGAGGAGCGGGTGGCCTCGAGGGTTTTTCATCCGCCGATCCAGGTAACTGCGAGGCCATGGCGCCACCACAGATCAAAGTAAAAAAAGAAGAAATCTTTATTCCTTGCGCCGATTTCCCCCCTTCTTCCGTGCACTGTTCTTGGATCTTCTTGTTTGGTTGGGTTCTTGGTGGTTTGGTGGGGGGTTGCTTGATCTGGTGGGATTCTTGAAATTCACACGATTCGAGCCCTTTCCTTGGGCGCCCAGCTTGGATTTCGTCGGATTTCTGGTCAGCGGGTTCGGGTTTGGTTTCCCGATTCAATCTTGTAGCTGCGAGGTTTTGCGTGCTGGGCTTGAATTGCGCGGGGGTTTAGACGTTTATGCCCGGAATTTTGTGGTATCTTCTAGGTGGACGGATTTGATATGACATCCAGATCAGGACCTGTCCTGCAGTCTCTTTGTTAATTGGATTCCCGATTGGTTTCGAGGGTATTTGTGTCTCAAATTCTGATGGACTTTTGCTTCTATCATGTTTGGTCGGTCCCCTGAATTTTAGCTGATTTCTTAAAGTCTATGGGCTTCTGAACGTAACACTCCACATTTCATAGAAGGCAGTGTACAGTTTTGTAATAGTCTCAGATGTTTGCAATAGTCTGTCATTTGAACCATCTGATTGGAGTCATGATTTCTGTTTAAGTTGCTCAAATGTTTGTAAGTTTCAGCATAGGTTGCTGTTGCTCTGCCCCAATCAGGATGCTGTCTGCTGTGTTCCTTTTGCTGTGATGTGGTTTACAGTTGGGTTTCTTTGTCCATAATTGTCTTACTAGAATGCACACAAGATCTGCTTTGGATCTGCAAACTTACCTTGTCGATTCCCGTGCATTTGTCCTTTGTCTTGATCTTTGATTTATTCACAGGAACCGGAGACAAAGAATCCTGCTCAGGTGCTCATTCTTTGGATGATTCATTTTGGATGCTCCGTGGAGGTGATCTCCCTCTCCTTTATATCTTGGCCATTTCTTGCAATTGCAAGTTCTACCACATCCAACTACCCAGCTTCAGCTTATTCTGGTATATATGTATATGCAATCTCTATGTAATTTCAATAATGCAAGCCATCTTGTCACATCCGACTGCTTTGGAGGATTGACCTAAAACTGGTCTTGTTCCATTCTTTATTTAAATAATTAAGTCCTTTTCTAGTGGTGCTAGATTTGTTCCCAGTACTTGTGTGATCAATAGTGGGTGAAAGTTTATGAAATCCGAGTTGATTCCGTGTAGGTAAAGATGATAATGTGGTATTAGCAGTCCTTTGCTGTCAGTGAATGCTTGCTGTGTAGGTGACATCAAAATATGGTGTCACAGAAGAGGTTGGGCTATGGATCCCGTGGCCGCCAAATTCCAGCTATGCCACGTGTTCCAAACTCAGTTCGGGTATGTAGCTTTTTGATTATGTGTTTCTTTTGCCACAATTTACCTATTGAATCTTCCTTATTCGACTAACAATTGTCCAGGGAAAACGCACGACGAGAAGAAAGAAAAATGAGATGTGTGCATTTGATTTGCTTGCGAGCGTCGCCGGGACGCTATTAACAGATCAGGACAGTTCATCTTATGTTCCTAATACTAGCGTAGCAGCAACAAGTTATGCCAGAAATAGGAAATCAGTTAAAGAAGAATACTTTGATGAAATTTTGCACCTGAAAAATGTGGCTGTGAAGAAAGACTGTGGCAGTGGGTGTGTAGTGGGCTCAGGTGGTGTCTCTGCCTTACCTAGGAAAGGTAATGACGGCCTGGCTGAAAACTCATTGACAAGAAATGAAGATGAATCAGTACTAAAGTCACTAACAGTGAAATCAAATATGCTAGCTAGGGACTCATCAGTTAGATGTACAAGGCCATGTGAAATTAGTCGTGGTCTTGGCATAATTTGTGAGTATGGAGCTTTTGGAGTATTCCATCCAGGATCCTCAAGCTCAGCAGAGGCTGGACAAGCGCATCAAGCTGAACCCAAAGTGATCAGAAGCAAAGCAGACGGGCATACTGCAGCCCTTGACAGCTTGTTTGACTCTGTGGATCTGGATGGCAGACCTCCTGCTTTGGTTAGTTCTGACAGTAGCTCAGGTGTGCTTTTGTGCAGCCATGACAAGGAACATAAAGCCGCTTCCTTGTGCCAGGTTGAAATGCAGCATACTGCAGATAGAGATGATGACGAAAATTCTTCTGGGTGCACACATCCAAGCACCACAGGAAATGAGGGTTACAAACCACATTTTCTAGGTAACCATAGGATCAGGAAATTGCTTGCCTCAAAGGTAAGGAAGGCAGCACGTAATAAGACTTCTGGAGGGATGTCCAGCAAAGGTATGCCAATCCCATGGTGCCAATCGGTGTTTCCTCTACGTTCCTAATTCCGAACTGCTCCATATTTGCATAGAGAGAACCGTCTTCCTTTTTTCTTCTCTAAACCATTATGGCCACTAGCCAATGCGGCAATGCAGGAACTAATTATGGGCTAGCGATTGTTTTGCTCAACTAGGCAGCAAGCTAAACTTCTGCGGGAAAAAGATACCCACCACACGTCAAAAGGTGCAAAGGACAAATTTCAAGAGGAAAAAGCTAGCACGAGGTACAACGCCATTTGCTAAAGGGATGCTAACTGGAGGTGTGTTATATTGTTAACTCACCTTTACCTGGTAATTTTGAGGCCTTAACGTCTTTAGGATGATGCAGACATCCATCATCCATTTAATAGCCTTCTATATTCATTTATGACCTCAATCCTTGTTTTTGATTCACTTCCTAAAAGAAAATGTGGCTTGCCATTTCAGCCACCGGGACATCATTCCGTATGCAAGGTCAAAATAAATCATGTGGATCTGAGGACTACCATGGTATTCTTAGATAGTATTTAGCGTTATGGATAGTTCTATTAAATCTATGAGCATAATGGATTATCACTTTTTTTTTTCTATTTTCAGTTAAGCTAAGGATCAAGTCATTTAACATCCCAGAATTATTTGTTGAGATCCCTGAAACTGCAACAATTGGTTCATTGAAGGTAATTAGGTAACACTATATGGGCATGTACAAGTTACTGATTATTCATGCGTTCATTTGTGCAGCCTACCTTTTGGTGTAGCTGTTGTTAATAACTGTTATAGTATTATTGATGAATCTACAAGACCACGTAGTTCATTTAACTTGGTGAATTCTCGAATAATCAAATGATTTATTGCACATTTACAATGTGAAATAATTAGTCTTTGCTATAGTCCTAATTGTTACACTATACAGAGTATTTTTCTAGCTGGAACTTTCACCTTTCATTGCAGATGATTATAAGCTCCTTGTGAGTGTGCTTGAGTAACAATTTTCATTTGTCTATAGAGAACCGTGATGGATGTTGTCACTAGTATAATGGAAGGTGGCCTACGTGTTGGTGTTCTTCTTCAAGGAAAGAGTATCCAAGATGACAGCAAGACACTACGTCAAGCTGGTATATGCCATGGTGAAAAACTAAATAACATAGACTTCACACTGGAATGTGAACGTCAGCAAGATTCTCCCTCTGGAGTCATAATAGCAGAAGAGATGGATTTTGTCAGTGCAGATATTGTGGAACCATTAGCTAGGTAGGTGACTTGCAGTACAGTTTTCTCTTGGGTGTAGTGATTGAAAAATAGCAACAGGATGTAGCTTTAATAGTTTATTTCCAACGCTTTGTTCTTAAGTGTTGATACTAGGCATCCATTTGCATGTTTTCATTATGTTTGTACCTTGTCTACAAATTCTGGAGCATTACCAAACCTAATTATCCAAACTAAATCTAAGGACGTGAATATTCTATGTTTCCAGGATGAAGTATGAAGAGCCATTTCCTGGAACTAAAGGCGGTGGGGGCAACCAGCAGCCTATAAAGGCGTATCCAAATGACTCTTTCGCTGGTTGTGTTCATCGTCCTGTTGAAATGGCCTCACAAGATGCATCAGCAAGCTTGCAAGCCATAATCCCTGTTGCAGCTTCAGACTTGAACGCACTAGCCATTGTGCCTATTTGCAAGACCAGACGATCTGAATTTGGGCAAAGGCGTACAAGGATGCCCTTCTCTGTTGGTGAGGTTGAGGCACTGGTGGAAGCTGTGGAACAGCTTGGGACCGGAAGGTCTGTCCCCTATTTTTCTTGGTTTCATTTTATTCAAGGTTAGTGCTAATGGCATGCTAACTCATGTTGGCTGTTGTTCATTTTCTGTTCAGGTGGAGAGATGTTAAAATGCACGCATTTGACGGTGCTGATCACAGGACATATGTTGACCTTAAGGTGATTTTATTGAACATAATATGTTCTTTGTTTACTATTCATAATGAGCCGTCAACTGAAAAAATTCAAAACAAAATATAGTTGTTACCACAATTTATTTGTGCTCCACTTCAATGCTCTGTTGGTGAACTAAGCTGCCTTTAATCTGTTTCTGTTCAATCGGCCGCACGAAATCTGTGGTTTTTCTAACATACTGCGGAATACTGATTGATGAATCAGGACAAGTGGAAGACCCTGGTGCACACAGCAAGCATATCCCCACAACAGCGAAGAGGCGAGCCAGTTCCGCAAGAACTACTGGACCGTGTGCTCTCAGCGCAGGCCTACTGGTCCCAGCAGCAGGCAAAGCTTCATGGCAAGGCTCCTCTTCCTGAGATTTGCCTTGCCTAGAAAGAGGAAATGCTCGTGTAAAAATTGTGCCTAATAATAGAAAGGTAGAAGGGATGTGCAAAGGAAACAGACTAATTTGTGTGCTATTGCAAACTTGTAACATTGTTTTTTTCTTCTTCTTTCTTTGGTCTCTGTTGAAGCCAGAGGCTCTCTCCTCTGTGGATCAATAAGGGAGAGAACCTTGTTTGGTACTTGTAAATGATGCTGCAGACTATTGCTGCCATGTTCCATAAGAAAACATTGAGCATATATAATAACACTGTTGTCATTGGGCATGCTCGATGCGTATGTTATCTTGCAAATTTTGTGCTGACACTACAGGTACTATTTTGTTGATTTTGGATCCGTCGTCAATCTGAGACTGATGATGATGGCGCATATTCAATATCATCTTTGCCACAATTCCAAGGGTTTAGGCCCATGGACCAACCAAACCTGGGCCATCATTTCATCCACTTCCCCCAATACTGGCCGCGGCCCATCGTTTCCTTACCGCAGGTACCTTCTCCAGTAATCCGGTCGGTTGGCTCACCGGCCGACGAGAGACTCCGGCCGCCGGCTCGCCGCTCCGCCACCGAACTGAACTGGTGGAGCAGAGCAGGAGATGGTAGAGTATGAATCTTGCGGGGCCTCTGTCTCGCGCGCCCTCCTCAGTCGCTTCCTCCTGCCAAGCGCGCAGTCTCGCCCAAACCCTGCTCTCCTGCCTCGCCGGCGACCGCCTCCGCCGCCTCCTCCCAGCTGCCCATGCCCGCGCCGTCGTCTCGGAAGGTCTCGATGACCTGTTCCTCGCCAACCTTCTCCTCCGCGGCTACTCCAAGTTCGGGCTCCTCCACGACGCCCGCCGCCTGTTCGACGGAATGCTGCACCGCAACCTCGTCTCCTGGTCATCGGCCATCTCCATGTACGCGCAGCACGGCGGCGATGAACAGGCTCTTGTCCTCTTTGCAGCGTTCAGGAAATCCTTTGACGAGGTGCCCAACGAGTTCTTGCTTGCCAGCGTCCTGCGGGCCTGCACGCAGTCCAGGGCTGTTCCTTTCGGCGAGCAAGTGCATGGCACAGCCTTCAAGCTTGGCCTGGATGTTAATCTCTTCGTTGGCACCGCGCTGATCAACCTATATGCAAAGCTTGTCTGCATGGATGCAGCGATGCGGGTGTTCCATGCCCTCCCTGCCAAGAACCCGGTCACTTGGACAGTTGTCATCACTGGTTACTCTCAGATTGGCCAGGGTGGACTTTCCCTAGACTTGTTTCAAAAGATGGGGCTTCAAGGTGTCCGTCCAGACAGGTTTGTGCTAGCAAGTGCTGTCAGTGCCTGCTCTGGGCTTGCCTTTCTGCAGGGAGGCAGGCAAATACATGGTTACGCTTATCGAAGTGCAGCAGGAATGGATGCTTCAGTGATCAACGCATTGATAGATCTTTATTGCAAGTGCTCCAGACCGTTAGTGGCTCGGAAGCTGTTTGATTGCACAGAGAACCATAATCTTGTGTCTTGGACAACAATGATCGCTGGTTATATGCAGAATTCACTTGATGCTGAAGCCATGGACATGTTCTGGCAGATGTGCCGGGCTGGATGGCAGCCAGATGTCTTTGCTTTTACAAGTATCTTGAATTCGTGTGGCTCATTGGAAGCTATATGGCAAGGAAGGCAGATACATGCCCATGCCATAAAGGCTAATCTGGAGACTGACGAGTATGTCAAGAATGCTCTCATTGACATGTATGCTAAGTGTGATCATTTAACTGCCGCAAGAGCTGTATTTGATGCCTTGGCGCATGATGATGCAGTTTCTTACAATGCGATGATTGAAGGATATGCAAGGCAAGGTGATCTTAAAGAAGCGCTTCATATATTCCGTAGAATGAGATATTGCTCCCTAAGGCCAAACCTATTGACCTTTGTTTCGCTCCTTGGGGTGTCATCATTTCAGTCAGCTATTGAATTGAGCAAGCAGATTCATGGTCTCATCATCAGATCAGGAACTTCAGTAGACCTATACGTGGGGAGTGCTCTAATTGATGCCTATTCAAAATGTTCCCTCGTGGATGATGCCAAGGCTGTGTTTCTTATGATGCAAAACAGGGACATGGCCATCTGGAATGCTATGATATTTGGCCACGCGCAGAATGAGCAAGGTGAAGAGGCAGTAAAGCTCTTCAGCCAGCTTCGTGCCTCTGGGGTAACACCTAATGAGTTCACATTTGTAGCACTAGTAACTGTGGCAAGCAACTTGGCAAGCATGTTCCATGGTCAGCAGTTTCATGCTCAGATCATCAAAGCAGGTGCTGACATTAATCCTCATGTTTCAAATGCTCTTATAGACATGTATGCAAAATGTGGTTTCATTAAAGAAGGATGGTTGTTGTTTGAGTCAACATGTGGGAAGGATGTCATTTGCTGGAATTCCATGATTTCAACATATTCACAGCATGGTCATGCTGAAGAAGCCCTTAGAGTCTTCCAGCTGATGAGAGAGGCCGGAGTAGAACCAAACTATGTGACTTTTGTTGGTGTGCTAGCAGCATGTGCTCATGCAGGTCTTGTTGATGAAGGTTTACACCATTTTAACTCTATGAAAACAGAGTATGGTATTGAACCAGGTACCGAACATTATGCTTCTGTGGTCAACATTCTCGGCCGTTCAGGTAAATTGCATTCTGCTAAGGAGTTTATTGAAAGGATGCCAATCAAACCAGCTGCAGCTGTTTGGAGGAGCTTGCTGAGTGCCTGCCGTCTCTTTGGTAATGTTGAAATTGGGAGGTATGCTGCTGAGATGGCACTCTTGGTAGATCCGTTAGACAGTGGACCTTATGTATTACTGTCAAATATTTATGCCTCCAAAGGGCTATGGGCTGATGTGCAGAAGCTAAGATTGGGGATGGATTATGCTGGGACGATGAAGGAACCAGGTTATAGTTGGATTGAGGTGATGATGGAGGTTCATACGTTCATTGCAAGAGGTACAGAGCACCCACAGGCAGAATCGATATATGCAGTACTGGATAACCTGACGAGTCTACTGAAAGATTTTGGCTATCTTCCTGATACCTATGAACTTCCATTGCTTGGGGATAATGGTTAATGCTACTTGCTCAGTGGTAGCAGTTACTTCCATGAGATGGACTATTCTAATTCGGTATCGACACAATATTGATTCCGGTATGACGAGGCAGTGATATAGTGGCTTTAGAATGTTACTGTGACTTACTGACTTACAAGTTACAACTGCCCATTCCAAAACAATCTCTCTGGTCAATGGTCACTACTTATGGACCAAGATGAGCATTGGAACGGATGATAAGATATTAAGAGAGAGATGGATAGAGAGAAAATCTGAGCAGTTTACTATTGACTCAGATCTTTGAGATTTGTAACTGCATAAAACAGTTGTTGGCTGTGAAGCTTCACCGATGCGCATAACTCAGGTAACGGCATCAGAGTTGCATTTGAAAAGTTAATAATGTTAAACTGATTCATTCACCGATAAGAAGATATTGTTTACAACTATTTCATTGGCCAGTAACTGAGGTAAACCTATGTGCTGTATTCTCCTTACTAACTGGTTTTCCCTGAGGCAAAACAAAAAGAGTTGTAAAATGGTTATTGATGATCAGGACAAGTGGAAGAACCTGTTGCAGACTGCAAGTATATCGCCATTTCTACAAGGACTTTTTGACTTCGCCTGGCGAAACCCAGGGACAGCGTCCAAGCAAGCCTCCAGTCCCTGAAATTTCCATTGTAGGGAGGAGGGTGTCCAAAAGAATCTAGCAAAACTGTGCATATTCTAAACTCACGATTTGTAGTTTCATCCTAGTCTTGGCTAGATTTGGCCCTTGGAACCAGCTCAAACTTCGGTGTATTTCAACACGACCCAATGCTTATAGACCTATTTGTCAAAACATTTCAGTTCATGTGCTTCGTCGCTGGGCAGAACTAGGAGCATTAGTCTGGTGATTTGCAACTTGAGTCACCTTTACGTATTTGATTTACAATGAATCTTCAGGGACGATATAGTATTTGCACACTGTATTTGTGGACCCTTAAATCATTTTGGTCTGGCAAATATGTTAACCATGTCAACATGTAAAATTACAAGCTAAATTTTGTAGAAGAACACCTCAAAGGCTCAAACATGCTTATAATACCAAGTTTATTAAGAATATTAGGTAAATGCAAAATTACAAACAGTGAAACCGAGAGGTACAATGGGAGTTTGAGATAAAAATGTCAAGCAGCAGACAAAACATTATACAGCATTGCCTCTGTATCAAGTTGTTAACAGAGGGACTCAAAAGTTCATATTTGATGCCTGATCAAATCATCTCCCACACAGAGGTGCTTTAACTTTACTGTACAGATCTCCGCAGCCCATTGCTGTTGGACAGAGAGAATAGGAAGTCGCCATGGAGAATGGTTAATCCTCCAAGATGGATCATGGATCTCGCTGTGTCTTATCTAGTGTACATCCTGCTGCCTGCTAGTCAGTTTGCCCAGCCGCAGATGAATTTGCAACAGGGAGCCAGCCATCTGATGGCAACTTTAGCAGCGTTCCTACAATCAATATCCATATTGATTTATTTTATTAACACTGAGTGCTGCCTTTCTTTTTCTACGAACTAAATTACAATTACATGTGAGCTATACACAAGGAGGATGATAGGATGTACTCACAACTATTCGTGGGGAACGACGCATGTTACGTACCATGGAACCAGGGGATGCTGCTGATTGGGATGATAGTCCTTTCTTAGTAGGAATTTTCAGATTCTTTGACCGACTTCGAGTGTGCCTTTGGTTGGTGCTGTTTTCACTTCTGGAATCGAGTGATAAGGCTGAGAGTGATGAAGATGTTATGGATGACATGTCAGGGCAAAATGAGATTGCCGAAAGGTTTCCTGCAGAAAGCACAACCATAGTTCTGAATAAATAATATGATGACGAGTTAGTTGATACGTTTACAAAACAAATAATTAATTTAACACTTCAAAAAAAATGAAAAAACTACCACAACACCATGCTCAATATTCCTGAACCTGGAACCTCGGTCATGATTGAAGTTGCATTAATATAGACATTCTTTTCTGAAACAGAATAGGTAATGAGAATATGTAGCATAAAGTACCACTAATTGTAGCAACCTGGAACCTCTCTCTCATGGTCCTCACAAATTTGTACAGATCATTGTTGCAGTTAAGATGCTTCACCAATTCTTTGGAGCCATCCACAAAGGGAACACAATGGACTACTGTTATCAACAAGAGAAAGAACTTCAACATCTATGCATAAATGTAAATCACTAAAAAGTATCAGACGATTCAGCTAAGAAACTTGTAACTCACAGATGTATCTTTCTTCAATAAGCTTTATGCAAAAAGAATACTCCCTGTCAGGACTTTGCACATCAATTTTGCTGAACACAAATTTGACCCCTAACAAGAAGGTATTTGTCAGACGCTATTGCATCAACCTAATATACTAGTTAACCATGCAACTAAATTTCCATTACCTTCTCCTCCAACAACTTGAAAACCAAGAAACTTATCATACCACATGATCGCTTTCTCTAGGTTCTTGTCCCCTTTCGTATCATTCTCAGCTTCAAGGGATTCAATAGCTGCCATCAAAACAAGAGTACATAAGGCATATAGGACTCAGATTATGCTTATCCCAGGAAAATGTTCAAGAGAAAAAGAATCGAGTTCACAATAACAGAGATAAAGTGCATTTATAAAAGCAAACCTAGAGCTGAATAAAGCAATAGTATCGCATATTGTGTAAACATAGATAAAAAAGACTGTGCCATGGAAAGTGAATGGCAGAAATGGTGCCTACTTCACTTTATAATGATAAGGAAATATGATTTACCTTGGAGTTGGTTTGATATGGCATTCACATATTCATCTCTTCTAGCCCTCTGATCCATGACCAAGCTTCTAAGCTGCTCATTTGTTGCAGTGGTGTTGAGAATTGATTCGCTCATGAGCTTGTGTTTTGACCTTTTGCTGGTTTGGACTGCGGGGCAAAAACTTGGATGAGATGCGATAGACAATGTGGTCTAGTACGGGACCAAGCAGTAGCAAGAAAATAAACGAAGAAAACAGAAAATGCCCAAACGAATAATTAGCCATCTATTTCTATCTATGTATGACAAAAGGCAGTGAGAAATAGACGATGATACATTTCAGCAACCCGACTAAAAATCGCATGGAAATGAGGGAATGCTTGTGCTCACCGGAGAGGGCTTGTGCAAGATCTGCTTCTAATTTCCGGAGCTGTTGTTTTAGGTCATTGAGCTGTGCTGCATATTTCGGAAAACACACAGATGAGTAAAAGTAAATTGCCCAGATGTTTCAGATTAAACAAATACTAGTGTTCATAGATAGTGATGACGGATTGTTGGGCTCCCTGGGCGCAGAGCAGTTGGAACGTACGGAAGTAGTAGTAGGAAGCAGGTGAGGAGAAAGAAGGCATGCCTCGGTTGGAGACGGTTTGGTTGGCGATGGAGCGCGCCGAGAGGAGGGCGGCGCTGAAGGCTGCGGCGGTTGCGGTGGCGCGCTCCTGGGCGTGGGAGATCCGGCGCTGGATGGCGGCGCGTCGGTCCTGCATCCTCCGGAGCAGATCGACGGCGGGCTCCGCCGCCATGGTGGTGGTGACTGAGATGAGAGAAATCGGCAGGCGGAGTGGCCGTTCAAAATTTTGGGGGGTCTTTTTACAATGAATGCTTCTTGTGTTCCTTCCCGTGGAAGCCTCCACCAAACACACACAACCGGGCCCCCCAGTCGGTCGTGTCGTCGTCTATTGGGCTGGGCTTTGTACCTTAACTGGGCTGGCCAAGCCAGCCAGCCCATTTAACTGGGGGTTGCAGCAGTTGGTTTTCTTCCCCTCCCCTCCTCCTCCGGCCACGGCCACAGACTGCCGGCGAGATCCAGGATGTTCGGCCTCCAGGCGAGCGGCGCGGCGGCCTCGTGGGTGGTGGGGCGGATGGGCACGGATGCGCACCTCTACGATGACCCTGACGACGCATCCATCCCCGCGCTCCTCGACTCCCGCTTCGACGCCGACAAGGTCGACGCACTCAAGCGCCTCCTCGCCCTCATTGCCCAGGGCGTCGACGTCGCCCACCTATTCCCGCAGGTCACTTCCCGTCGCTCTTCTTCTTCTGCTGCTGCTCTCACTGCTAAATTCAATTCACCCCCTGTGCTCTGTCACAAACAACAAACGCATTCCGCCGCCCAGGTCGTCAAGAACGTCGCGTCGCAGTCGCTCGAGGTCAAGAAGCTCGTCTACCTCTACCTCCTCCACTACGCCGACAAGTACGTAATCATCACCCACGGTATCCCATACTACTACACTTCGGTCAGTATGCGGTTCTCACTTCTTTTCCTCGCTGTTGGCTCTGGCTCCAGGCGCCAAAACGAAGCCCTTCTTTCCATCAACATTTTCCAGAAGGATTTATCAGATATAAACCCACTAGTCAGGGCTTGGGCCCTGCGCACCATGGCTGGCATTAGACTGCATGTCGTTGCTCCCCTCGTCCTGGTTGCTGTCAAGAAATGCGCCAGGGATCCATCCGCGTATGTTCGAAAATGCGCTGCCTATGCACTTTCTAAGCTCTGCGACCTGCTTCCGGACCAAGCTACGACTTTACAGGAGGTTTGTCTACCATTACCACCTTCTTCTTTCTGCAATAACCTTACATACCAAACGCACCTCAAGCCTACTGCTGTTGCAGATTGTAGACATCTTGTTCGACGACAATTCCCCTGGAGTAGTGGGAGCTGCCGCTGTTGCATTCAAGTCGGTCTGTCCAACTTGTCTACCATTGCTGTCGAAACATTTCCGGAGGCTATGTCAGACACTCCCTGATATTGAAGAATGGACACAGATCATTCTTATTGACATCCTCTTGCGGTATGTAATAGCTAGGCATGGCTTGGTCGAGGATTCTTTACTCTCCGCTTCAAATTTATCTACGGAGGTTCAGGGTATCACGGAGTCGGGTCCTGTTGCTACCATGCCCACACAACCTGATTCTATCGGCAATGGGGTTTGTGGTACTATATCAAACATCATGCTATTCCGGCACTACATCGAAGAATATTCAGGTTTTCCTGACAGGCAAGGCAATAATTCGAGCTTTTCATCTGTCACCACTAACATCAACGATGACGTTGCACTTCTTTTGAAGTGTACATCACCTCTTCTATGGAGTCGAAATAGTGGAGTCATCCTTGCAGCAGCAAGTGTGCATTGGATCATGGCTCCTGTTGGGGATCTGAAGAGAATCATTGGCCCGATTTTGTTTACCCTGCGGTCATCTCCTGATGCAGCATATGCGGTACTTCTTAGATACTTCATTTTTTGTTAATGGCCATCTGAAAATTTTAGTGTCATACTCTAATAGTTCAGTATTAGGACTTTGCTTCATTCAGAAAGTCACTTCTTGATCAGATCATTTGAAGAAGTCCTAGTCTTTGTTTTGTTTAACAAAGAGCTTCTGTTCAAAGTGAACTTATGACCATGATTTAGAATTTCCACAAAAGGGTAAAGGAGGCTACCTGTAATTTCTCCATGACTTTCTCTTTCAGTGGCCCTGTGTGAGGGTAGAAATTTATAAATTGAACTTGAAATTGAGTTCCTCCCCCCAGAGTATTGAACATTAAGTTCTTTCTTGGCTTACAGGAGTTTGATAGTTTTCATCATGCAGTTTCTCACTTTGACCTGACCTTTCCTATTCTTCTGCTATTGCAGATGCTTGGCAACATACTAGTTTTTGCTAAGACAATGCCATCATTGTTTGCCCCGTTTTATGAGGACTTTTTTATAAATGCTTCAGATCCATACCAGACTAGGGCTTTGAAGCTTGAAATACTGACCACTATTGCCACAGAGCCATCCATTCCAGCCATTTTTGAAGAATTTCAGGTAATTTCTTGTAGATGCAATGAACAATAGTATATCTATCTCTTGGTTTTTGTTTTAAACTTGCAATGATGTATTTACGCCCCACATGAAATTTATAGTTGAACTTTTGCTAAATCTTAAGGTCACGTAATGTTAGTACATATTTGAAACATCTTTTTCAAAGACATGTTAGCTTTGCTTGTTTTGTTGTGTCAATGATTCATGCATGGTTCTGGAAATTATTTGTTGCTCTGTGCTTTGCTTGATGTCAAGTTCTCTAAAATGCACTCTTGGGGATTATCAAGGGAACTTAGAGTCAAATGGCAACTTAAAGTCAAATCAGCAAGATTTAAGTATTGCTATCCACCTGCAATTTGGTGAAGAATTTCAATTTTAGACAAAGTGGTGAATACTAAGTATTTGTCATTCTGTTAATGAATCTGGTGCTTTCTTTCTGCTACCAGGATTACATTAAAGATCCAGATAGGAAATTTGTAGCAGATACTGTTGCAGCTATTGCGTTGTGCGCCCAGAAACTTCCCTCTATTGCCACCGCTTGCCTTGAGGGACTTTTGGCACTTGTATTTTATGGTAATAATTTTCATCTATGAATATTTTGGTATAAAACATTCCTTTTGGAATTAATGTTTTATTTTGATCATCATATTACAGAATCGTCTATTTGTAACTCAGTTCACTTTGATGGAGAAGATGCTGTTCTGGTTCAAGCAATCTTGTCAATCAAAGCAATAGTGAAAATGGATCCAGTATCCCACGAAAAGGTACTATTTAGTTAATCTTGTAATGCTCCACTTGTGTGTGTGTGTGTTTTTTTCCTTTTGGCCAAAAGTTTTTTTCCCAACCCCCAGCTAAACCCAAGTTTTACCCAGGTTGCCTATTCTTTTTGCTTTCCATTTTAGGAAAGAAGCGCCTGATGTTCTTTTTTCTTCATGAGAGCTTATCCTGGTTCTTTTAGCCTCTTGACTTCTTTTTTTCTTAATTTACCATCCATCATGGGGGCTCTGGAACTCATCCCCTATCATGCACATTTGATCACTGCATTTTAACTGACCTTGTAATGCTCATTCAATAAAACGTTCTCAGATGTGTCTATTATCTTGGTTGTACCGTACAACTAGATCACCTTTTTGTCATAATCATCTGTCGGTGATAATCGGTAGCTTGTCTACTCAAGTGTGAAGAACCTATAAATGTTCTAAACAACAGAATTGTTTTGTATTTCTTTAGTTGGTTTAATAATCACATTTTATAGGCATGCTGTAATATAGAATCACTGTTAGAATTGTATGGGAGAATAAATACAGAATATATATCACTCTATGTCACTATCTGCTATTGTTTGAATGAATGCATTTCTTCCCAGCTTGATAATTAATCTGGTACCCTCACTAATCCTTTTACAAAAATATCCGTTATTTTTTTCCCCTTGATGTTGCGATCTTGCATCTTCGCTAAATTACTTCGATGCAGGTAATTGTCCGCTTGGTGCGCGGTATGGACAAAATTAAGGAGCCTGCAGCACGATCCTTGATTATTTGGATGTTTGGAGAGTATAACTTCATGGGAGATCTCATTCCCAAGATAGTTCCTGCTGTTCTCAAGTATCTTGCATGGTCCTTCACTGTTGACGTGGTCGAAACTAAGCTTCAAATCCTAAATGCTTCTGCCAAGGTATATCCTAAATTAAGTTTGCAGCTCATGTCTATATCCTAAATTAAGTTTGCAGCTCGTGTCTATATCCTAAATTAAGGTTCCAGCTCATGTCTGGAGATTGGTAATAGCTTACCTTTTTCAGGTTGTAATGCATTGTCCGGAAGAACATGCGGAAGAATTCAAAAGGATAGTTGCATATGTCATTGAGTTGGCTACATATGACTTGAATTATGATGTCCGTGATCGTGCTCGTTTACTTTCAAGACTTTTGCCGTGCTCCACGACTCACCTAGAACCCTCATACCAACCTCAGAATGGCGATATTTGTAAAGAGCTTGCAGATCATATATTTGATCGAAAGTTGCAGTCAACATCTCCTTCAGCAAGAAACTATCGCATTTATCTTCCAGGTTCCCTTTCACAGGTTGTTCTTCATGCAGCTCCTGGTTACGCGCCACTTCCAAAGCCTCAAAGTATGGAATTAAGCCATAATAAGATCATTGAATCAACCAGAGGCATAGCCAAACCTTCTGGAAGTAATAACTCTGATGCTGAATCTGGATCTTCAACATATGAGAGCAGCTCTGTTTATGATTCGGAGAGTGAAGATGATGGCTTATCGGATGGGGATACTGATGGATCCCTTCATCATCAAGATAACCAGGATGCTCCAGTGGTACACATATATGATGCTAGTGTACAGCAAGGCCAGACGCGTGAAACTGCTGATGAAAATTTGGCAGATCTGATCTCCACTGATTTAACTGAGTTGATGTCTAAGTCAGCCTTGGAATCTTGGCTTGATGAAGCTCCTGCTGAGCCACTTGTTCAGAATTCGTCGCAGGCATCATCTGCCAGAGTTGCTTTTACCAATCGCAGCTTTGAGCGAAAACCTAAATTGCATACACTGTTGGACTCATCTGACAGTAATGGCTTAAGTGTTTTATATGCCTTCTCATCTGAGGTTTCGCCCAGATCACGCTTGCTAGTATGTGTAGACTTATATTTGGAGAATGTTACTACACAACACTTGACAGATATAACCATTAAATCTGAGGAGGCTTCTAGCAGCGTGGATTCTACAGGCCAAACATTGGAAGGATCTGTGAGGTATGTATCATCTTCATCTGTTATTCAACTATTTCTGTGGCAGCATTCACATGGCCAGATGTTATGGTGACATTGTTATATTGATTTGGTTATCATCTTTTTAATGGAAAATGATTTTCCACTACTCGTATATCCAAACAATCATCGGTAACCAACACCTGTATACAAAACAGCAAGACTTATATTATTTCTCAGCCCATTTATGGTATTTTCACCTGCAGTGCCCCCACTATTGTTCCTGTGGAAGAGATACATTCATTGGCTCCACAACAAACGGCCAAGATGGTTCTTGAAGTCCATTTCCATCACCATCTCTTGCCTCTAAAGCTGTATGTGCTTTGCAATGGGAAAACACATCCAGCAAAACTTCATCCAGATATTGCTTATTTTGTTCGGCCACTACCTATGGACCTAAATGCTTTCCTATGCAAGGAAAACCAGTTAAGGGGAATGTTCGAGTATGCTAGGAGGTCAGTGAAGTTCCACCTCGTTTAATATGAAATTAGGTTCCCCTGTCGATGATGTGTGCTGAAACTAATCTGATGAATTTGCAACAGGTGCACATTCAAAGATCATCTTGAGAAGCTAGAGCACAGTGATAAGAACCTTCAAGTAGCCCAGAGTGTTGCATCAAAAATACTGAGCAACGCCAACGTGCACCTTGTTTCAATGGATATGCCAGTTACCTTCAATGTTGACGACACATCTGGCTTATGCTGGAGATTCAGCAGTGAAATCCCGAGCACTTTGAAACCTTGCCTAATTACGATCCTTGCGGAAGGGCATGCCTCGGGGCCACTGGAACTTACTGCTAAGGTGAATTCTGAAGATACGGTGTTTGCCCTGAACCTCCTGAACAGAATTGTGGCAATCATAGAGGCGTTAACTTTTTAGCTTTTTGAGCTTTCAGTTTGTGTCCGCACAGTAAAATTGCCGAGGGTATAGAGTAGCACAAAACAAATCATCATTGAAGAAATTGGTCGTGAATATCTCCCAGGGAGGCGATACAATGTCTTCTTGTAAAAAAAAAAAGACATGTTTTTGTAAGATCTATTGAGAATTGTAATTCGTGACATCTAATGTAAGCTGCCCGGGGGTGGATACAACGTCCTGTTGTAAAAACGACCTTTTTTTTTTTTTGGCAAGATCTGAGACAAGCATGGCTACTGAGGATTGCAATTCATGACATCCAATGTAAGCTCTGTCTACATGATTTAGTGAGGCACAACAGTGTTTCAAAATTCCATAGCTGTCTGTCTACATAATTTGCTTGACTTAATAGTTACAAACTTACAACACCTATTTTCTCATTGAAACAGAAACCTCGCATTCCTGAAACGGCTTTAAAAAATGTTGTGATGATCTACACGTACTCCAGTCCTGCCATCAAGCAGGTACGAGGCTGGGCTCTGAGGGCGAAGATTCAAGAAGCGGATTCTTCTGGAATTCATTTCTCAGCTGACCACAGGCTGCGTTAGCATCTAGCCCCCGGGTCTGTCGAACACTGACAGTTATCTTCCGTGCTTCTAATGCATCAACAAACGCTTGAACCTATGCAGTTTGCCAACATAAACATCAGTAACTCGCTTTTGAAGAAAGTTTCTTTCCAAAGGTGCTGCGCCTGAGACCGAGGAAACATACCACTTTTCTGTATGGCCTCTTGTATTCAGAGCCTTCAATTGGATTATAGGGAATTAGGTTCACATGATAACCACCTCCACATGTATGAAGCAGTTCTGCAAGTTCTTCGGCGTGCTCCTTTTCATCATTGATCCCAGCTGGTCACAAAAGTCACTTCATCCATATTAGCACGAAAAGAAGGTACAGAATAGATAGACAATAAACACAGTTCAACAATATTTTCTCCAAAAACAGATGGGTACAGTGAAGGCACGGTCAGAGTACCTAGCAGAGTGTACTCGAAGGATACCCTGCGTCCAGTTTCAAGGAAGTAACTCTTGCAGTCATCCATTAGTGCTCCCAAGGGGTAAGACTTTGCGCTAGGAACAATTGTTTCGCGCAGCTTCTGGTTCGGGGCATGCAGGCTGATTTACGATATGACAGACTGGTCAGCAAGAAATTACAGAAACAGAGCGGCAAGTGTTTCCTAGTCCTATCTCCTATGCGTTTGAGAAAACATTGTTCAGCTAAAACTTTGTGGTGCCAAAACTTTCAGTCAAATACAATTGGCTTCAGAGTTTCGAAAATGTTAGCTGGGAAACAATGAAGTGTGGCGAATGCGAAGTCAGGTTTAGATTCTTAATGATGATGTACCTCACTGCCAGTGTTGACTGAAGCTTGTGAGATGCTAGCATTTTTATTGTGTTGGGAACACCTACTGTGGAGATTGTCATCATCCTTTGCCCAATTTTGAGTTCCTGAAAGTAGAAAAGCTCATGTTGGCGATACAGAGCAGAAGGAAGACAGCCTAGTTACTTGTCAGCAGACCTTATTGAAACACCTGTGTGCTTCTAGAACTGACTTGAGGTTCAACATGGGCTCGCCCATCCCCATGAAAACAACATTTGTGACCCTGTGTTTGAACATCTCCTCGATGGCCAACACCTGCAATGGTGGAGCATTAATATCGTAATACGCAGCAGAGTCACGATTGGAGATAAAGAGGGAGAAAGCAGGTTGGTGAAGAGAGGGAACCTGTTCAACAATCTCATGTGGTCGAAGGTTCCTGGCGAAGCCTCCCTTGCCCGTGGCACAGAATGAGCAACGCAAGGGGCAGCCAACCTGTATGTTATGCATTACACGAGTGTGAAAAGCAAGAAACCTGTATGTTAAGAATGGAGGTTGCAGTTCCACAGGCGCACAGCACCTGTGATGAAACACAGGCAGTGAGCCTAGAAGAGCCTTTGCTGTCATCATCGACAGGAATCCCTACTGTCTCGATCAAGCGGTTATCCTCCAACTTGAGAAGTATCTACAAGGACGAAGATCGAGAAGAGTGATGAGCGCCCAGGTTGGGCTACACATGCGAAGGAGAGCAATTGCAGGCACCGTACCTTGGTAGTGCCATCCGAGGCAGTGACGGCATGGTGCACCGGCGAGCGGCCAACGGTCCAGCCAGCGCCGAGCAGCGCCTCCCGGAACGCCTTGGGCACTGCGGAAAGGCAGCAAAAACAAAAACAGTGGGGTTGTTTTGTTGCAGGGAATCAAAAGAACGAACAGCTGGCGTGCATCGTGAATCCCTGACCGTAGTTGAAGTCTTGGATTTGGCTGGCCCTGGACTTGTAGAGGAGGTCGTGCAGCTGCTTCCCCCTGTAGCTTTGCTGCGAGAGTGGACGACGATGGTGACGGGCCGGGGAAGCTAATAAGGCACAGGTGCAGTGGTGGAGAAGCAAGTACCTGGCCGAGGTCGAGGGCGAGCTGGCGGAGCTCAGGCTCTGAGAGGCCGAGTAGCGCGCGGCGAGAAGTCACCCCCTGAGATTGAGACCTGGGCGGCGCGGCGGCGGCGGTGGCGGTGGCGGTGGCGCGCGCGCGGAGGGCGCGGGCGAGAGGGGCCGCGCGGACGTGCTGCGGCGCGGCGGCCATTTCCTTGTTCGCGTTCGTTGTGTGGGGGGATTGGATTACAAGACAAACCAAGATATTTCCCTTTCTTCTCTATCTATCCACTTGGGAACGGGCCGGGCCGGGCCTTCTCCCCGCTATGCTCGTTAGCAGCTGGGCCGGGCTGCTTCAAAAGTGAATTGAGAAGAAAACAAACTTGATTGGGATTGGCAAAACAAAACGATCGAATTCCGTCAATAAATTAATTATTAATTCAGAAGCGCGCACCATTTAGTATAGCACATGTTTTTCGTTTGTGCCAGTCCCTCCGGAGGTTCCGGAGTTGAGCGTGGAATTTTAAATTTTGATACCTAGCTTCAACATGATCTATAGCACATGTTTTTTATCCTTCCTACTCCATCTGGAGCTGTTGGAGGGATCTATAGATTTTTAATTTTCATACAATATCTGGTATCAACTATGACCTATAGCAGATGTTTTTCATCCGTACTAATCCGTCCGGAGCTATTGGAGGTGTGGAATTTTAATTTTCATATTATATCTTGTTTGAATCATGACTTATAGGACATATTTTTCGCCCTTTCTACTCCATCCGGAGCCAATAGAAGTGACTTTGGATTTTTAATTTTCATACAACATATGACCTCAACCATGACCCATAGCATATGTTTTCCGTCATTCCTACTGCATCCGGAGCTGATGGAGGTGTTCGTGGTTTTTTAATTTCCAAATGATATCTAGCCTCGACCATGACCTATAGCACACGTTTTTCGTCCGCCCTAGTCCCTCCGGAGCTTCTGGAGTTGAGTGTGGAATTTAAATTTTCAAATGATATCCGGCCTCAACCATGACCTATAAAACATGGTTTTCATCCTTCCTAGTCCATCCGGAGTTGGTGGAGGTATCTGTAGTTTTTTAATTTTCATACGATATCTGGCCTCAACCATGACGTATAGCACATGTTTTTCGTCGGTCCTAATCCCTCCAGAGCTATTAGAGGTGCATGTGGAATTTTATTTTTCATATGATATCTGGCCTCAATCATGACCTATAGCATATGGTTTTCATCCTTCCTACTCCATCCAGAGGTGGTAGAGGTGTCTGTCGATTTTTTATTTTCATACGATATATGACCTCAACAATGATCTATAGCACATGTTTTTCATCCTTCCTACTGCATTCGGAGCTAATTGAGGTGTCCATGGTTTTTTAATTTCCAGAGGATATCTGACCTCGACCATGACCTATAGCACATGTTTTTCATCCGTCCTAGTGCCTCCGGAGCTTCTAGAGTTGAGTGTGGAATTTAAATTTTCATATGATATCTGGCCTCAACCATGACCTCTAGCACATGGTTTTCGTCCTTCCTAGTCCATTCGCAAGTACCAGGGGTGTCCATGCATTTTTAATTTTCAGAGATATTTAGCATCAACCATGACCTATAGCACTTGCTTATTGTCCTTCCTACTCCATCTAGAGCTGGTGGAGGTGTTTATAGATTTTTAATTTTCATATGATATCTGGCCTCAACCATAACCTATAACACATATTTTTGTCCGTCCTAGTCCCTTCGGAGCTTTTGCAGTTGACTGTGGAATTTAAGTTTTCATATGATATCTGGCCTCAACCATAACATATAGCACATGGTTTTCATCCTTCATAGTCCATTCACAAGTACCAGAGGTGTTCATGCGTTTTTAATTTCCAGAGATATTTGGCATCAACCATGACCTATAGCACTTGCTTATCATCCTTCCTACTCCATCCAGAGTTGGTGGAGGTGTCTATAGATTTTTAATTTTCATACGATATCTGACCTCAACCATGACCTATAGCACATGTTTTTCATCCGTTCTAATCCTTCCGGAGCTTCTGGAGTTGAGTGTGGAATTTAAATTTTCATATGATATATGGCCTCATTTATGACCTATAGCACATGGTTTTCATCCTTCCTACTCCATCCGGAGCTGGTGGAGGTGTCTGTGGATTTTTTTTTATTTTCAAACGATATATGACCTCAACGATGACCTATAGCACATGTTTTTCATCCTTCCTACTGCATCGGGAGCTGATGGAGGTGTCCGTGGTTTTTTAATTTCCAGAGGATATCTGACCTCGGCCATGACCTATAGCACATGTTTTTTTGTCCGTCCTAGTCCCTTCGGAGCTTCCGGAGCTTCTGGAGTTGAGTGTGGAATTTAAATTTTCATATGATATCTGGCCTCAACTATGACCTATATCACAAGGTTTTTGTCCATCCTACTCCATCCGGAGCTGGTGGAGGTGACTGTAGATTTTTAATTTTCATACGATATCTGGCCTCAACCATGACGTATAGCACATGTTTTTCGTCCGTTCTAATCCCTTAGGAGCTATTGTAGGTGAGTGTAGAATTTTACTTTTCATATGATATCTGGCCTCAACCATGACTTATTGGACATATTTTTCGCCCTCTTTACTCCATCCGGAGCCAGTAGAGGTGTCTATGGATTTTTAATTTTCATACGATATATGGCCTCAACCATAACCTATAGCACATATTCTTCATCCTTCCTAGTGCATCCATAGCTGATGGAGGTGTCCGTGGTTTTGTCATTTCTAGAGGATATCTGGCCTCAACCATGACCTATAGCACGTAGTATTTGTCCTTTCTACTCCATCCGGAGCTGTTGGAGGTGTCTATGGATTTTTAATTTTCATATGATATCTAGCCTCAACCATGACCTATAGCACATATTTTTCGTCCATCCTAATACGTCCGGAGCTATTGAAGGTGAGTGTGAAATTTAAATTTGCTTATGATATCTGGCCTCAACTATTACTTATAGGACATATTTTTTGCCCTTTCTACTCTATCGAGAGCTGGTGGAGGTGTCTATGGAATTTTAATTTTCATACGATATCTGGCATCAACCATGACGTATAGCACATGTTTTTCGTCCGTTTTAATCCCTCCGGAGTTATTAGAGATGAGTGTGGAATTTTAATTTTCATATGATATTTGGCCTCAACCATGACTTATAGTACATGTTTTTTTGCCCTTTCTACTCCATCCGGAGTTAGTAGAGGTGTCTGTGTATTTTTAATTTTCATATGATATATAGCCTCAACCATGACCAATAGCACATGTTTTACGTCCTTCCTACTGCATCCAGAGCTGATGGAGGTGTCCGTGGTTTTTTAATTTCCAGAGGATATCTGGCCTTGACCATGACCTATATAGCACATGTTTTTCGTCCATTCTAGTCCCTCCGGAGGTTCTGGAGTTGAGTGTGGAATTTTAAATTTTCATATGATATCCGGTCTCAACCATGACCTATAGCACATGGTTTTTGTCCTTCCTACTCCATCCGAAGCTATTGGAGGTGTCTATGAATTTTTAATTTTCATACGATATCTGGCGTCAACCATGACCTATAGCACGTTTTCGTCCGTCCTAATAACTCCGGAGCTATTGGAGGTGAGTGTGGAATTTTAATTTTCATGTGATATCTGGCCTCAACCATGATTTACATGAAATATATTTCGCCCTTTCTACTCCATCAGGAGCCGGTAGAGGTGTATGTGGATTTTTAATTTTCATACATATATGGCCTCAACTATGACCTTCTACGATATGGAGAGCTGATGGAGATGTCCGTGATTTTTAAATTTTCAGAGGATATCTGATCTCGACCGTGACCTATAATATACCATGACCTATAATATATGCAAAGAGGAATGCAAGCAGGAATGGCTGGCGGAGCGGTGAGGCTGACAGCCGTCGCCCCGGCCTCCTGGTTGTTGCATGATGATGGTAGCATATATTGCTTGCTGCTGCTTCTGATGATGGCATTGTCCTGCAGCTACTGCATCGTCCTTGTGGCCCTGGAATCCTTGCTGGTTTAGCTTCTTGACGGCGATGACGATTCCGGTGCCGGGCCTGGCGGCGGCAAAGGTCCTGTCGTCGATCCATCCTTTGAAGACGCTGTCGGGGCGGAGATCCTCAGCTCGCTGAAGGTGAAGCTCCGAACCTTGGCGGACTGCAAGATGTCGCCCTCGCTGCGACTGCTACCGCGAGTGGTGGTGGTGGGATCATCATCAGCCACCGCCACCGAGATGATGGATGGCGCCGCCGCCGCCGCGGAGATCACATACACGGCTCTTCTGCTTGGTGGTCCTGATCCCCCTCACCCAGCAGCAGCAGTTGCTACCCTACCACTACCAGTGTATACATATGCACTAGTTGGCCGCCGGGTAGAGTGTGAACTCTGCATGCCTGTCCGTATATACTACTAGTACTCGGCCATGCGGTGGTTGTGCTCGAGAACATCCGGCCCCGGCCTTTTGACTTAAGCTGATGCTCGGGATGAGTCAATGCAAGGACGAAGGATGCTCGGGATTATACTGGGTCGGACAATCGTCCTACGTCTGGTTGCTCCAGTTGGGTTTGCTGAGTCGCTCTACATAAAGGGTGAATAGGTGTAACCTGAAATTACACTTAATAAAATGGCCGGAGGGAGAGAAAGGGGAGGGAGGGGAATAAAGTGGCTGGGGAGGGAGGGGAAGAAGATAACACTGATATGTGAATTTTATTGCCATGTGTCGTCCACATCATCAAAATCATCCACCAAAATCATCACATGGTAAAACGTGAATAATTTTGATGTGGTCAAAGATTTATGATTTTCGAGTTTAGCGGTGGAAAGGCAAACCGAATCACTCGTTGGATATTCAAAAATGAAGAAAAAAAGACAAGAAGGATTATCCCCACAAGCTGCAGGAGCAACAATTGATATTGGCACGCAGACAAAGGGGATCGGCTGCCTTTATCCCGTGGTCCTACAAAATCGACCACCCGCCTCCATAATTAAGTTTCTGTTAATTTCCGATTACAGCTGGCTGGCCTGATTAGCTAATTAAGGCTCTTCTGTGCTCAATTATTTGGTATCCAGACAATCAATACTTGATCGAGCTCGTGATGCCATTACATGTGACTAGTGCTGCTATTTAGGTCTGTTTGGTTCTATAGGATTAAGGTTTAGTTTCTCCGTTTTAGCTTCTTTTAGTTCCTAAACTTTTAAATAGAGAGACTAAAGGGATTAGTTCTTTGATCCTTTAGTCACGGGTGATTAAAGGGGACTCAGGAGGACACCCCCTGCCCCCGCAGCATGTGATGCAAATTTTGTGCAGTGATTAGAGATTTTTTGATTTTAGTGACCTTTAGTCTTTTAGTCTTTGGATCCAACAGTGGTCACCGGGCAGCAGCAGAAAAATCGAAAATAAACAGTGTCTTGAGCCCCAAGAAAGCACCATCTAGCTGGATCCGAAGCAACGAGGAGGAAAGACGAAACCAAGCTAATGACTCGACTAATCATGCCCACATGTACTAATCACACGTTAATTACTGTATCCTAATGAAAACTGGTACAAGGAAGGCGGCGCGGATGAGACGGGGATTCGAAACTTCCCGCTCCCCTTCCCTACCGCCTAACAATTCTATAATAAATATATAAGAGGAAGGGGAGGCGACCTCACCTGTCACCTCCTTTTTCTCTTCTTCTCCGCGTTGCGTTGGCTTTTCTCCTCCGTTTTTTTTTTGTGTGTTCCTCCAATTCATTCCCCACCCACCCCTCCCCCTCCCCCTCCCCCTCCCCCCAATTCGATTCCGTTCAATTCAATTCCCCCACCGTCGGAGGGGAGAGAGTCGGATATGATGCTGGTCGCCAAGGAGTTCGCCCTCTCGCCGCCCGCTGCGGTCGCGCCGCGCCGGAGGGCCTCCGCCAGGGTCGCGCCGCACGCCGGAGGTGGCTCGCCGGTGCCCGACCTCTGGCTGCGCACCGCTGCCCCCGCCGCCGACGGCTTCGCCTTCGGGAGCCACAGCCACGACAGCGACATGGATTTGGCCATGCTCGTCACCGACTTCCTCGAGAACGGCGGCAGCGCCGGCGGGGACTCGCGCGCCAGCAGCGACAGCGACTCCGGACTCTCCGACCTCGCCCACCTCGCAGATAACATCGCGGTACCTTGCACCTCTCTGCTCCTGCACCGACCTGCGGTGTTTCCATTATTTTCTTTTTATTCCCGATCAAAGCTTTTAACTAAGGAGTAGGTGGCTAGGTGCTAATTAATTTACTAGGCAAATCAATTCCTCCTTTCTCATATTATTATTAGTGATGATATCAATTGTGGTGGCTTGTGCTATGAGATTGCTTTCCTGGATCGCCAAGCTACGAAACAAAAGGTAGGTTATGTTTTGCTCCCAGTTGGCCTGTTTTGCTCGTGTCCCTTTGGTATGCGTCCCTAGTCCTTTTAGCCATAGTATGTATGCACATGATCAGATTAGTACTGTTGGGTGCCCGCATAGACTGCAATAACTTACATTCCATGCACCCTGTTTCAGATGCTCAAGCAAGGAGGAGATGAGAAGGAAAATGAGCTGCTCTCCATGGTCCACTCCCTACTCTTCTCTATCCATGAGTCGGAGCTTGAGCCTTTTAAAAGAGGTCAATGCAGTGGCGGTTGCATCCGCCACCTACTTGTCAAGCTCTTGAGATACTCGGGGTATGATGCAGCAGTCTGCACATCCAAATGGCAGGGGTTTGACAAGATACCTGGAGGTACCTATGCTTCATACCGAGAGTCCTTCCTTAATCTGCTCTACAAATCAAGCTGTGTGGCTAAACTGTTTTGTGTTTTCCCAATCAGGTGACCATGAGTACATTGATGTCCTAACGCATGGCGACGCTACTGGGCCAGAGCGTCTGATAGTTGACATCGACTTCAGGAGCCACTTTGAAATTGCCAGGGCAGTTGACTCTTATGGGACTCTGTTGAATTCGCTCCCAGTGGTGTATGTTGGCACCCTTCCACGGCTGAAGCAGTTCCTGCATGTCATGGTAGATGCTGCAAAATGGTCCCTGAAGCAGAACTCTATGCCGCTTCCTCCTTGGAGATCCTTGCCTTACCTCCAGTCGAAATGGCAGTCCAAGTATGAGAGGAAAGACTTGATTACTGAGCAAGGCTTCCACAGCACAGCATCGGACCATGCGCTGTGCATTGGACACCTGAAGAGGCTGAAAACTTCCCTCCAGTCAGAGCTCGAAACCGGAAGATTGCTGATGATGCCGATCAAGGCTGACAAGAAGAGGACGCCAAAGTTTGAGAGGAGGCGGCGGCGTTCCCTTCTCAGTTGTTGATGCAGATTTGTGTTCCCTGGATACAGAAGAATACTGAGGATAAGGAGCAGTAGGTTGCTGCTGGGCAATTTTGGTTTCCCAGAAAAGGGAGAAATGGGGCTCTTTTACAGATAAGGTGAAATGGGAGGTGGATACTAACAGGCCATTTTAGTGCCAGGTTTTTTGAAGGCACATAAGAAAAAGACAAGAATTATTTTGTTGGTTTTGGTTTTTGTTGATTCGGCGAGGCTGGGCATGCTAGTGGTGAACCTGCTGCATACCATGTACAATTGTGAGTTACACTACAGAATCAAAATTTTCCCCTTTTTATTGATTTTCTAGAGATACAGCTGTTCCCCTTCTCCTTTGGAGCACACTTTGTTTGTTTCCCACATTGTAATTGTAACCGTAGGATGTGCAAGTTGAGTTGCACCTGTTGAAAAGTATATGTTTCGGTTCATTTGGTTTTAGAGAATACAGTATTGTTTCCATTACACAAGGCTCCGTCTGTGTGTTTGTAAATTGATGTCTTATGTCTTATGCCTGGACTAGTGGAGCCTTTAATTTTGCACGAAAGGAAAGGAGGGCTTGTGATATGATGAAGAAAGAAGGAACATGAGCACGTGTAAAGCATGCAGGTACTGTGGCATGGTGTGGACCGATGCATGACAATGGACAAAGTGTTGTGCCGGCCCCTTTTTGAATGTGGCACTTGTCAATCAGTTTCAGTTGATGATGTCTTTGGTTGGCTAAGCAAAAGAAAACAAGTCTCTTGGAGGTGAGGATCACATGGCATGCCTGCATGTTTTTTTTCTTGGATCCATTGATAGTTGTAAAGACAGCACACGTTGGAAGGAAGTAGGACGGACGTACAGTACAGGGGGTAAAAAGAAAAAGGAAAAAAAAACATGCTGATGGGGTGAGAGAGGCTCGAACTCTCGACCTCAGGATCACTCGCTTTAGCTATGAGACCTACGCGCTAACCAACTGCGCCACCACCCCGTCACGCTCTTGCAGATTTGTGTCTCGTATTGTTCTTAGTCTCTGGTATTTAGAATATATACTATAATGACTTAACTAAAGACCGAAATTAACTAATGAGATGGTTAAGCCATTGTGTTCTTTGAGAGCTGAGATGCTTGGGTGGTGGGCCCCGGGTGTCGACGAGCAGATGTGCTTGGGCTGGGTGGGGTGGGTCGGAGGCCGCCCTTCCCTTCTTCTTTTGCTCTCCCATTCCGATTCCGATTCCGATTCCAATTCTTCTTCCTCCTCCTCCTCCTAACAACCTTGGATTGGATTCACATCATCAATCAATCCTCTTTGATTTTTGCCGCAGGAAGGATGATGATGCCCATGCCCATGCCCTCGTCGTCGTCGTCGCCGTCCATGGCCGCCGCCGCCACCAAATCTCCCCTCCTCCCTCCCCCATTCCTCTCCGCCTCTCCCCGCCCGCACCTCCGCGCCGCCTTCCTCGCCCTCAGACCCCGCCGCGTTCCGCTGCTCGCCACGCCCGCCCCGGATGCCACGCCCGCACCGGACGCCACCACCAACAACAACCCCTTCGCCGCGCTCGTCGACGCCCCCCGCACGCTGTGGCGCCGCACCCTCCAGCCCCTGGGGGACTACGGCTTCGGCAAGCGCAGCGTCTGGGAGGGCGGCGTCGGCCTCTTCATGGTCTCCGGGGCCGCGCTCCTCGCCCTCGCCCTCGCCTGGCTCAGGGGATTCCAGCTCCGCTCCCGATTCCGCAAGTACAACACCGTTTTCGAGTTCACGCAGGCCTGCGGGATCTGCGTCGGCACGCCCGTACGCATACGAGGGGTCACCGTCGGATCCGTCGTCCGCGTCGACTCATCCCTAAGGAGCATCGATGCGCTAGTCGAGGTCCCTCTCCCTCTATTGCTTTGTTCCTTTGCACTAGTAATTCATACTCCCTCTTCATAAGCTACTACAACCTGAATGTCCAACCTCCACCACTAATACCCTAACTTAATCGTCTCAATCTCTCTCCATTTCCATCGCTAATCCCCTAAGTTTGTCATCGTGGCAGGTCGAAGATGATAAGATCATTATACCACGCAATTCACTGGTTGAGGTCAATCAGTCTGGTCTTCTAATGGAGACACTCATTGATATCACACCAAAGGATCCACTCCCCGCACCTTCAGTAGGGCCACTTCACCCAGACTGTGCCAAAGAAGGCTTGATTCTCTGTGACAAACAGAGGATCAAAGGACAGCAAGGAGTAAGCTTAGATGCCATGGTCGGAATATTTACCCGTCTAGGAAGAGACATGGAGGAAATTGGTGTTAGCAAAAGCTATAAGTTGGCTGAAAAAGTTGCATCCATAATGGAAGAAGCACAACCTCTTCTTACACGGGTACAAATTCTTCTCTCCATTCTTCCCCATAACAGTTTGCAAGCCTGCTTACCTTGTTGGAATGCCTGTGGAACCAATTCTTTCAGCCAATACTGCTAAATAGGTTTCATTCTGCACGGCTTTCATAACCTTTCCCAACATGCCTCATGTGCAATTCATTGTTCATCAAAATAGATTCCCACTTCCACTTATTCGCCTTGGCACACTACTAGATATCCCAAATACCAGCGTGGCTGAGGTAGAAATAGTACAGCTCGCCCATGCTTACAGTGAGACTTGAGCTGGACTGCTGAGATTGGGTTCCCTATGCAGCATACCTTCCCAGTTGGCATGTTTACTTGCCTCTGCTTTATGAGTACTAGTGAACAGGAGGGGACCTCAACGTAGTTGGAGTGTGGTGTTAGCTTATTCTTCTTTATGTTGTATGCTTTTGAAAAAATGGGTGGAGCGTCGTGCTTCCTCCATATAGTTTGCGGATTTTATTCTGTCTGCTAAACATGGTTTTGGAAGCTAATTGTGTTGTTAGATGTGATATGCATGGAATTAATGCTAGTTATGGAACAACAGATTGAGGCCTTAGCTGAAGAAATCCAGCCTATGCTCTCTGAGGTTCGTGGTAGCGATCTGCTCAAGGATGTGGAGACTATAGCTAAAGGCCTGGCTGATGCGTCTGGTGACTTGAGGTACTACTGCCTGGAAAGCACAATGATGCAAAAATTCCTATTTTCCTTTGATGATAGGGTGGACACTTGATAATTTCTTTTCGTTGGCACTGTCCTGCAGGAGGCTCAAGTCGTCCATGCTAACCCCAGAGAACACAGATCTCATTAAGCAGTCTATTTTCACCCTTATATTTACGCTCAAGAACATCGAGGTATGTGCTTTTGACACACCCAACAATTTTTGTGGTATCTGTTTCTCGAACTGAACAAGAGGTTGACGTGCCCCTTACCTTGGTTAAAATTCAGAGTATCAGCTCGGACATCTCTGGCTTCACGGGTGATGAGACGACACGGCGGAACATCAAGCTTCTGATCAAGTCTCTTAGCAGGCTATTGTGATTGGTTTTGGATTGGATGGTGATTGCTGGAAACGGGGGGTTTGATGTTGGTAGAGTAGGGCGGCTGGCTGTCTTGGTGAGACTGAGGTAGGAAGAAGTGAAGGAATAGCTAATTAGAGCATCTCCAACAAAATTGCCATCCCACTCTCCAAGCCAAAATTTGGTAAGTTAAATGGAGAGCTAAAAATGGATAGTCAGTTGGAGTTGCTCTTAGTGTTCCTCAAGGTTTTGGTTGTTCTTGTTGCAAGTTTACCAAACAGTCTAAAATTCAATCCGAATTTCCAAAAAAAAAAAGGAGCAAGCGTGAGGAGAAATCTCCCTACTTGCTGAGCTGTTAGGCCCATTTTTTGGTGTTGACTCGGCCGATCGTCCTTTGTTGGCTGGGCCAACGTGTAACGAAGTGAAGAAATACACGATATATTCTTGTGTTTGCCCCACCGCGTGCATGTCTCGCTGTTATGATTATTGATGAAAAGCTTTGTTGTTATGATTATGATTATTGGTGGTGCCAACAAATAAAGCTGGCATGCATGCAGTGATCCGAGTTTGTTGGAGGCTGAGCTGCTGAACTGGTCGTCTGGGATTGGTCGGCATGGACTGGTTGGCAGGCATCTCGAACTCGATCGATCCGATAGATGAGAAGACCGTTCCTTACCATTAAATATATTATTATATGATAGTCAAGTCAAGCTATATATATGTGTGTGTGTCTCCAAGGAGTATATCGATCGAGCAACCAGATCGAAGACGAGCAATGCCTCACGGTGGCTTCTCCGGCAGGCTGACGTCGCCCAAATTGGGCTTGGCCGTGGACATGGGCCATCCCTTCCTGAACCACGCCGTCGACGGCTTCATCAAGATCGGCGCCGTAAGCAGTCAAATAATTCTATTCCATGTCGATCTGCAATTTTATACTCCATCTCAAATTGTTTATAATTTTTATTATGCATACAGATATCCGGAAGCATAGCATAATTTATAAATTAAAAAAAGTCAAAACAACCTAAAATTTAGGATAGAAGAAGTATAACATATAATAATAATAATGCATATCTATTGTATATTGCAGGTGAGTGCTTGCAAGGTGGCCGCCGAGGAGTCCTTTGAGTGCCTCCACAGAGGTATCGCATCAATCGCTAGCTAGGATTTCAATTAATTTGTCCGATCCATAAGCCCCGCCCCGCCTGCCCTTTGTTCATTCGAATTCGTCATGCAGGAGATGTTTCCAAGCACAAAGTCGAGCATGCTGTAAGTTGATACATACAATTCATTCCATTTAGCTATGTATATACTTTGCATCTACATACCTTGCCAAGCAAATATGATATAATCAAGTGGATCGTCTATGCATGCATATGCAGCTCAAGAAAATGTGCAAGGAAGGCGCGTATTGGGGTATGCTGCTGCCTGTAATTAATACAAATGTTGCATCTATATAATATATATATATTATATCTGTATATGTATGTTCATCAGGAAGTATTGCTGGTGTATACGTGGGCGTGGAGTACGGAATCGACAAGATCCGTGGCCACAGGGACTGGGTGGGTATTCGCTACTAGCTAGCACTACAGTGTACAGATCCAATTTGCGAAAAAGTTCGCAAATGAATGAATATAATGTTGCATTGCAGAAGAACGCGATGCTTGGAGGAGCCGTGACGGGAGCCTTGGTCTCTGCCGTCAACAACAACCAGCGGCACAAGGTGGTCAAGAACGCCATCACCGGTGGAGCCATTGCAACCGCCGCGGAGTTGCTCACCAACCTCACCTCTTGATCCCCTTCGTTCCAGCATTGCATTGCATCGACAGACCGGCAAGAATAATAAGCAAAGGCCATATATATGTACTGATGCATCCTCAGAGTCTCGTCTCCATCCAAGCCGTGTGTGCATTATTATACAGTATATATAAGTGTTTGGACAGGAATAAAATCGCTTTCCATTTCTTTATCCATGCCCCCAAATATATATTTCCTTATACCGACACTTGAGCTGCTCCAGTACCGATTCGAACCCAACTGATTCCGCTTGTGTGGAGTTTGGTTCGTGGTCTCTAGTGCTTCTTATGTGCTGTTTGTTTCCGCTTCTCACAGCCATACTTGATTATAATATAAACGAAGATTTTCTCACTTCTCGCTTTTTGCTTCTCGTAGTGAGACATTTGGTGGGATTCTCGCTTATTTTCATTGATAAGCCGCTTATAAGTGGAAACAAACAGTGCCTTAGCCTTTGAATCGTTTCAGGACTACCTTGAAAAGTACAACATTTCCAAATTCCGGTGGAGTTTTTGCCAAAAGTATTATGTATACATCATGTTTTGGGCATATATACTAACTGCAACTAGTTTGTTGATAGTCTTTTAGACTTTCGACAGATTTTTAGGCTAGTGGGTGAGTTATAACTCATTTTTCTCGATTTTACTAGTAATTCCGTTTTGTTGGGAGAGTGTGTTTTAGAGAATATTTGGCCTAAAGTATGAGGTATTGCTCATGTCTTTGGCCACCCCAGTTGTTCTGGGATTACTAGAATAGCAGCACCAGCACGAGACTTTCCAAATTTTGATGGATTTTTGCCCAAAACATAAGTTATAGCTAAAATTTTTTTACATTATTTGTCTTTGTTACTATGACATTGGATTTCTTTCGATGTATTTTTGCTCATGTGGGTGATATACAGCTTGTTTTATTGGCATACTAGTGTGTGAGCTATTGCTCATGTTTCTCGGCCTTTACTAGTCATTCCATGGTTACAAAAGGAGTTAGGAGAGTCTTGAATTTCAAAGGATATTAGTCCTAAACCATGAGCTATAGATAATGTCTTTTTCCGGCCATCCCTTTCGTTCCAGGATTACCAAAATTGCACGAGGATTTCCAAATTTCGATAGATTTAAGCCCAGAGCCTTGGTATAGCTCATGTTTCTTGGCGTACTATGTCCTATTAGGCGTGACGTGACATTGGATTTGTCTTTCAATGGTTTTTTGGGCGAACGGATGAGCTATGGCTCTTGTTTTTCAGCTTTCCGACGTACTATATAAGGTTTGATTTTAATCATCACAAATTATATTTTCACATTAGATGTAACTATTTTTATTAACATAATAAGTTACAATAGATACTTACAGTCAACTGATTCATTGATGATCATGTCGACTTTTATGTTTGTGATTAGAGGAGTCTATACATACACAGCGCGTGCTGTATCAGTACTATCGAAATTTTAGCTTGGCTGATGAGAATGCATAGCTAGGGAGCACGCAAATGACGATGACAATCTCCAATCCATGTTTCTTTTTCAGGATGTCTCAATCGATTGTTTCCAGGATGTCCGCGGCAGCAAGGGCAGCCCACCCCTCAGCCCTGACCAAATGCTCCACCAACCAAATGCTCCACCCAGTGCAAGACTGTCACCAATTTAGCATACCAAAATCACTGGCAAATACTTGCATATAAGAGATGAGGAATTAAACATCATGTCCACTATCCCCTTGTTTGGCCCCTACATTCTCATCCGACCTTGCAATTGCACCAAAAACCACAACCACCATTGCACAATCAAGTTCGATTCCATATGCACAATCAAGTATGATTTGCACGTAGGGTGCTCCTCGTTACAATTAACCAACCAACCAACATGACAGCTAGGACAGAGCTCCAAATTAATCTCTTCCACCCTACACATTTACATTGTTACTCCGCAATACAAATCTACACGCCTCTGGTCAGTTGCCATATATGGAAAGGTAAAGGAGGGCAAACACACAGGAAAGGGAGACTGGCTACTTATTGAACCGAGCATGCTTCAAAAGAAAAAGTTGTGCTGCCCCGATCTCAATGGTTCAGCATTACAAAATTGTAGAGTCTCTTAACCTTTGGTAATTCATCCAGGTAGGTGTTTACCTGGCACAGTGACTCCCATGAAAAGATATTCACCAAGTCTAGCAAAGAACGAAGAAATTCAAATGCCTGTACATGCATCCAGCCAAACCAGTAATTTACATGATTCACATTGCATCTGTAAAAATATTAAAAAGATATATTAGTGACCTCATAACAAAGAACACGTATGGAGAGTACTATTCTGGCAGCCTGGCATATTCTACACTAAAGAAGAGGGCACGCCTCTTCTTTCTAGAAGCAGCATTATAAAGTACACCATATCAAGTAGACTAATTCTAGACTACAGGCAAATCCACATATTGCAATGGTGACAGAGAATTAGTTTAGGAGGATGCACCTTTTCTTAATTTGGAGCAGAGGAATGCAGTTTCAGATTCTTCTGCAATAAACACAGCCTAGAGTACTGCTAACTTAGAGCTTTATCCATTGAAATGCCGATATGGCCTTATCATTGCACTCCTAGGTCATTTGATAACTGCAATATCCCACGCATTTGAAGGTATGGGTTCTCCAGAAGTTTCTCATTGTTACACTGGCAACAACACAAACAACAGGTCAGCACCAACTTAATTAAGTGACAGAATACACATGGAATTAAATTTCTTAAGAGGCTTGAGCTGCCTCAACATGTCAGCAGGAACTATTCAGATTTCACCCCCACAAGATGCATAGCACTGTTCCTGTAAATGTTTCAGATTTCAACCCCACAAGATGCATAGGGCAGAAGACCTTAACCTGTTGAGCTTTTGAAATGAGGCTTTGAAGCATCCGCTGGTAGATCTCTGGTTCCTCTGTCATCATTCTCTGTTCATACAAACTTTGTTAGGGCAAAGCAGAGTAGAACCATCAGCAATCAATCAGCAGTTGCCTCAGACATACCTTCAGAAGAAAAGCAGCAGAATAATATGCTACCCTTGAATCCGTATCATCCAGAAGACCCCTGTTGGTTGAATGGATATTAGATATTACAACTTAGCCGGCCAAGGTAATGTAGTATAAAAGGAGGATACCTGAAGAACTCATTGCCTTCTACCTCCTTCAGTGCCTCCTGATCAGCTGTGCATTTACCAATCAACAATAAAAGGAGTGCTGCTCGAATATCTGATGTAGCACCAGGGAGATTGCCTCTTCCTGTGCTACCAACAGCAATACCTAATGCAATGTCATCACTGGCTGCCCCTTCAAGCTGAATCAATGGCCAGAAAAACAAAGAAGTTGGTACACGGGCTACAAGTTGCATGGGAGCTATTGCGAGCCCTCTCAGAAGTAGTGCTGCCATTGATGCTTCGCAGAGTAAAGTGGATTGAGCAGATTGATCCATACTGATATCTTGCAATGTCTCACTCCGGTAAAGATTCTTGTTTCCAACACTTCGGTGTGATGCAAGGGTTTCCAAATGACTGTCAATGTTTTTGGTTGTACAACCAAAAAGTTGACCAAGGGACTGGAGGCCCCCTGCATGCATCGCATTTGTGGAAGGAATTCTCAGGCATAATTGGGAGAACAGCATGTCACACATCTGAAAGAGGCAGGAGCAAATCACAAATAACCAAATTTAGAATATTAGTAAAATGCAGCACCTCAACTCTGTATGAGATCCGGAGGTAATAGACCGATTTGAATAAGTTCAATGGACTCCAAATAATGTTTTCTAATTCTCAATCGATAAGAGCAGAAGGCTAGAAACTAGTAGCTAGAAACTAGTAGCTGGGAGCAGAACCAACTCATACCTTGAACAATTCCTAATTTCGATAATCAAGAAAGCATACGATATTACTTATATTTTAAAACGTAGCTGATGGAACATCGTTCTTTTTTGAAAAATTTTAACAGTCAGTTTTAAGGCAACTACTGGTAAATACGCAAACGATGCCGACTTGTATGTATGCCAGATGCGTGCACCATAATTGAAAGACATTAAGGAAATTACCTTTAAGATGTTGATATGGTCAGTCTCATTGTTTTGAACTACTAGTAATAAAGCACTATTCATAATGTCTATAACCGCGAAAGCTTTATCAAGACAGTTTTTGCTATGATCAGTAGCTGTGTGGTCTTGCATATCACTGTCATCCAATAATAATTTGCAGCGCATCAGAAATTTATCCAGCACATATAGGAATCCCCACCTAATGAAGTTGTGTTTTGACTTCAGAAGCCCACAAAGCATACAAACAGGCAGAGAAACTTCTGAACATGATAGATCCTGGCTACCAGCAACTTCAATTTCCTCTTGAAGCTTTTGGATTTTAGACCATATAGAACCATCTGTTTCTTCACTGATTTCTGAAAGGAGCAATTCAACTAACCAAATATATCCATGGTGCCTATATGATGAAATCTGTGAGTGGAGAAGTGAGTGCAAAGTCGCCCAGCAAAGCCTGGCTCTAAGCGCGACATCAGCATCATCACATCCGTCTTTAATGCTGCTAAAGCACTTGTATGATTTTGTTACTTGGATCATATAAGCAAACTCATTGTCAATCCTGGAAAATGTACTAACAGTTCCATCAAGTTTCCTCATAACCTTGTCCAGAAGCTACATATATAGAAACTTTGATTAGAACGAGAAAAACAAATGTTTCTCAAAAGCAAATTTTATGCAGCTTCCAGGTCATCCACAAACGACCTAGTATATACTACAGAAAGAAGATCTATAACACACTTTCATTTCAAAATAGAACAAGAGATACACAAGCCTTTGATCTATAGGTAATTGCGAAAACTAACGAGGGAAACTTCAATGTTTACTGGCTGTTTCTATATGCACATGTATGGACCATCATTAGTGATACCAGATTAAATTGAATAGAGAAGTCATTATGGTTGTGCACACATCTATCTTATTCACTCTGCATACTGAGATAGAATGGTATAATTGCGGTTCTATAAGAGACAGAAGGAGCTATTCGACGAAGGTTCTACACCTGCATCAAGTAGCACCAGATTGTCTACTCAGCTTCATGCAAGCAAAGAGCCTTAGCATTGGAGAAAAAAAAGCCAAAAGAAACACTGTATCCGAATCTACTGACATATAAAATTAGTAGTAAACGATACAAACACACAGTACCACATTCAATTGGTCATATTGTGCAGACTGAGACAATGCCGCTGATATAGCTTTCCTCAGCATGTCTCCGACACCTTCAACACCATGCTTCACAGATATGTAGAAGGCCTCAGGAGCATCAGCAAATGCAAGAAGGGAAGCAAGGGGCTGGGCATCATCATAAGTATAGGTTGAAACACTACCAGCCAGGCATGTTTCATTTATTTGATGCACTACATAGTCAAAAATGACAAAAAATAAATCCCGCTTCTCTTCCCTGGAGTTGGCTCGTGAATACTGTAAAGGTGGTAGATAGATTTCATTAACATATAGATAAAAGATGACATAACCAAGTATATCAACCAAGAAACCTCCAAAGAAGTCAGAAATGTCAAACCACTATGATAAGGAAAATCTGTAATGTCATAATAGATGGAGGTTCAAAATGGAACTAACAGCTAGCTACGAACTACCAAGGCAATCTGTTATGTCAACCAATTTTTCAATTGACGATTTTTGATGGCATGGTCCCAGAAAATGCTACAGAAGCTATCATGGGGGCCAACATTCATCGCATTTTAGTATTAATTAATAAAATAATGACTTCTTTTAATAATATAGCTCATTTTAGAAGAGACTATTAACAACTTGTACATAATGCCTGGTGTAATAAATATAATTTAGAAGGCAAGCCATACTATTTTTATAGAAGTACTTCAATCGGTATGAAGTATAATGATCGGAGGGTTGAAAAAAGAGCAAATATTGTGTTTTGCTGAGTTTCCTACACATTCATGATTATAAGAAATGCTTTTAGGTCTTCAAGTGAAGATGGGTTTCAAAATGAATTTCTATTTCACAAATTTTCACATCTATGATTTAAAAAGTAGCTAGCCCAAAAATTGGATAGTTGTAGGTGGCGCACAGATCAAGTGCATAGTTCTCTAATAACAATGTTTGATTTATTAGTCTTGCCATATATGACATCCAATTCTAGCTACGACAGATCTCCTGCATAGCAATAACATGTCCCTTTGTCAACTTAAAATATGATACATTTTCCTATGGTCTTGCTTTTGACTTGTCAAACCAGGGGTAATAAAAAAACATTCCAGTCAACATATAGAAAGGCCAGATGCAACTTAAGAGCAAGACCAGACCTCAAGACAAATATAGTCAATTCCGCCAAGGAGATCTATCCGCTCAGGAACAAAATGTGTATCACGAACACCGTTCTGAGTTACATCTGATACATGGTACAGCATGTTTGTCAGCATGCAAATGAGCTTGCTGTGCACCACTTTTGCCCATGAGTGCTCCACACTAATCTCAAGAAGAGTCTTAACCACCTGTTCAGGATTAAAAAACACACAAGTGACTTGAAGAACATTTTCAGCAATAAAACCATTCATAGAAACTAGTAAAGAGTATATACGCTACATTTTAGCCAAAACTGCTGAAGTCAAAAGGCTAACATGTGTCAAATACATTGAGGACCTCATTACATACATGAAGACATTAGATGTGCATTGCAGAGACTACTACAAAAAATCTTATGATGGAATAGTACTGCGGCCATATCTTCCAAACATGTCAACAACAATAGCTATAAGCTCAAATCCACAGATTCAACTTTCTCTATTGTGCTGATAGTTGGCCATTTTGATTTGCCAATGATTTTGACTGACACACAGTAAATAAAAATTATAATGCATCTTCAAATCATATCGTGTCTAGCAGTGAACGAAATACAAAAATGGGTAACTTTGCAGCTACATGATCTCCAATATTAAACAAACAGCCACCATCATTTTGATATTTTAGATATGGCAGAAACGGGTGATGGTCAGGACTAAGAGATGTTGCATAACATAACAAAAGTGAATTTGAAGAAAGTTAGGTTTACCCTTATGTCCAGACCTCCCAATCTACTCCTGATAATTTTTCCTCCATCACAAACAAAGTAAAATAGACAACTCAAAGCTGAGGCCCACACAATCTCCTGTCGTTCCTCCATCTATGGAAGCAAGAAAAATAATGAAAAATAATCACACATATCAGCTTACCAGCAAACAAAAAGGCAGTGCATGAAATTGAATAGCTAAGCATTAATAATTAACTATAACTAATCTAAAAAAGCACAAGGGCGAAGTGGAGCATAAACACGCGCAGATTAGAGCATAAACACACGGCCACATAACAAAAGATAAATAAATTCATAAATATAAATATGACCCAGAAAAGAGAAAGATAACTCTTTCTGAAAACACAAATAAAAAAATTACTAGATTTCTTAAAGCATTTTCTTGATATTAAGAGAGCCCCAAATATAGCAACCAAAATGCATGCTCAATATGAGTGTCCTAGAAAAAAATACCTGTACAAGGAGAAGGAGAACCTCAAAAAGTATTTTAAGAAGCCATGACTCAAACAGATCAATAGCAGGACTGATCTTTGGCTCTTCTTCAGGCTCTGCTGCCCTTGGTTCATCTATACTTGATCCATATTCGTTGCTCAGATAAGAATGGTTCACAGCTTCACTTTTATCTATAAGTGGTGCATCTTCAACAACCATAGGTTCCAGTAGGTGTGCATGTACCCCCAGATTTAGGATCAAATCAAGAGCCTTTGTTCTGGCAGATGTCTTTTGTGAGCTCAACATACCCTGAAAAGTTAATAATGTGCGAAGTTAATTGAAAGTAAATTTTAAAGAAACCCTGAAGAAACGTATCCCCTAAAAAAACTTGTACCTCAAGCATATAAAGTGTCAGGGGAGCAGCAGTCCCGGAGTCCATCATGTACCTGGATTAAAAAAATAAAAGAAAAAACCCTGAGAAAGCATTTACATTATATGATAGATAAGAAGGTATGACAGGCTAGCAACTGTTTCACTACTTGGATCGTCGACATGTTCATAACTACTGAGACATAAAAAGCAGGACAGCATAACTGTTGACAGTACTACATAAAAAAAACAGAGCCATGCTAATATACGTGAATACAGAAGAGCAATAAACAATTCAAAGATATGTTCATGTGAGAAAATATTTCACATCAGAAAAAAAGGTAAAAATTGAAAACAATACAGCCTTGGCTGAGCAAACATATTCTTAGGTAGATCAGAGCACGACATCAGTAGTAAAACTAGTGAAAGAGAATACAAGACAACAATGCCAGGATAGTTAAAATATCAGGAACACTAGCAAAGTCTGATATTGGAGAATAAATAACAAGAAAGAAATGGGATATGGAATCATACATGTCAATAACAAGTTTGATAAGGACACTGAATGCCACATCTGCTGAAGGTTGCCGACTCTGGGTGCTCAATCTTGTTTGAGCAATTGACTGACTTGCATTTGAAGTTGCTTCAGAACAAACTTCAGCTATGACTTCAGAAATTTCAGCAGGATTCAATCTTAAGGGTTGCTGCTCACTAGTAAAAGAAGGAAACATGATGAGCAAGACAAACACACAAATACATGAAGTTGTAAGTATATAAAGGAACAATATGCTGGTATATGATTCGAAGTGCCTTTGATAACTATCATTTTTTTCCCTTGCATCAAGAATATGGGGGATCAAGGGTCATAATGAGTTCATCTGTAAATTAACCTATGTAGAATTTAGGTTCAGGAATGCAATTGACATGGATCTGTACATTTGCAAACAAATATAGATGTTCCGACAAATAAGGGTGCGCTACCATACAAGTAAATAAATGAAACAGCAAAATACCTGTAGTGTCTATACTGAAAAAGGGGACGTGCCCGAGGCTGGAAGGTGTTTGCTGGTATGTTCATCCTAAAAAAAAAGGACACATGATTACAAAATAAGTTTATTTTGACCCTTTTAAAAAAACTATAATTAGTAACAAAAATATGTAGACATCTGGTAGCAAGAATCTAGATGACAGCAAGTATCAGCAGCCTTCAGTTTAACATCACTTAGAACACTAAGGATATGCCAGCTGCCCAGATACAGAAAATTGTTTTGGAACAAATTAATCTGATAAAGATCACAACTAGAAAAATCTAGGACACTAATAATAAGAAATTTGCCAGTGGGGCAAAGACTACGATGGAGTGAAAAAATACTCTAGAAAAGGAAAGGCAAATGTAAGACGTTATGCTAAAAAACTCAGAATAAACTTCACATAAAATAGTAAAGAGAAGCATGAAAGAAAAGATTAATAAATAAATACTAGGCATACCAAACTTGATTTGGGCCTGATTTCATGCGTTTTGAGGCAGTTATTGCTTTTAAATGGCTTTGCGATGACGCAAAAGTACTTGGCGCAGAAGTTGAAGGTTGCAGCAAATCAATATCTGGGAATTCTTGGATAACACTGTATTTCCACTGTTGATCATTAATTTTCGCCTCCATATCCCCAACTAGAAGAGCTGCAGCACCAACTTCAAGAAAACCATGTGTATGAAAATCTTGAAGACCGACAAAAACACTGCTGGTGGTAAAGGAAATGAGAAAAATTGTTAGTGTTGGGAACAAAAACAGAATGGGGACAAAAAAAAAACAACAGGCAGAACAAATCTACCTTTCCCTGGCAGAAGTTGATGCCTGCCGTTCGCCATACACATGCCATCGCCAGCTTAAAATGTCAAAGGATATATATTTGCTATCATCTCCAGGCTCACCCCCGTCAACTTTATCGCTAGCTGATGATATCAAATCGGATGAACTATGGCATTCCTTCAACTCAAGATGTTCTCTGTTGCTAATAACTTCTGGAGTTAGCTGAGAAACTAAGGACCTATTCAAAAATGATGAAAGTGAAGGAAGTGACTGCTTTGAGGCAACTGACTGGACTATTGGTTGGAATGACAATTTTGGAATATGTCTTGCAACTAATGAGCGAACATAGTTTAAAGACTTCACAAGAGATGCTGAAGCAAAGTTGGATATCGGTGGTGCAATGGGTGAGGAATTTGGAGCAGCTGTTGCTGATACTTGGCCAAAAGATGCTGCTCTGTTATTTGCCGTTGGTTCACATTTTGCAATCGTATTTGCACAAAAAAGGTCAATTTGACGCAGAGTCTGGACCCTTGGAATATACCTGAAGACCAAATGCACAATAGAGTTAGTGCAAACAAATTTCGCAAGCTGAAATGAGTGGCAAGAAACAATCCAGTTACCGGATAAGGTATCTCTTTAACAATGCCACACATCTTGGTACAACCGCTGGGCTGGTTCAAAAGATTGTCCAAATTAGAAGTGGGAAAAGTCAATGCCCTATAAAGATGCATAACGAATCTCAAAGTGAACAGAGTAGGACAATGAATGATGTTAAGTATTTTTTTAGTTAAAAAATTACTTAGTTAATTAATGTATGCCTTTGAGGAACAAAAAATTTGTTTTTTTTAGACCAAACAAGAGATTTATTCTAAATAAGGACATTATGCTGAAAAAAGAACCAAAGTTCTTGTTTTTCGCTTTTGCCTTGCAAAGAAAGAATATTAACCCAGAAGAATGATAACCACATTAAGATATCAAAGCTGAAAGCATACCTGCGATCACTTTCTGCAAGTGCATGGTCAATGAGGACATTGTAAGCCATATCGATGGTTGAAGGGTTGGCTATATAATCCTGCCAGCATATAATCACATCCATTGAGAAATGGCATAAATACGAAGGAAGTGCTTGAGGTGATAAAAAAAAATAAGAGAATCCTGCTGCATTAGATAACTTCCTTTGCAACCAACTCTGGCATCAATATCATCAAGAGCAGTAACACGCAAAGCAGAGAAGCTAGGTGTGCTGTACAGTCATCACTATCAGTTATCAATGATGGCAGATATACCAGGAAATCAAGAAAACAAAATAACCACGCCCGGACAAAAGCATATGTTGCCATTTCAAAAGATTCAGCAGGACAAATGGTGCAGGCCATGCAACGTTGTCTCTACATTATGTTGTCCTACACGTCAGTGATCCTTTGTTGATCCTGAGACCATGACTGCCAGGATATAGCAAAGAGTCTCAGAATTCTTGTGATAAGTTGTGCTGTGAGGCCATCCATACTCACAATTTTGAAGTAAGTTTGCTCTCCTTTTTAACTACTGAGCATATGTACAAACTTGTGTGATTCAATACACGCAAGCATTACACGAGGAGCGAAGAGATGAAGAACAGCTGGCACGCGATAGTGGGGTTCACAAAAGCAAATGGCGTGTCGACAAAGCAAGGGTGTTAAATAGCATATCAATAAACACCTAATTCTGGTCCTAGACGTTTGGAGATAAATGAAAGCATGCGGAGTTTGCGCACCCAAGTGGAGCGGAACCTATGCGTACGATTTCTCTTTTGTACATGCGCGTAGTAGAGTATGGAAATGTAGCTCGTGCATACACATAATAACGCTGGTAAATAACTCCCCAGATACAGCATGGGATGGGATGGGATGGTTTGGCACTATGATATAATATAATATAATGGTTGAGAGCCGATCCACGTACCCGGAGCGTTCGCGAGGCCTCGGCGGCGGCAGAAGCGGCGGCGGCAGCTGGGCCGTGGGTGTGCGGCGCGGGCGGGGAGAGGCAGTCGGCGACGGCCCTCCGGAGCGGCTCGGGCGGCTTGCGGGCGGAGGCGGTGGATATGGAGGCCGATCGCGGCGGGCGGTGGGGCGGCACCGGCGGGGCGGCGGCGGCGGCGGCGGCGGCATAGTGGCGCGCGCTGGCGACCCGCTTGGACGGCAGCGGGGCCTCCCGGAGCGGCATCTGGTGGCGGGCGAGATCGAGACCAAGGAAACCCTAGCTAGGTCTCCTGGCCGTCGGCATTCGGTCGATGTCGCAGCAGTAGCAGCAGCGGCCACCGGCGGCGAGAGGCGAGCCCGGAGATGGAAATGGAATCACAAATCACAAGTGGAGAGGAAGATTGCAAGGATTTTGGATTGGATTTTGCTCCACAGTTTCCTTGACTGAATTTAATTTTATTTTTGGGAAGGAGAAGGAACAAGGAAGGGAAGAGGATGCTCTTCTCCGATGCTCATCACGTTGCCACCAGTCTGTCCTCTTCTTTCTCACATGGGCCTAGCCCGGCCCGAGGACATGCATGATTTGGGCCGCAGAATGCAGATGGGCCGGGCCGTGAGATTCGCCATGTTGTTGGATGATGGACTGGACGCGGAAATCCTATACATCTTCAGGTATGTTTGACATTCGTGCTTTCTTTTTGGACCATTGGATTCAACCACCTTTCCCTCCACCGATCAGAGCATGCATCCACCAGAAAGGAAGAAGGTGAAATTATTTTTCCTTTATGCAGAGACCAGGAGATTGGATCTACCCATAAGAGGAATGCTTGTATAAATAAGTCACTTCTTGGTCTTCAACCCCCTAAGTTACTACGAGCGCCCTCCCCCATCAGTGCAAAGGGATGTGGCTATTTATCAATCTCTTGACTTGAAATAGGAACAGAGCATGTTTGAATTCAAAGGATCTTAAAGTGTCTAGGGTTGAGCCAGGAGGGTCTCTTAACCTCATTCTTTTTCTGCGCATCAGAGTTATTTCCTAAGGACTTACCATGGTAAGGGGGAAGAAGCACACTTAAAGAAAGCAGTACAACAGGGACTTGCATGCTGCATTCGGGAAGGATGAATCGCTCCCGAAAAGGAGTCTATTGATTCTCTCCCAATTGGTTTGATCGTAGGGGCGATGATTTACTTCACGGGCGAGGTCTCTGGTTCAAGTCTAGGATGGCCCAGGTGCACTAGGGAAAAGAATAGAAGAATCATCTGACTCTTTCATACATACTCCGCTTGGCTTAGGGGGGGGGATATAGCTCAGTTGGTAGAGCTCTGCTCTTGCAATTGGGTCGTTGCGATTACGAGTTGGCTGTCTAATTGTCCAGGCGGTAATGATAATATCTTGTACCTGAACAGGAGGCTCACTTGTTCTAAGTAATGGGGAAGAGGACCGAAACATGCCGCTTAAAGACTCTACTGAGATAAAAGGATGGGTTGTCAAAAAGGTAGAGGAGGTAGGAATTGGTCAGATCTAGTATGGAACGTATATGGATGATAGTTGGAGTCGGTGGCTCTTCTAGGCTTCCCTCATCTGGGATCCCTAGGGAAGAGGATCAAGTTGGCCCTTGCAAATAGCTTGATGCACTATCTCTTTTCAACCTTTTGAGTGAAATATGGCAAAAGGAAGAAAAATCCATGGACCGACGACATTGTCTCCACCCCGTAGGAACTACGAGATCACCCCAAGGACACCTTCGGCGTCCAGGGATCATGGACCGACCATAGACCCTATTCAATAAGTGGAACACATTAGCCATCTGCTCTCCAGTTGGGCAGTAAGGGTCAGAGAAGTACAATCACTCGTTCTTAAAACCAGCATTCTTAAGTTAAGATCAAAGAGTCGGGTGAAAAAAGGGGAGAGCTCCCTGTTCTTGGTTCTCTCGTAGCTAGATTTTCCGAAACCACAAGAATCCTTAGAATGGGATTCCAACTCAGCAATTTTGTTTTGATATTTTGAGAAGAGTTGCTCCTTGGATAGCACGGTACGATGAAAATTGTAGCTGTGTTGGGGGGAGTTATTGCCTATTTTATGTCCTCTATTGTAGACTCTTTTTCGAATAAAAAAACCACTATGTTATTAAGAAATGCAACCCAATGAGATCCAATATGAATATATTTTACTATTTTTTAAAAATTTAATATTTTAGACGAACTACCCTCAGCATTTGGAATAAACTAGCTCACCATTTTTTGAACTATCTACTACAAGGAAGATAGAGCCCCCGACTAGACGTGTAACTGGAACAAAAGCATATGGCAAAATTGACCCCTCCAAAAACAGCAGGAAACTATTTGGTAGCTTCCGATGTTTGAGATTCGTGCCGTTATTGTGGGCCACACGATCTCCTTCAGCTCCTCCCTCCCTGGCTCGCTCGCTCGTGCCGGCGAGGAACCTGGGCTGAAGGAGTGGGAGCTAGGCCCCAGAGCGCCGCCGGCAGTGGTTGGCGGTAGTGGTCGGCGGCAGGGGCAACGAGGAACACATTAGGAAGGGCAGGGAGGAAGGGTGGTGGCTGTCGGTGGGCGAGCAGCACGGCGGCTGCCGGCCGGGGTGGTGGAGGCTAGGGGCAGGGGTGGTGGCGCATCGGGGAAGATGAACAGAAGAATGGACCTTCGCGGGCCTCTATCTTGCTTCCACAAGGCAGATAAGAGCCCAAAAGCAGACCCCATCAATTCCATGGGAAGAATTCTATACAAGTCTTCTCGTATTTTAACAGGTCTCAAGTACAAGTCTGGATTCTGACCTCATTTAACTCAACAAATATCAATCCATGCCAAAACTCTAAGACACGCCTGTTCGCTTCAGTTTATTCAGCCGGCTTATCAGCCACCAAACAGTATTTTCCTCTCACAACAAATTAGCCGTTTCAGCTTTTCAGCCGGCTTATAAGCTGAAGCGAACAGGCCTGCCAGCCAGTCAATCTTCCTTGTAGGGTTCATCAAGAACCGCATTGTAGCATGTCGGGTTGCAGGGATATTCGCAATCTATTTCCTTCACCTCCCTCCGATCAAAGAACCAATCTCCCACCGCTTCAGCTGCCGTCTGTTCACAACATTTCAGATTCAGATACTATCATCATGCATATCACAAAAGGGACCGGCATACAAAGGTAGAGATGAATGTATTACCTTGTTGTTGATTCTAGCAGCTAATGGGGAGTGCCAAGTAATAGCTTTCATTGACTGACAGTGTATAAAGCACGAGTCAATGAACATACCCCACTCTCTTCTAGTCTTGAATTCATCTATAGCATCAAGCAGTGCTTTCCTAAAACCTGAAAGTTTCATACCCTCAGTATACATAGTGACTTCCAAAGATGCAGGCTTACCCACACAAGATTCCATTACAACCTTGTAGAACTTCAAGCTGTTTTGAGCTACACTTGGTAATATCCATTCTGCAATTTCGCCATAAATTTTGAGGGTCAGAACCTTGTGGAGACAAGACGTGCTCTACCTGCAAAGTAAAATAAGAAAAGAGCAGTAAGAGTCATGTCCATTTCCATGCGCTAATGGACCATGAAAATGGATATGAGTAGTGGCACCTGCCAAACATCATATGCTGGATTGAGTATAAACATTGGTGTGCTGATGCTTTTTGCAACTTCTCGCGGGAAGAAGCACTGATCACGAGTAAGGGAACTAATCAGCATACAGCAGCTTGAACATTGAAGAGAGTGATTATTTTTAAGGAAGGAAATGGTAACTTAAAAACAAATCAGGGGACAACCTGCCCCGGCTCCATATCTGAACTGCAATGAGGGAACTTTTTACGCACATCCTGCAAGAAAACATATAGATATAAATGTCATTGAAAGATTTGGGCTGCATTGGGTAGACAGGCAGACAGACAGACAGAGACCTGCAGCCGAGCAACATCGTTATAGAAGGCCCGCATATACCTTCTTCCAGAAATGTCTTCTCTGTAATGCATAAGAAGGGAGAAATAAAATCGCTATGAGTTCACTTCTTTGATGCCATTGTACTAATTGATGGAGATAACGTTAAGTATTCCTAGCAACAGATAGGGCTGCAACCAAGTCATGCTCAAGCAAGCTAAAATACGCTCAGCACTTGTTTATAAAAACAATCGAGCTCCGTTTCAGTTGAGTTGATCAAGCTTGTACTCAGGTCATAACAAACTTGAGACAAATCTCAATTCTCAAGCAAGTTTGAAAACAAATCAAGATAGCGATATTTAGTGATAAATCAGTTGGCATATTTAGCGATATTTAGTCAATTAATTTGCATATAGGAAGCATGAAGCTGCAAGTGTGAGTATTAAAGGAAAATAAGTATTATAACTTATTTCATATGTATTGCGATTAAATTATGCCATAACCTGAGCTGTAGTAAGTGAAAATCAAGCAAGCTAAGGTAGGCTCAATTTCTACTTGTTTTTCAACCCAAGTAGCCAGAAACAAGCCAATCTCGAGCGCCACATAGCAAGTGAATTTATGCACCGAGCAGAAATGTTAAAAAAAAAAAGATAGTAGCATACACGTCAAGAAAAAATCCACCATCTGCGAGGCATTTGACAGTACGCGTCTTTGGTAGAAGTGCCCGGAAATCATCACAGTGAATGTATGTAGAGAGGCCACCAGCTGAACATCCAGTAAGAAAAGCCTATAAGTAGTAGTGAAAATATTAGCATTACAATGTTATCAAAATGATTCAATTCGTATTCAAGTAAAATTCCAAGATGTCTGGCCAGCAATGACGAATACATAGGCATGCTAGACGAATGCACTGGATGTATGAAACAAGCAGTTGTATTTTATTTGCAAGGCAAACCTGTTTAGCCCTGGATAGGCCCTTTGACAGAAGGTCGGCCATAACTGCTTCCCAGATACGCTGGCCTCTGAAGAAGAAATCTGTGCCATTCTGGATAGGATCACAGAAACATTACTTGGGATTGGGAGAAAGCAAAGTTGCATATATGGGTGACGAGAGGCAGACCTTGACTTCGTGTTGGACATTTCCAGAGAATGATGCACCATCGCAGTATCTTATTTTGACTTTGTTCCAATTGTAAAAATCTAAGTTTTTGAAAGATCGTAAAAATCTAAGTGAAACCGTAGTTAATAAACTAATGCTGAAGCAACATTTAGAGCAGAGAGGCATTACCTGGATTCTGAGATTGGTCATCACTGAGGATGCCGACGAATTCGGCGCGAGTATCCATGTGGTCAGAGGAGCCGAGATTAGTTTGCTTACGCTGAGCGCAGGATTTGAAGTTGCGGCACCAGCTGCCGCCCTCCAAGTGAAGGAGCCAGTTGTGTGATCCGTCCCCGAATCCTGGGAGGAAGTGGTAGCCCGGCGGCGTCCCATCCAAGCACACTGCGCCCCTGTCGTAGACGAGCGTGAGGTCGACCAGGGCGTTGAGGCGATGCCCGTAGCTCGGGGATGGGGGTGGGGAAGAGGAAGGGGCCGCGGCGTAGCGGGAAAGGGTGAAGATTAGGGCGGCGGCGAGGAAGGAGGCCACCCAGAAGCGCTTCTCCTCCACCAGCTTCGACAGATCCACCGCCGCCATTAGGAGGGATTCCCTTCCCTAGTTCCCTTTCTGCTACTCCTTTGCTTTTTTTTTTGATAAAAAAATGTACCAAATACTTTCTGCTACTCCTTTGCTTGCTACAAGGAAGAAGAAGACTAGGATGGAAAAGAATAGACGAAGCGTTGACTCGGGGCGGGGGTTAGAGCTCCGCTCTTGCAGGTCGTTGCGGGTTGGCTGTCTAATTGTCCAGAGGTGACGATAGTATCTTGTACCAGGTAGATCACTTATTCTAAGTAACGGGAAGAGGACCGAAACATGTTGCTGAAAGACTTTACTGAGATAAAAAGATGGGTTGTCAAAAAGGTGAGAAGGTAGGATTAGTATGGAACGTAGGTGGACGATAGTTGGAGTCGGTGGATCTTCTAGGCTTCCCTAATCCTAGGGAAGAGGATCGAGTTAGCCCTTACGAATAGCTTGATACTCTCTCTCTTCAACCTTTTGAGTAAAATGTGGTAAAAGGAAGAAAAATCCATGAACCGACCACATTGTCTCCACCTTGTGGTTTCCACGACGAGATCACCCTAAGAACACCTTCAGCATCTAGAGGTCATGGACCAACCATAGACCCTACTCAACAAGTGGAACACCTTAGCCGTCCACTCTCGGGTTGGGCATTAAGGGTCGGAGAAGGGCAAAGGTGCTTGATGGAAAGAACATTCAGTGCACTGCTCAAACAGACAGTGGATGATCTGGCACTGCTGATTTAGATGGCTCAAGGTGCTTACGCATAATTGATCTCTCAGCGTAATGAGAGTCCCCTTATTTGTTCCTTTTTTTTAAAAAAAAAGAAGACCTGATTTGCTCCTGACTTTTTTGAGAAACATCAGAGGAACACCTGATCTTTAAACTATTTCCTTTCCCTGGCATGAACATGTAAAAGTGACACTAGGTCATTGCTGGGATCAGGCAGCACCATTGCCTAATCTTTTTCCAAAAACATATATCAATAGAGAAGTTGCACCAGAAACACAAAAATATAGCATGTGAACATCTTATATTTTTGTTCAACCAAACCATCTAATCATATTACAAATAGGAGGTGCAAAATCCTATTTGATGGGGAAGAAACTGAAAGTATGAAGGCTGAGGAGGCCCTTCACTTGAGCACCGACTCCTAATCCGAGGAGGAGGATGCGGCGTCCGAGGCATCTGCGCCGAACTTGTGCTTGAAGGCGTCCTGGCGCTGCATCCACATCATGTGGCCCTGATGCATGCAGGAAGAAAATTTGGGGATTTGGATTTCAGTCAGATCGGAGCCGGGGGGCGGGGGTACAAGGAAGGAAGGAGGCAAATCGATGACAAGCTACCTACCTGCAGCGCGGCTGCCCATCCGACGAGGAAGGAGGCCACCCAGAAGCGCTTCTCCTTCACCAGCTTCGACAGATCCACCGCCGCCATTAGGAGGGATTCCCTTCCCTAGTTCCCTTTCTGCTACTCCTTTGCTTGCTACAAGGAAGAAGAAGACTGAGGTCGACGACGACCAGGAAGCCCATGGGCTACGAAGAAAATGGAGGCCAGGAGCCCACGGGCCATGCGCAGAACACGGTCCACATTTTTACTGGGCTGCTTGCTTTTAGTTCGACACGTTTGCTTGTGCTTCTGATAAAGATCCGTAATAGTAGACTTTGTACATACTACATATATTTTCTTCCTTGACCAAGAAACAGAAAGATTACATGCTCTACGGTCGGTCATAGAATAGGTTATTTCATGACCAGTCCATCCAACGCGCTAGAATGGTTACAATAACTTGAATGATTTTCAGACAATAATGTAGTCGACTTACTTAGAATCGATATGCCCATTCTTGTATATGCCCATTCTTGTATGTCGTAATTTACTATGATCGTAATAAAATAAACACACTCATGGTTGGATGGACGTGGAACGAAGATGGATCGAGAAGACCTAGCATGCAGCTAATTAATAGCTGGATTTTATTCTTTGGACGCCCCCTGATTCTGAAGTGAACTGATGGACAGGAGATTGCATGCATGGTGATCGGATCACCCAGATGAGATCAGTAGTCTGTGGTTGGCAGGTGGTCGTGCGGGCGCTGTCCGATGAAGATGATGTCGTAGACGAGCGCGGCGATGGCGGCGCCGACGAAGGGCCCGAGCCAGTACACCCAGTGGTTCTCCCAGACGCCGCTGACGACGGCCGGGCCGAAGGACACGGCGGGGTTCATGGAGGCGCCGTCGAAGGCGCCGCCGGCGAGGATGTTGGCGCCGACGATGAAGCCGATGGCGATGGGCGCGATGACGCCGAGGTCGCCCTTCTTGGGGTCCACGGCGGTGGCGTACACGGTGTAGACAAGGCCGAAGGTCATGACGATCTCGAAGACGACGGCGTTCCAGGCGCCCACGCCGGCGGACAGCGAGAAGGCTCCCACGGCCTCGCCGCCGGTGGCGATCTTGAGGAGGAGGCAGGCGACGACGGAGCCCAGCAGCTGCGCCACCCAGTAGACGACGGCCTTGAGGAGGGTGATGTTGCCGCCCACGAAGGCGCCGAACGTGACGGCCGGGTTGACGTGGCCGCCGGAGATGTTGGCGCCCACGGCCACGGCCACGAAGAGGGCCAGGGCGTGCGCCAGAGACGCGGCGATGAGGCCAGAAGGAGTGGTGGCGCCGCCAGCGGTGAGCTTGCCTGTGGATCGAGTACGTTGTGATAATTAATTAATAAAGATCACCAGGCCAGCGCACTAAGAAGAAGAAGAAGAAGAAAAAGAGGACTGCTTACTGAAGGCCATGCCGGAGCCGGAGCCGGCGAATACGAAGATGAGCATGGAGATGAACTCGGCGACGGCGGCCTTGGCGGTGTCGGGGTGGGACAGCTCGCCCGGAGCGCCCACGGAGATCCTGCTCACCGGCATTCTTCTTGCTGTTAGTTCTGGATCGAGCCTCTCCAGCTGCTCCTCTGAATGTCTGTCTGTGTTGTACTACTACACTACTGATCTCGAGTGAGCTGCGTTGTGGCAGCTGTATGTATATATATAGATATAGCCCAGCCCTGGGCCCTGGCAACGGGGCCGGGATTGGAGGCTGGCCGAAGGATGATGGAATGGAAGCTGCTGGACATGACAGGGCGCGGCCGGATAATCTGCTGCTGACGACACGACCGCTTCCATTCAAACGAAACAAAGCAAAGGCAGCCACACACCCCAAAAAAAAAATATCTTGATTGGGATTGGGAGTGTAGCTCTCCGTTCCAAATTGTATATCGTTTTGCTAAAGGTTTATATAGACACACACTATATTTAGATGCATTACAAATATCTATGCACACCTACAATTTGGAACGGAGGGAGCACATGGTTGCTTTGTCTGCTGCTGCAATTGCATGGCATGCATCATTCTTAGCTTAGCTTCAATATAATTGACCTACTGTACTGTACCTAATGGCTGATGCCTAATGCTGTGCTTCTGTGGCATCATCATATAGATCCCGTTTGGATACACAATGCTAAACTTTAGCACAGTGCTAAACTTTAGCACCCTCAAATGGAGTGCTAAAGTCTAGCACTTGGGGTTGTTTGGATACAATGCTAAAGTTTAGCACCTTGGGTGAGAAATGACTACATTACCCTCATTTATGACTGGCTTGGGGAAAAGTGGAGAGGAGAGAGAGGGGGCAACTAAGGAAAAAGTGGGCTTGGGACCACTTTTAGCACCCATTAGCACCTTTTAGCACCCCTTGGGTGTGCTAAAGAAAACAAGGATGCTAAACTTTAGCATTCACCTTTTAGCACCTCTGTTTGGAAGTTCAAGTGCTAAAAGTGTGCTAAAAGTGAGGTGTTAAAGTTTCCCCTTTCCAAACACCCCTTAGTGTATATTCATATACTAGCACAGCAGGCAGGCAGGCCCACATACCAACCAATAGCACTATCGAACCAGGTAAGGTACTACAGACAAGAAAGAATACCAGCACAGACAACAAGATGAGAGGGCGGGCCTCCCGGCCAGCGGGGCTGCGCCACGTGGACGAACAATTGGCGGGGGAGCTCGCAGCGGCTGGTGGGGGCGCCGACCTCTGACGTGGAGTTGCATAGTTGCATGTTGCATCATCATCATCTATTCTATATACTCCGCTTTTTTCTTTGCGATGATGAGTAGTGGTTGGTTCATGGTTGGTTCAACATGCAATGCAATGCACACTACAGAAGAAGACTACAGTACGTATCTTCTTTTGTTGAAAATTTAACCGGTATCTTTCTTTCCAGATGAACATGCCTGTGTATTATACTGAAAAAGCTAGAGAGATGCTGATGCATGCATGGTCCGATAATGTGGTTGATGGATCGCTTGCTGCAATCAACATCAACTCATGCAACTTCTTCACCATCAGAGATTAGCCGGGTTGCTTAATTACTTTCTCCAGGCCCTAATCCAATCCCTCCCTTAATACACGCTGAATATATCCTTCCAAACCGCAGACATCAAAAATGAAAACATCCCAATTCAAGGGGGAAAAGAAAACGAATACCTCTTCTGAGAAAATGTGACAAAACCCAGTCCCTCATATACCTCCCCAACAATGATGGTACTGCCTGTGCCGGTACAAGTACATCAATCGTCAAAATCTTCCAACAAAAAACATAACATAGACATATCAATTTACACACAAGACAATACATCACCAGGAAAGGGCGCTTTCCCCGTATACGAATATCTCATTTTCTAAATCCCTCACCCATTGGCATACTCTATTGCACATCTTGATCGCTTGGGTCTGCAAATAAGTATAATCCAAGTTAGATCACTAATTTGCTCTACAACCACACATGATGCATGCAATTGACACATTCGCTCTCAGCCCTACACAAGGACTATGACAGCAGTCCTGTCCCCCCACCCAAAAAAAATGAATGTACATACACCAACCTTATCAGCCAGTGGATTAAAAGCTGCATACAGCTCAAAGTCCTGGGTTATCCAGCAAAAAAGAACTGCAAGAAAACGGAAAAACATCACATTAACTATTTGTCACATTACGTAGCCAAATATGATGAGCAAGCAAATTTGACATCTTGGGGAAATGTGCTCTTGTGATAGCATATGATTTCTCTGGTGCATCGTAGTACCAACATTATTTACTGTTATTTCCACTAACTAGCACCAGGGCACAAAAGAACAGCACCCTGCAAATATGTATGTACTTGCAAACATTTGCAACTATCCCCTAGATATCACATGCTCCCTGTTTTCTTGCTTAATATTTCTTCTGCAGGACAACAGAAGTTGATACCAGCAGGTTACAGACACTTGGGAGCAAGAAGAACCTATATAGGACGCACAAGGACATACTTTTGAACTGGAACATAAAACTCCACTTTCCTCTTCTATGTAGAATCATAACTGAAATATAGAATGTATTAGACATTTCATTAAATGGCCACAAGCCTAACCACGAGAACAACACACTACGTAGTGTTAGTCACTATAAAATCTTATTATGTCTGTTTCAGCTCTGTACGCAGACACTGACACAAATCAATGCACCCAGCACTCCAGTGTCATTCCATAGCCACATTTGTACTATACAGTTCTCAATCAGTTCTATCCATGGTTAAGTCATTATGTCACTATGGCATAATGACTCAGTTCATCTGGCCTTGGTACGATATCAGAATCCTGGTGGTATCATATGGGGCGGCTATTAGAATGTGTATGCTTTCTAGAATAGCTGGAGCATCCAAAATTACTCACAATGAATCATAAATTTTCTATACTACGGAACTATTTTGTTGCTAGTGCTTCCAAATAGTGGGATTCGAGTTTTTGGGTGCTAAAGATGACTCACCATAATCCTCGCCTCTTCTGAATTGAGTTTTCTGTGGACCAGTTGCTTTATCGTGCATGGAGGCATACAGTTTTTGGTAAGCTTTGTACAGCCTGCACATATGAGGTTGTCTTACAAAGAAGATTCACTATTATGGAAATGAATATGTAATGTCATCAATATACATACCTCTTCTGCTGCTTTTGATTGCTAATGCATGAGGGGAATTCAGATGACACATACTGGTCAAGGTAAATGCTTTTGTATATAAAATGCCAGAGTCCAGCCGGTCCTCCAATCATTTCAGACGATAAAGATTGAGAACTCATGTCTCGAGAGGACTGTGGAGGCTGTGATGCAGATTGAGAAGACGGATCGGTTGGGAGATCCTCAACATGCAGTGCACTCTCACGTAAAGATCTTTGGACTTCAATGAGGACATTTGACTTCATGAGAACATTTTGAATGCGGGCCCTAGGAGATTGTTTACAAAAGAATAGTTGATCTCAGTTCAATTTTTCTCAACACGCACTAAGGCACCTCATGCCATTTAAATCATGCTGAGTGACTTATTGGTTAGCTCACCTGGAATCTTTGAGATCATAAAAGGCATCTGATCGCGTAGTAAGCAAAGTCAAGTATGTATGTTCCTGCCAAGAAGGTAAGCTGCAAATCAACACTCAATACCAGTTATGCAAAAAAGGGGAAAACATGAGAGTGCATACGAAATGCCTGATATCAAATTCCTCCCCCCCCCCCCCCCCCCCCCCCCCCCATGATCCACTACCTGCTCTTATCCTCAAGGACTTCTATTTAATTACCTCTCTTAACACCTTCATTCGCTTCTTTTCAAACCCTCTCCTCACTGCCAGTTATGTACAAGAATGAGACAATGCATACAAAATGACTCAGCTCAAATTCGTAGTTACTCCCTACATTTTTTCCAAGACTACGTTCCCCTAAATAAGGAAAGAAAGTAAGAAACATCTCAATGTGCTCCTATCCATCATCGGCTACTTGTTCAAATCCTCAAGGGTTTTGGTTTAGTTATCTCCCTTAAACCCTGTATTCTTATCTTTTTCAAACTCTCATCTCCTCACTGGCAGTATCACAGTCCACCACACTTGCCCTCAAACTCTGTTTCTTAACAGATACGTAACTGAGAGAGAGCTTTGATTAAGCATCATACTGATCAACAACTATAGAAACTAATACATAGTCATCAGTCATCATTGACAATTTCTAAGCTAGAATTTCAGCAAAAATGATAAATCAATGCAGTTATTAAGATGTATAAATTTCACTCACATCAAAAAAGTGAACATAAGCATACAAGAAGGCCATAGGATTGTATCTTGGCAAACATATGGGTGAAAAAGACTCTGAAGTTCTGCATAAAAATACAGAAACTGTAAGAAAAATGGTTCAAGGTTACAATCCTTCATTTCAGAGTACATCATGGTTACCTAAAAGATTCAGAGGACAGTATGAAATTCGCGAGTAATAAAATATCATCAGGATGCAAAGTTGCCTTTTGTGCTCCCACGAGACTAATAACCTGCAAATAATCAAGAATGATACACAAGAACATTAAAAGGCAGGACTAGTTGAATGAAAAAAGAAGCATCCCTAAAGAAAGCAGGCACTTATAATAGCAAAGGGTCAAGATTTGATAAAGCAAAAGTGAACTTCAACACTTAATTTATGGCTACACAATGCAAGTTATGGCATGAAGTTGGACAAACCTTGTGGTCACACATCAACAGTGCAAATAGAACCCCTGAATCAGCAACATCCTGCAAAACAGCACTAGCTGCCTGCCTTGTTGATTGCGCGAGTGGGAGGCATGTGTATGCATGAAGAAATGTCGCCGGATTCCTGTGCAGCCGTTTGATGGGATTTCTAAATGAGTGCTACAAGTCCACACATTTATTTGCAATAAAATGAATCCTGAGAAAAGGAAAAAAAACTGACCAGCTGAACGCATGTATAAGAGATAGGAAAACTGCATCTGTGCCACCGAGCAACGGTGCCATATCGAATTTGGGATTCTTCTCAAAGCACCTATTGACCGACTTTGTCAAAATAAGCAATAACTGCAAAGTCATGTTTTCAGAGAGAAGTCAATATAAGGATGGAGAAGGCATATCTGTAGCCACAGCTGAAAGGCCGTAATAGTACTGAGAGATGAATGGAGCAGCGGGTAGCACCTGGCCATACATGAGCTCTAGTTGCCCCCTCAATCCCTCATATGACTCTTCCGTGCAGCTTATACAGACTAAATAGATTGGACCCTTCACAAGGAAAACAATCTGAAAGACAGTGTGAGAAAACTTAGTGGCCTATACTGAGGAAGCAAAGAGTTCTGAAATAAGAGGATGGGTTAGTAGCATGGAGTATTCAAGTCGACAAGGAAGGTGACCTGACCTGATGTTTGCCAGCCCTCACAAATTTGATATGGTCCCCGCTGGAATGAGGTGAAATAAGGTGAGCCAAAGCTAAACAATTGAACAAGGTCAGAAAGAAAAGCCACGGCATATACCTGTTCTCAACAAAGGAAATGATTGCTTGCAACGTAGCAGAAAAGCCGGCTAGTTTGTGCTCATCCCCATACCTGACAGTTGCAAAATGTTATGGTCTTGGTTGAGAAAAAAATGCTGAACGAATTGGTGTTGCACAAGTGGTCTCGCCTGGAATATATCGGCTTCCCAGAATTGCTCAAGATGAAGAAATGCTTCTTCCTCTTCCTCCACGAAGATGATGCATCATCCTGAAAAAATGGGAGAGGCGGGCAGGCTTGGTGATGGAATTCACGGAGAGCAGAGCAGGTGATGGGGTTCCTGACGAGCTCACCTCGTCGAGATGCTTTTTGTCGCGCGGCCAATCCTGGGCGGGCTCGGGGTCGGGTTCGGGTTCGGGATCGTCGTCGAGGCTGCTTCCCCGCTCGCCAGCGTAACCGCTGCTGCTGGGGCTGGGCGGGGAGACGTCGTCCCCGTCCTTGTCGTCGTCGCGGAGGCCCTCGGGCGCCTCCTTCCACGCGCAGGTGCTGCTCCCGCCTCTGGACGCGGCGGTGAGGTAGCCCTCGTCGTCGTCGTCGTCGTCGTCGGTGCGGTGCTCGTGGATCTCGGCGGTGTGGAAGTCCGGGGGGAGGTCCCTGCCGCCGCGAAGGGAGAGGGCGGCGAGCCTGGCTCCGGCTGCGGCTTGGGGCTGGGCGTCGGTGGGGTTGGGGTTAGGGTTAGGGTTTGGGGGATCCATAGCTGCAAACGACCCCTCCGCTCCTCCGCTTGCTGTGCCTGTGCCTCTGTCTTCTCTTCCTTCCCCACCAGTTCCCCTCCCTCCCCTCCCCGCGAAGAGCTGCTCTGATCAGATCAGATCATCAGATCAGCCATTCCTTCCTTGACCGGCTGGTTGGTTGGTGTGGCCGCGCTGCGCCCAGGCCCATAACGGCCCATAATCGCACGCATTGCTTGATCCAGTCCACTACGGCAGCATAACGATTTTTTTAAATATTTTTATATATTTTTATTTTATGAATTTGCAGAAATAAATAGACGATCCAAAACTTTGCAGAGATGGATCTCTACCGTCGGATCAAACCGTGAGATGGATCTCTACCGTCGGATCAAAACGGTTTGAAATGGCTGTTGGAGCGGTTGCCGTTTACTGCCGATTGAGAGGGCGGTAGCAAACGGCGGAGCTAGCTCCCCCTCCAACAGCCGATTTTGTTGTGTGCTGGCAGCTATAGCAGATTTTGTTGTGTGCTGGCAGCTATAGCCGATTCAAACGGCTAGATATAACTTGGATTTTTTTATTTTATTTTCATGTAATTTTGTCTCCTACTAAAAAATATCAAGTAACAACATTGGAAGCATCAGATATGTCACTTTTGGTTGCAATATGAAACTTTGTAATTTGAGCGCTTGGAGGAAATAATTGAAAATGAATTAACTCCCTGCCATTGGATACATAGCTGTTTCTAGCGAAATTACAACAGATAGAAACAAAATTCGTGCACAACTACGAATAACAACGACTCTAGGGTGAACAATTAATTATAGATTGCAGTGGCATGTGGAGCACAGATGCTATCTTAAACATATGTCGTTGTTAAACCTAACATGCCTTAGGTAATTGAAATAGCCGGGGATAGAGCCATGTTTACTTTCTAGTAGAACAGGCTTTGCGAGAGCTGGGAGGATCCAGCCTCATAGTAGCCAGCACCCCCAGAAAATGGCGGAGATGGGGACCAACACCTCCATTTCAACAACAGTACAAGCATCTAACTCAAGCATTACTAATACTAACAATTTTAGAGTTATCTAAATATATCAACAAATTAATTTTAGTTTACCCTATCAATATATACATATTACATATTAACGTAGACCATTACTAAATATTACTAACCCTAAACACCCCTACATTCCAAAAATACGCATGATAGGAACAAAAATTGTAACTAAATGTAATAATTTCAACTAACCCCTAAAACACTTGCATTCTGAATACCTATATAAAATATAACTCGTGCATTGCGAATAATATTCATCTTAAATTTATCTAAATAAATCAACAAACTAATTTTACTATAACATAAATAACTAAGCTAAATCCACTATATCGACAAATTTATATTTTTCTATATCTCATATGAACACCTACACTTCATCTACTAATTAAGACTACGCTATTTATATAGCTACTATATTAACTACTACATCTACCAACTACGAGTTAAGCTAAACTAGGGAATTTGTAATAATACCTCAAACGAAGCGAAGATCCGGACTTCAATCTCCACCCACCTCCCCTCCTCTCCTCTCCTCTCCTCTCCTCTCTCCGTTTCTTTCTCTTCTTCTCCCTCCCTTTCTTCCTCTTCTCTCCTGGCTGCTTCCACCCTTCCTCTTCTATCCCGACCGCTCCCACCCTTTCCTCCCGGCTCGATTCTTGGCCTCCAGAAACAGGCGCACACACGCACGCCCGGGGCGACCGCTCCGCGGCTTTTGAAGACACGAGAGAGCTACTGCCAAATCAAGCAGCGGTAACGATCCCGCTCCCGCTCCCGCCGTTTGAATCGGCGGCGCCTGTTACTGCCCCCTGATACGACGAAAACTGGATACCGCCGGATGGCACGGCGGAAACAGCCTTGTCACACGCGTCGCTGCAACTCGTGTGACGCCCACCGGATCAGAATGCGGTAAGCAGATTGGCAGCTTCTCTTACCACCGGTTGAGATAGCGATAGTTTCTTACCGCCGTTTGATCCAGCAGCAGAGCTCCATTTCAGCAAATTCACCTATTTATTTCTGCAAATTCGTAAAATAAAAAATAAAAAATAAAAAAAAATCACAGCATAACTAACGGTTGTACATGTAAACTTTGCAGTTAATTATGGGCTGTTTGGATACAAGGTGCTAATAGCACCTCTAGCAGGGTCACATTGGATGTTCGGATGCTAATTAGGACTAAACATGAGCTAATTACAAAACTAATTAGGCTTAATAGATTCATCTCGCGAATTAAACTCCATCTGTGCAATTAGTTTTATAACTAAACTATATTTAATATTCCTAATTAATATCCAAATATCCGATGTGATAGCTGCTAAAGTTTAGCAGCTATCCAAACACCCCCCTTAATAAACCCTTACGACTTCGTCTAAAAGAACTAACGGCGGTACAGTACAGCAGCATATGATGCCCAAGCTGCTTCAGCAAATTCAACGAGTACCAGAGATGACAGACACATGGGAACATGTCAGTAAAACAATCTGCAACAAGGACGAGGTTACAATGAGGCTACCACAATACCATCGTCTCCGACCATCGTAGTCAGTGGACTGTTACCGCAAAACAATACCCCTTCCTCCACCACTGCTCTAATTATAATTACACTTATGATTCCAAACTACACCACACCCAGCACCAGCAAGAATCGAGTACATTCTAAAGGGTCACGTAAAAGAAAAAAAAAACTCCAGCTAGTAGAATAATCAGAGACACAAAAAAATAGCAATCTCAATGGCATGCCACCAAGGCTATGTATCCACAAGTTAGGCTATGTTGTTCTGGCTCCATCGTAGCCCCAGCAACCTTCTAGTAGTACAATGCGCCCAGAGCCATGCCTGTTCTGTTAGCTCACAACAGCTGTAACATCTCTCACTGTGACTGGAAGCCGACTCGCATGCTCTCCCCGGGGGGTCAGTCAAGCAGAGCCAATTAGCTCAGTTCCATGGATTAATGTACACAATCTACCAGGCCAGCTATATTAGTCTACGCTGACGGAACCCTTTGCTGAAGTGAGGCTGCATCAACTTCACATACAAACCATTCAACTGCACCAGCGAATCATGCGATCCCTGCTCGACGATCCTACCGCCATTCAAAACCACAATGTTATCCACATGTTTCATCATCGCTGCCCTGTGCGCAATGAGAATCGTTGTCTTGTTCCCCATGATCAATGTGTCAAGGGCTTCCTGGACCACCCTACTCGACTCAGATTCGATAGCAGAGCTGGCTTCATCAAGCAATAAAATGGGTGCATTCTTCAACACCACGCGAGCAATAGCAATCCGCTGCTTCTGCCCAGGAGTCAAATCCACCCCGCGCATTCCCACATGCGTGTCATAACCATGAGGCAGGCTGCTAATGAAGTGATGGGCATTAGCGATCCTGGCAGCTTCTTTCATCTCAGATTCAGTTGCATTGTGCCTTGCATATATTATGTTTTCTCTTATGGTTGTCGAAAATATAACAGGGTCCTGAGGAACCAACCCCATGTGACTCCGCAACCATCTCAAGTTGAACAACTTCAAATCACGGCCATCCAACAACACTTGGCCAGCAGTTGGATCATAGAACCTCTCGATCAAAGAAACTATCGTGCTCTTCCCTGACCCTGATACACCTACTACGGCAACAGTTTGTCCTCCATTGACTCTGAGACTAAAATTACTCAAGACCGTCATCTCAGGGCGCGTAGGGTAGCAAAAATCAACATTCTTGAACTCAATGCTCCCATACACATTAGGGGGTTTCAGGCCACTGGCATCATCTGGATCAATCTTGGGTACACGATCAATAATTTCAAATACTGAGGTCAGGGATTTCCGGCGCTTCAGAATATAAGGGGCAAGGCCAAATGGTTCCACCAGTGCAAAAGTCGCAAAAGAGAAGACAATGTATTCTTTGAGAGCAGTTACCAAACTAAGATGGCCATCCTTCACAGCAGCAGCTGTATACCACAACAGAAGTGCATTGCACGCGAAAAGAAGGAACTGAGAGAAGCCAAAGGCAAAACCAATGCCCATTCCATGAATAAAGCTTTTCGTGAGAATATCTCCAAGCTGCAATCTATAAAGTTCCATGATTTTGTTACCAGCACAGAATGCCACCACAGTATAGATATTCCTCACAGCATCTTCAAGAACCAAAGAAGCTTTCCTGTGCATCTCCTGGATTCCCCTGGAAAAGCCAGAAAGCCACATTTTCTGCAAAAGAGCAACCCAGGTATGAACTCAGTTAAGCAGTTGTGAAACGACAAAGTTTACTAAGGTTTTTGAATCAGGCATTTGAAATAACTGCATTCTATAAACTTTTTTCAGATTCGTTGAGACTGGAACTTTCCTCTAAAGTTATTAGAAGCACAGAAAGTACAGGTGAACTTGTCATGACACACTTAACTCGGCCTATGCGTAACTGTGCAAGTGTGCAAGACTAAGTTTTATGTCATTCTTCTACGTATAAAGTTCCAAAAAATACATACTTCAAAATTTAGATGAGATAGAGAACCATGATAAAATATATCCATACAGGTAAAAAAAGGCTTATTTTCGCATGACAGACCATACTATGTTGAAGAACCGTAATAAAATCATGTTGAATGTTGAAAGAGCTAACCTGTGCAACCGCGGAAATGATAAGGATGGGCAAAGTTGCCAGTGCTACAAGAGCAACACGCCATTGTAGTAACATACCGAGAAGAAGTGCGACAAAAATGGCTGATGTATCTTGAATGAATATAGACAGCCTGTTGCTGAAAGCAGCACGAACAAATGTTGCATCATTCGCAAGTCTCATTGATAATATATCTGCACTATTGTCTTCATCATCAAACCAGCCAACTTCATTGCGCAAAATTGCTGGAATACAGTAAACAGGACGTGGTAAGTCTGATATTTCGACAGCAGTAATCAGCAGTCTTATAAAGGTGGGTTGCACCATCAACAATACTAGGATGGGATTATAAAGTAGTATACAAAAGAAGGCAAAGTCATACCTGAAAACATCATCCTTCTTACACGCTCAGTCATTTTCTCTCCCATTATACCAAAATAGAAGTGCTGCAAGAAGTTAGCTAGTACAGTGATTATACCCATGCCAACAATGAATGAGCAGTACTTATTCACTTCATCATGCACATCACGGACACCTATTTTGTAGTACGCCACTACTATTAGAGATATTGTATAAGCAAGAAGAGGATTAAATGAACCAAAGCAAGCAGCACCAGCACTTCCTAACAGAGCATAAAAGTATTCTGCAAGACTAAGCTCTGCAAGCCTCCAAAAAGATGGTGCTTTTGTTTGCGGTTTCTTGGAATCCTCAGCATGGAAACTATCGAATATGTCAAGAGGGCGACTGAAAGTTTTTGAGTGGGAGCGTTCATTTTTGGGATCAGAAGTCAATAATGGCGATATTGGTGATTCTGGGTCCGATGTATTTGAGGACTGTCGGTGCAGCGGGACATCAATTTTGGGAAGATCAGGCAATTTCATTTCAAAACTGTCCTGCCTTTTGATGGATGGAGCTCTCTCAGAAGCAACCATTGGAAGTCTGGCTTCTGCCATTTGCTCTGAAGGGGGGCTTTGAATATTTGGTGATTCATGCGAGTTATGATTGGCATCTGAATTTCGGAATGTGAGAAAGCCATGTGTTTTCTGAAGTGACGGCGATTTTGACATATTTGGGGAAGATGACTCTTGAAAGCTGTGACTTGCTGACGAATCCCTTTCAATTTGGAAGGAAGTCGGCTCTTTGTAGTTTCTGATTGGTGTCCTGAAACGGTTTGGGAGGAAATAGACGCTTCAATTAGCCCATGAATAAATTTAGGTGGCATTTAGTAAATCAACAAAACAAAGTATTAATTCCTACATACCAAATACCTCAAGAACATATGTCTAATGCTAGTCGCACCTAGGTAAAAGAAGTAGCAACAAGATAGGTGCATCTAAAGAGCTGAATTATATTGAAGCCAACATAAAATAGCATAACAATAATTAAAGCAGCAGCCCTAAACATGCAATTTATGAACCTAGAAGCTAACAGCACTTTTACAAACTTCACTGGTCATTTAGACATAATGCTTGACACAAACAACCATAATGCATTTGCAAATGGGTTCATGATGCAAGTCACTTACAACAAAACCGTTAAATTACAAACAAGTTAGGGTACGCAGGCTAATGCAAGTCATTTTTGTAAAAAAAAATTATTTAAAGAAAAGTAAATGCACAGATAATTAAAGACCACCGATGAAGGATTATGCATGCCAAACCATTCATCTAGTTTAGCATGAATATTATTTTGTCATCGGCCGTTGGATGGGCCAACACTGGACCTATTGGGCCTCCATTAGGGTTAGTGTTAGAGATAGAATTAGAGATATCTTGCTTAGCAGTCAAGTAAACCTCTCTATATAAAGAGAGGAGATGTATCAATTAAAGGAATCAAATAAGAATTATCAGGAGAGATCATCATCTACCTCCGGGCCTTGAGATTGGGCGCAGCCGTCGCTGGCTTGCCCGATCTCAAGTGTCCGGTTCAGCGTCCGTTTACCCCTGACAATCCTCAATTCCCTCCCGTTCTGCACGGCTCCATATCAAGGCCGTGACATATTTCAAAAAAATTTAGCATGAATAAAAAAAATAGCACTAGTGCAAATGATGTCAACACATACTGGGTAAACATAAACTCAAAGATTGCAATGGCTAATGAGGAAAGTACCACCACCATATCAGAATACAAAAACAATCAGACGGAACATGATATGAAAAGGAACCAGAAGAAAAATAAAGTGAAAAATACAAATACAATTGAAGTATTTAAAACACCAAGATAGGACAAATAAGTGGGATGAAAATGTGGTGGTACCGATTAAGAAGATTTGTTTTCTGATACATGTCTGCATTGGCATTTTTGAAAATTAAACTAAGCAAAGGCATCAACTATTAACTGAGAGAACCATGATTCCATGAAAGGTCTGCAGCATTCTGACTGAGCAAAATAAATAAAAAAGGTTGTTTTTTTAGGGATGAGCATATTGCTGATTGAAATGGACTTACCTCTTTGGAAGTTTTGCTGCTTCTTCACACCTAAGAAGTTCTGCATAAAGACCATCGAGGTTTAACAATTCTTCATGTGTACCCATCTCAACAAGTTGACCTTCCTCCATTACTGCTATATAATCAGCATTCCTGATAAGACTGAGGCGTCGAGCTATGATGATGGTAGACCTCCCAAGCATTAGAATGTCTAGTGCTTCCTGAACAGCTTTCTCAGCCTCAAAATCAAGAGCACCAGTGACCTCATCCAGTAGAAGAATTGATGGATTTGAGAGCACAGCACGAGCAATGGAAAGCTTTATCTTTTGTTCTTCCGTCAGAGAAAGGCCAGCCCGACCAACCTATCCCATATTTAGTTTTAATCAAATAAGCATGTTACGACTGTAAGAAAATGAGGTTTCAATAGACAATTGTGATATAGTGGGTGTAGAACCTGTGTGTCATATCCTTTTTCTAGTGAACTGATGAAAGCATGCACATGAGCTGTTTTGGCTGCCTCTTCAATTTGGTCAGTTGTGGCAGATCTACCATAGGCAATATTTTCCCTAATGCTCAAGCTCAATAAAGCTGGTTCCTGAGTCACAAGTCCTATTTGGCTTCTTAACCACTCTAGTTTCAAATTCTTGATATTCTCCCCATCCAAAAGCACTTCACCTGTAACATATAGCCCCATAGGTAATCACTTACCATGATCGATGTAAAAATAAATATTGAGTAAAAGATTGCAACACTACAATACCTAAGGTTGGGTCATAGAAGCGTTCCATTAGAGGAATTATGCTGCTTTTTCCTGAACCATTTCTGCCAACAAGAGCAACAGTCTTTCTAGCAGGTACTGTAAGGTAGAATCCACTTAAGATCGGTATTTCTGGGCGGGACAGATAACTGAAGTAGACATTGCGGAACTCAATGTTGCCTTGCACTGAAGGTAAGGTACGGCCATCCTGGTTTACAATAGATGTTGAACGGCTTATCATTTCGTAGAGTCTGTATGCAGCAATACGTCCTTGCTCAAAGGAATAGAAGTTTGTTGCTGCTTGATTAAGTCCACTACAATCAATTCAAAGACTTGACTAAGATGAATACGGGGGTGAAATTTTAAATATAACTGAAGGAAAACTCTTAAAAGCCAATGCTTACAGTCCACTCAAGATAATAGCAAACAGGGCAACTACAACTTCACCGCCATTAGCTCTTCCATGTGAGATTAGGAACCTCCCAACCCAAAGTTGTAAAGCACAAGAACATATGGCAAGCCCATATGTAAATCCGAGACCAAGACCTTGCACCAGACTTATAAGTATTCCATAGCGCAGCGTTGCTTGAAGTGAAGTAGCATAAGAATACTTTGCAAGGGTCTCATTTGTGAAGGAGTATAAAGTCCTAATGTACAAGATTGCCTGCAAAACAAGCATTGCCGCATGTTTTATTTTCCAACTTACAGTAAAGCAGTAGAACAGAAACAAACTGAATTTCCTAGTTAAAGACATGCACCTTTGTCACTGCCTACTTAAAACAAGTCTGCAGGTTTTTCAAGACCTAGGTGCTCCATGACGACATCATCAACAAAAAAATTATGTTTTCTACTTGTTTCTATTACCCTAGTGGCACTTCCAGAACTCAGATGACATCTTGTGAGAAACCTAGGCTACTGATGCACCCCCAACATGTAGTCAAAATCTAGATGGTTTAATAATAGATATTAGATAGGATCTTCATTTGGTTCAATCTCCATACTTGATTATGCAAATCGTAGTAATTAACTATGTATAGTTTGCTTTTTTTAAAATACGTTTAACTTGCAAATATTGCATGACCACCTTAACTAGTATCACGGAGAAAATGCAGTAGAATACAGCAAGAATTGCATTCAGTCCCAATGGGTTCTTTGTTTAAAAACAACAACATTCTAGCTTTTCTTTTCCTGAGGGAAAGTAACATTGAAATTCGATTTGGGCAAGTCTTGTGCGTTTTGGGGGAGTCAAAAGAAGCAAGGTTATCCGTAGCTGGTATGCAAGCATCATATGGGAGACACAACAAATTACAAAATCAGGTGCGCTATTTGATACCTGTTCAGCAATGCTTGCTGCCTCACCATAAGCATCCTGAATATTTTCTGCAAGCCTGTGGAGAAATATGTTTGATATTCCTCCTGCAGCAACAATGAAGGGGCCGGTTGCTAATGTCAATAAAGCTATTTGCCAGCAGTTGACCAAGCCAATGACAAGACCGCCAAAAAATGTAGCCATGTTGTGAATGTAGTTTCCAACCTAAAAACAACAAGTTACAAAGCAATCAGTAGACCATATATGTACAACGGAAGGATAACTACTAAGCATGGAAGTTTTGGCACAGGAACTCACCTTCTCACTAAGAGCCGACTGAATGAGTAAGACATCACTGAGTACTTGACTGACAATATCACCATTGTTGCCGTAGGTATCAAAGAAACTCATGTCTTGGTTCAACAGGACTTGAACATACTTGGATCTAATCACTGCCGTCTGTCTTTCCCCAGTCAAAATCCAGCATGAAACCTCTGCAGATAGACGAGAGAATCTGGTAAGTTTGCTTCGACTCGACTGCTGTTAGCATGCAACAACCAACCACCTTACCTATCCATCCAGCAAAGAAAACGCAGATGGCTATGTAGAGGAAGTATAAGGCGTGCTGCAGAGAGAAGTACAGCCATGTAAGACCTGTCTGTCTGTTAGCAAGTAGTGGTAGCAGCAGCAAGCAAAAGCAAAGTTTCATGCCTGGTTGATGTTGTGGAAGAGGTCGTGTGTGTGGCGGCCGTGGAGCGAGTTGATGGCCCTCCCGAAGAGGTGGAGGTAGACGACGAGCGCGACCCCGTGGGCAGCGGCTGCGAGGCTGCCGGCGGCCATGAGCGCCCAGTCGAGGCGGTCGGCGCAGGCGAAGAGGCGCTTGAAGGGGACGGCGGCGGGCGGCGGGTCGGGGTCGTCGTCGGCATCGTCGAGGGGCGGCTGGGCGTCGTCGTCGGGCGGCGGGGCGCCGTCCCCTCCGAGGCCGAGGTCGGCGGCGTAGGGGGAGGGCGACTCGGGCGGCTCGGAGGTCTCGGAGACGGGCGTGAGCGGCTGGACGTGGGGCGGGGACCAGCCGAAGAGCCCCCGCGACACCATGGACCTGAGGTAGCTAGGGTTGCTAGCTGGAGAGGTCAGTGAGTTGCGGCGGCGGCGAGAGATTTGAATGGCATGCGACTGGGCTTGGTGTGGGGTGGGTCAAACAAGGCGAGCTGACTCCCTCCGGCAGGCGACGAAGAGACGGCGGCAATCCGATTCGGGGTCGCTGGGAATGGAGGAGGCAGCGGCGGATCAAGCAGGTCGAGAGCGCGGCCGTCGGGGGCTCGGCTCTGCGCTGTGTGCTCTGCTCATCTGCTCAGCATGTGCTGTCATCGGCGGATCTTTTCCTCTTTTTTTCTTTTTATTATTTTACTTTACTTATTTATTTACTCCTTCCGGTCCCTGGCCAGGTCAAGGTTGACAGACAGACAACCTAGGCTGCTCTCGTTCGCTCTCTTTCTTTCCGCTTCAAACAAAGCTGCAGAAATGAGGTTAAAAAAAACTGCAGAGACTTTTGCCAAATCAAAACCTGGCTTAAGAGCAGCGCTCAATCTGTCTAATGTAACGGTAATTTACTAGTCTGGTTTAAAATATGTTTGGTTGGACACAACCAAGTGTGGCGTGCCATGACAGCCTAATTAGCTTGCTAAAAAAATTTGTGGAAAAATTTGGCATGCCACAGCTTTGGCAAGTCAAAAACTGGGTAGAAAAACATGCCAACATTTTGGTAGGATAATTGTGAGATATGGGCATCTTTCGGTATCAAGCCAAATGGTGGCCTAAGAATTGGTTTGCCATGCCAAAAATTTGGAAGCCTCTAAATATTTGGGTAATGAATTCTAAACCACAAGTGTGGTAAATTAGTCAAGAAACAAATAGATTAGAAGTGGACCGAGGCCTTTTATGTTCACTTTATGTTTTCCACTCGATCTACTTAGTGCAGCAGTGTGTCTATTTTTTATGCCAAAAGGAGCATTCATGTGGAAAGGGTTATTAGTTGTGGTCCCTCACCATCCCATCATCCACGTACACCGGTTGTTGCCCATGTCCATTGCTAGGATTGAGCACTCGAATGATCCATATTTGAACGAGCTCTTTTACGAACACTATCAAGTGGTAGTATAGAAGCGAGCTCTTTTACGAACACTACCAGGTGGTAGTATAGAGTATAGACTATTTTTTTGATATGGGTAAATTTGTAATTAGCCTAACGTAACATATAACATATGTTATTCGGGTTTTTTTTTCCGCGCTCCATTTTCCCGCGCACCGTCTCTCAGCGTTTGACCGCTCGCACGCCGCCGCCGGCGGCTCTTCCTCCCTTTCTAGTCCGCCGCCTCCGGCTTCTCCAGGACGCCGCCGCCGCTGCCGCCTCCTCCTCCTCCTTTTCCATGTCCGGCGATGGCCGCGCGGCGCCCCGGATCCCCCGCCTCCATGTGGCCGCGCCCATCCGCGCTGCTCCTCCTTGGCTTCTAGGCGCCCGACCACAAGCCGCCGGTCACCATTGGCTTCGAGTTTGACTGGAGGAGCAGCGTCTCGGCCAAGGATTGGCCCAGCGTTGCCAAGAAGGGCAAGATCGATGTGAGTATTTCGCCCTCCAGATTCTTACCTTCGTTTTGCTCAAATCGCTACCAATCTGGTCAGGCTGTAGTGTTGGTTAGTGATTCAGTTTGTCGAATTAATCAAATAGATCATGGGTTCCAACTTGGTTGTGACAACAGAAATTGCAGGATTGCTCTGTAAATTTGGGTGCCTGGGTGTGGATTAAGTTGTGGGACAGGAGTAATTTACTAATTCGCATGCTGATAGTTTGTTGATCAATTCTGTGTCATGTTGATGTTTGAGAGCATGGTTTGCACCGTTCAGCTTGGTTGTGATTTTGGTGTGTTTGTAAGTGGGCTGCTAGATTCTACTGGCTTGAGTACTTCAATTGTTGGTATACTGGTGTAGAAAACAACACTAGGTTTAATCTAGGTATGAACACATATTTTGTCATTTCACTACTTGGATCTTTGTAGAGTTGCCACTTTTTGTTGAGCAGCATTTTTTTCAAGTGGTAGTTAATGTTTTCCAACCCTGGTGTTGGGTTCAAGCATGGTGCGGTTGTGCAGTTGGATTTTTTTTTAAATCTGGATATGGAAAGGGCATAACCTTAGTAGCCTACAGGTTACTTATGTGCTTTTCAGTTTCATAAAAGTTATGCAAATGGTTTAAAAATGGAGGTCTGACTGTGCCTGGATGAACAATAAGTACACAATTGACATCTGTATGTTTTAATATCTGATTTGGTGTTTTCTCTTTCTTGTTTTAGTTATGCATGACTTGGTTATGAGTGTCACATCCTTGCAACTGTGTTTTGCCATTTAGAATCATATTCTGATTGAACAGAGGCGAAACCTGCTAATGCTTATCATAAGCATATTTTTTAACTTAAGAATGGGAGAAAAGAAGACTTATGGTTTCTGACTTTGACTTAGTCTCTCAAAAGCCAGGTGTTTTGGGGACTCTGGGTAGCTTATTGTATTTTCACCTCGTTAACATATTATTGGGTCTGCGGATTAAACTGTTAGTGCTACCTAGGAATTGAACACTTACTGATCTTGCTAATAATTGTGTGTCATCTAGTCTTTGCTCCTCAGGTTCGCTGTTAGCTGTGCCAACACTACTTATAGGATCTCATAATCATTTCTTGGAATTGACATATTTGTCTTGTTTTGTGAGAATGGTGCATACAATGCTTTTTGCATGTTGTTTCTTATAGCTAGTACCTCTGTTTATGCATGTGTTGTTGCTTGTATGCTGCAGATGATGGAATTAGAGCTGAAGAAGCTAGAGGAAACCATCAAAAATATACATGAAGAAATGTTTTATCTCCGTGAAAGGTAGTACGTAGTATCGACTCTGACTGGCAACATTGAAACTAACGTTGGCAAAGCATTTCCTATATCACATTGTGGCCATGTCATGTGTCTAGGGAGGAGGAAATGCAGGACCTGAACAGGCGAACAAACTCGAGGATGGCTTGGCTCGGGTTCCTCTCGCTCGGCATCTGCTTATCAGTGGCGGGCTTGCAGCTGTGGCACCTAAAGACTTTATTGGAGAGAAATAAGCTGCTGTAGTTCCCCAATTATTCACGATAGTACATAACACTAGAGCGGAAAAGGTTAATCTATGTTACAGAGCGTGAACCCATGTAAGAAACGATGTTTGCCGTACTTGAGAAATGTGCTTCACTGTGCTTTAGTCTGTTCAGTCGAAATTCAAAAAAAAAGTTGTAAGAAAAACTCAAATGCGTTCCTGTCTATAATTCATGTTGTAATTTTGGGGGGCACCATTTCCGTTCTTTGCCATGCCAGATAATTGCTGTGATCGTCATAATTTTGCCATCGTTATAGTTAAATGCACCCGCCCTGGACCTAATGAATTGACGGCACATGTGATGGCTGCTTATAGTATGCAGCATGGCTAACAGGCTAGCAAGTAGCAACGGCCAACGGGAGCCTTGCTCAGCGAGGCGCCTTCCAGCAGCGGCATCTAGTCCAAAACTGCATCAAATTGGTTTGTCGTTCATGACCTGACAACTATGATATGCTAAGGTTGCAAGAAAGTTTGAGACTGCAGTGCCGTAAGATGACCAGATCATCCAAGAAACTGGATCAAAGAACCAGCTTCTACATGGTATAAACTCAGATCATACAGCAAAACTTTGTAATCCAACAATATTTCTCTTTATAAAGTTCACAGTAACTTGTTTTGACACTTACAGAAAATGCACGAGGAATCACTTTCCAAAGGCAGCGAAGCAATTCTCATCAACAAATTAAAGATCTTGAAACAGAAAATAGCAGGAAACTTTCTGATCTATAGAACCCCACATGGCCACATCCACCTATATGCTGCAGAACTATGGTCTAATAGCTCTCAAGATTTTTCATAATTTTAGCTGAAGCAGAGCAAAACCTAAAGAAAAAGAGGTAATGCTGCAGTACAAACAAGGTTTCTGTTTTCTTTAACAGAAATAGCATCGAAGTAAAACAGCAAGAAAATTTCACCGTCTCAGTGGAGCTTTCTCGAGGCACCTAATTTTGTACATTCATCAATGTCAGATATTGATGAAGGTCGCCCTGAAAATGCATTTATCTTACTCATGAACAGGTTCCGAATAGTACACACAAAATGATAGTTGAACTGCGACACAAAATACAAACTCCTCGTAGAAACTTAGTAACTAGCATTAGAGGCTTGATTTCTGTAACTGCTCCAAGGAACTGGACAATATTTGGATGTCTCAGCTTTATTAGTTGACTTCATGCTTAAAATCTTGGCTGCAGATTAAGCAAAAGTTTTATAAGAAAATATTAGATAAAAACACATACACAAACATGTGTCCTACAACTAGAACACCTACAGTTACATATTCAACCAAAATTAGTTTGACACAATTCATATTAAATTCATGTAATCAAATCGGTTGGAGTACTCAGGGAGGTTAACAGTTATTCTGATAGTTTACTTACATCACCAGCCTGTCATCAGATAGGGATGGAAGAATGCGCTTGTCAGCAATAGGTGTTCCTCGCCAATTTGCTTTCAGAATTTCACCAAAAGAGCCCTGTTGTAGGTAGCAGGTTTGATGAACTTAAGATTAACATTTAACCCAAATACAAAACAAACTAAAAGTGAAGTACCATACATCAGTAAACTATGATGATGCTTTATCAAATAACTGCATTGAGTAAGAGATGTTTGAAGACTTGAACCTTTCCGATGACAACTGCTTTTGTGCACCCAAATTTACAGAGCAATCCTGCAATTTTTGTTGTCACAACCAAGTTGGAACCCAAATTCGTGGCCGTCGCTAATGCCGATGCGGGGAGTCGTCGCCGCCGCCGGCGCCGATGCGGGATGAAGACGGGGCGCGAAGTCTCCGGCGGCTCGGATGGATCTCGCGCTTGCGTGGACGAGGCCACCGTCGCCCCCTGCCGCCTGCCGTGGAGCCGCCGCCGCCGCCCCAGTGCGTGTGCGAGCGATTGGAAATGAGGAGACGAGGAGTAAATGGAAAGAAGATAAGGATAATTAAGAAAGATTCGATATATTTCAACAATACTATTTTTACATATTTCAATCACACCCTTGTACTACCCGTACTACTCATGCATACTACCTATACTACAACTTAAGGTTTTAATAGTATACTGTTGGATCCTTACATACGAATCCTTTTCTAATAGTAGTAAAAGGTAGTATTATGTATCGTAGAATACCTCTGAGCGACGAGGCTATCAACAAAACGTCAAAACAAGAGATTGGACGGAGACTTGGTTGTGGTAACGCTTGATTCATTCTAGAGTTGCATAGACTTTGTTAGATTTCAAATTCATAATCTGTAGTGGACGATCCGGATTTAACTCTAAAACCTTTAAGAGATTCACGAGGATCTAGAATAAATCTAAACCACTAGGATTTGTGTGAACCTGTATGTTATCATAGGTTTTCTTTTCTTATTCCAACAAGAAGTGCCCATTCAGACCCCACTCCCACTGTCGGCATACAATACACCGTACCTCTATCTTCTTAAGGGGTGTTTGGATACGAGGTGCTAAACTTTTAGGAGTGTCACATCGGAAGTTTGGATGCTAATTGGAAGGACTAAACATGAGCTAATTATAAAACTAATTGAAGAGCCCCTGTACTAATTCGCGAGACGAATCTATTGAGCCTAATTAATCCATGATCAGCACATGTTTACTGTAGCAGCACATTGTCAAATCATGGACTAATTAGACTCAATAGATTCGTCTCGCGAATTAGACTCCATCTGTGTAATGGATTTTTGTAAATAATCTATGTTCAATACTCCTAATTAGTATCCAAATATCCGATGTAACGGGTACTAAAATTTATAAGAGCTGTATCCAAACACTCTCTTAGTTAAGGTTAGCACATAATAAGCTGCACGAAGAATGCAAAGGTCATAAGCTCAAACATGTGCGCGAAGCGACAATTCAATGCACAAAAATATTAGTGTTTAATAACTGCTGTCCTGATACAGAGACCGCATAGCGCAGTGGATTAGCGCGTCTGACTTCGGATCAGAAGGTCGTGGGTTCGACTCCCACTGTGGTCGATTTTTTTGTTTTGTTTTATTTTGTTTGCGGTTCATTTCTTTTCTTCTGACGCGCTCGCTCTGCTTTGATCGAAATTTCCCCGCTAGCAAGCACTCCGGCCGATGCCATGCGATGCCATTTTGGCTCCGTACGCGCTCGCTCTCCTCCACTCAATTGATGGCGGCGCCGGCGCGAGCTCGATTGGTGCGCGGCGTCGCGTCTCGCCTCGGTGGCGGCCGTCGCCTCCTTCCCCGCTCTGCCGCCTCCAAGCCCCAGGTGAACTGAGCTGTCGAGCTAGCTAGGGTTTCTACGAATTCCCCCCATTCCACCCGCGATGCGATTCAGTTTTTTTTTTCAGACTGCATTGCAGTGTGTATGCACTAGACAGGCACACCTACTGAGTAATTGGATTTTCACAGGCCACCAGCCTCAAGGACGACAGCTGCACTGCCTTCCTACATTGGCTGCAGAGGAAGGCAGGTACTCAGATTTCATCGGTACTAGATGTCGCTACTTCGACCTTTGGAAGGTCAGGCCTTCCTCTACAACTTGCCCTTTTCTTCTATTCTTCTCCTGCTCATTACCTAGCCTTGGTATTTGAGTCCGACCTCCTCTTTTCAGGTCGTTATTTGCATTGGAGCCCATACAAGAGGGGGACTGTATATTGGAAGTACCTTATGGTGTTGTAAGTTCCTTAACAGTTCCACTATCCTAAGGATATCTTGCTATGCTAGAACCTCTTTTTTGAATAACTCTTTTTTTTTTCCTCACACTATGCAGCAACTTACTCAAGATAAACTTCCCCAAGAAGTTTGTATGCTACTCGATAACCTTGTTGGAGATACAGCAAAGATTGCTGTGCTCCTCATACTGGAGCAACACCTGGGACATGTATTTCCGATGCATTATTTTTTTTTACATAAATGGAAATTGCAAAGGAAAACGTACCATCTTATGCTCCTTTATCCTTCTAGGCATCAGGATGGGAGCCATATATCAAATCTCTTCCATGCAAGGATCAGATGCATAACATGGTATGTGTATGCTTTACAAATTCTGCGCACTGCTATTGTAAAGGTTTTACTACATTTTGAGGGAGAAAAATGATATTCTAGGTTGCACTGTGTAACTATTGACATTGTAATAAGTGTGCTCGGACTAATTTTACTCTATGTTTTCTTGTTGATTTGTAAAACTATAGGTCCTGCTGACTTTTTTATAACACTATTAGAGGCTAACTTGAATACATAAAGTGTACATGGAAAGAATAAATACTTCCTATTATACACATATACTTCCTATTATACACATATACTTCCTATTATACACATATACTTCCTAATACTTACGGTTCAGATCCTTGTTAGGTTTTGGGACAATATAGTGACAGTTTTATTGTTACATATACTATTTGTGTTTCTTGTTTGTTCCAGATGTTCTGGGATCTGAATGAGCTTCATATGGTCCGAAATAGCGCAGTTTATAATGAAGCCATTGAACAAAGGGAACTGGTTAAGAAGGAATTTTCAGCAGTGAAGCCAGTTCATACTCTCTCTCCCTCTCTCCCTCTCTCTCTCTCTCAACACACACACAAGGTTCTTGAATGTTTGACTTTTCTATATGCAAGGTCCTTGAATGTTTCCCGCATTTGTTTGGAGAAGTAAAATTGGAGGATTTTATGCATGCTTGTGCATTGGGTATGTCATCAGATGTCACCTGATTCTTTTCTTTTTGTTGCTTACTGCATGCACTTTGATTCTATTCCTTAATCATTCAGCATTATATTAATAGATGTTGTTTTGGCATCTCAACATGTTCAATACTAGGCGCTAGTTTCTCACTGCACTGAAACATACATAATTGGTTATCTGTGTCAGAAGTCAGAATGGTGAGATAACCATTCTGATTGTATAGTTAAAATAACTCCTTTCTCTTATGTTCATTCTCCCCCGCACGACGGGTACTTGTGTCTGGATCTTCTTCTTGTGTATAACTTGGTCCTTTTCTTATGTGCTTTATACAGTAGGAGTGCTTTATCTCATTTTTGAAAGTGGGTACACTCTGTGATTGAAAATGTGATTTTTCATGCCACATGCAGTTTCATCTCGAGCTTGGCTGACTTCCAGAGGTGTGTCACTGGTATAATTTTTTTCTCATTTACTACAGTATTGTATTTGTAGCTTGAATGGATTGCATGCATTGTTCATCTACACATTTCACCAACCTGAAAATATCATATAGATTCCATTTGCAGATTTTCTTAACCATGATGGTCGTTCTAATTCTATATTACTATACGACGAGCAGAAAGATGTTTCTGAGGTACTCACATTTGGTTCATCGGCTAATTGTGTGTGTTTGTGATTATGAAGGCTTTTTTACATTCTGGGATATGGTTATAACATTATAAATTATTATTGTTCTGTTACATACAGGTCATTGCTGACAGGAACTATGCTGTCGGTGAACAGGTAATTCTTCTTTCCTTGTTACATTTTCTTTTTCCCTATTTAGTTGCCAATTCAGGAGATGGATCTGTGCGCAGAATGTCTCTGGGAATGGAGGCAACCATCTTGTTTGATCGGGTGTTTAGGTTCTGAGAACTTTGAATCGTTTATCATATTTGCAGGTTATGATAAGATATGGAAAATACTCTAATGCTGTACTAGCACTTAACTTTGGATTCACACTTTCCAGGAATATATATGACCAGGTGAATCTTCGGAGAAGGCTTATTTTAAATTTGTGTTTATAAAAAAGTAGAGAAACTTGTGTATCTGAAACTGGCTTCAGTGACAAATGGACCCTACATTGAAGAACAACTCCCTATGTTTTAAATAAATGTCTTATTTTCTCATTGACCAATAAATCATGTGTTTGTCAATGCATATTGATTCTTCAGACATGCAGGCACAAACTTGGGTAGATATGGAAGACCAAGACTCGTTTTCTAGGGAGAAGCTTGCCACATGGTTAAGGCATCATCATGGTCCGAAATCTGAAGACATGTTCAGTTGCAACTATACTAAAGCTTCTTTTGTTATAAAGTATGTGGTTGGGTATTTATCCACAACTGATTGGGTTTTGTCCTTAAATTATCTGCTCAATTCTATTAGCAACATTTAATAAAGGTAATACCAAAAATTGTTTAATTATTTATGTAAAAGTAATCTAAGAACTGGCTACAGGGTTATACTTTTCTGATAGCACAAAAATGATAGAAGTTTAATCTAGTGCTTGTACCATATTCTACAATAAGCAACCTAACTAGTTTTACAAAATTGACTTAAGTTCCTGTACTAGTGAATGAAATGCATGATGATCCTCAGCTACATTTTCACCTTCTCTTGGAAGAAAGAGACAAGAGTTTAAGGTTGACTGAACTTTTAAAAGTTACCACCTTAGATATGTCTCCTGGAGAATCTGTGCCAGCATTTTTTTCCTAACTATTTCAAAACTGATTCGCTCTGGAACACAATATTTTGAATATCTATAACTATTTTAAAATACGAAGAACATTGTGCTTGCTGTGTTTATAATACGAAGAATGGAAACAGGGAGGTCAAATTCTGTGGAGGCAAAGGGGTGGGAGTTCCCCAGATCTTGCGTGCATTTTTCCGGGTTTTCTATGCCACATCACTTGAAGGTGCTATTCTGTTGCCATAACTTATACTCAATTCACTTTAGTTTCTTCTTTCTAACAATTTCCCTTCAGAGTTCCTAATTACTACTCAATGAGACAATGACATGATAGTAACCTCTTCAGAACTAGAAGAAATGTCCACAGAGGCTGCTAGAGATGATGGTCGACTTGCCAGACGTCCTCTGGAAAATAGAGAGAGAGAAATCCATGCTCACCGCATGTTGCTCCTGCACCTGGACGAAGAGATTCAGGGCTATTTTACAGCTATTGAGGTGAGGATACATATAGTAATTGAGGTGTTTGGAAGAGGATTACATTGATCATTCAGTCTAGTATTTAAACAAGTAAAGCTACTGAGCTAGGCATTTTCCTGCAACTATCTAACGAACCAACTAGCACCAAGTGAGCTATAAGCAAGGGTAGTTTTGAGAGAGCAGGTTATGCCGTTACATGTAGTTATAGAGAAATGTTTTCCAACACCCAAAGATAACTGAAGAATTCAGAATGATGTTGCAGCTTTTGCATTTTGTCAGGCCTTTTTTGCATGACATGTATGGGGATGCTCGCAATATTTATCCAAAAATAGCAACTGGTGTCTGCTGCACATAAGGTTCCACTATCCACCTGTAACACATTGCAAGGACATGCAGGAATGCAGTTGGACCTTTTTTTTCTATTAATGCAATGATACGCAGCTCTCTTGCGTGTTTGAAAAAAAAGGAATGCAGTCGGTAGATTTTTGCCAAATACACAACTTAGCATGTATTTCCAAGTATAACATAGTAATTTAAAGGTCTCATGAGGTCATCATGAAAAATAAAATGGGACTGCTCTTATGAAAATCTAACTTGTTCAAAGCCACAATTGAACCATTTTAATCTCACATAATTGTTTCAGATTCACATGTAGTTAATCATTGAGTATTTTGAAACACACCACTTCGTTGTTAGTAGGGGCCCAAGTGGCCCAATTGTTGCGTTATGTTTGTAGTTTGGTCTCTGTACTTAAATGTTTGAAGTGACTTGTACATGCAGATAGTGTTGCTTGACCTAAACATATCACTGAGGGTGGTTCTAGGCATTTGCTATTGCTTGCATATTTAATGTCTAGATATAACACATATGGTTAAATCTTCTACTTGAATTAAGATGAGTTTGTAACAGTGTGAGGTGGTATGCATGTGGACCCGCTTAGTAATCTGGTTCTGGTTTTTGTTTTCTTTTCAGCACCTTGGAATTGCTAGTGACCCTGAATCTAGGAGCGTGCATCCCTTCAGAAAAGAGATGGCCAAAGATCTACTCGTTGGCGAGCTCCGTGTTTTGCGAAGTGCTCGTGCATGGGTTGCGACCTATTGTGAGACTTTAAGCACTTCATAGTGCTTCATCCACAGGGCAATGCCTCTTTGACAGGTGCAGGAAGGGAACTCGTGTATGAGCTTCCTTGTGCCTCTGTTCTGTTGTGTTCCCCTTTCCTTTAACCTCTCACCATCTTTGCTATTTTTAGCTGCTGTTGCGTATCTGCAATGAAAGGAATTGGCTATCAGCCTCACAATGACCTCCCGCTCCTCCTTTCTTGCTCCATTTGTCTCCAGCCTCTCTTCTCTTGCATGGTAATTATCATGTCAAGAAAAGATTAATGCCTCTAGATTGGATTTCAGACAAGGTGAAGGAGGAGGAAGAGACAGGATGCTGCAGCGGGCGGCGAGCAACGCGTATTCATGGTGGTGGGCAAGCCACATCCGCACCAAACAGTCAAAATGGCTTGACAACCACCTCCAAGGTAATCATATATTGTTTTCATCTTTTGTGTTACACTTATACGCTTAGTTCAAATCTTTTTACACAAGTTTCATGTTAAGGAATCAGTTCGATCTGGTGGATTCTTCAACTATGATTCATAAATTATACGCAGCTTCCCATCTGTGTGATTCTTGCTTTTGTGTTACAAACATTGCCATTTCAGAATGGTATGGAGAACATTGCCAAATTAGTATGCATCCATACTTTTCTGGGCAAATCTGTATCCATGGAGCCAAATTGCATCTCCTATTTATGCCATTCATTCCTTGCATGTTGTTGTGTTATAAGTCTATAAGCAGATTTGAGGGCTGGCTGATTATTTGAGTGGCCTAACACTAAGAGGGCTTGTTTGAAGATGATGAGCCCGATGCAGTGCACCTGAGTTCCACTTCCTGAAATTCTCCTGTTTTGCCCCACAGAACCAGATATGAAATATTTTAAATTTATCAGTATTCGTCTAGAGAATCAGAGTACCAACTTTAATCTCTGTATATTTATATGTATATTTATGTGCATAACAGCAAGTATCGGTACTTATTTGCAGATATGGAGCACAGGGTTAAGTGCATGCTCTTGCTCCTTGGGGAGGAGGCTGATTCCTTTTCAAAGAGGGCAGAGATGTACTACAAGAGGCGACCTGAGGTGATCACTCAGGTGGAAGAAGTATATCGGGCATACAGGGCTCTGGCTGACCGGTATGATATCATGTCAGGGGAGCTGCACAAAGCAAACCACACCATTGCCACTGCCTTCCCTGACCAGGTCCAGTATGCAATGCTGGAAGAGGAAGATGATAACATCCCAAAGGCATTCACCCCAGTTGATCCACGCAAAATCCACAAGTCAACTGTTGATGGATTGATGAAGAAGAAAAAAGGAGAACATCCTGGATCAACAGGTGGAGGAGCAAAGAATAGTACCTCAGCTCCAATCAATAAGGAGAATGCAGGGGAAGAAATCAGCAGGCTACAGAAAGCTATACTTGTCATGCAGACTGAGAAAGAATTTATCAAAAGCTCCTACGAGAGCGGCATTGCAAAGTACTGGGATCTTGAGAAGGAAATCAACGACATGCAGGAACAGGTTTGCCACTTCCAAGATAAGTTTGATGAAAGTGTGGTGATTGAGGATGATGAAGCCAGAGCCTTGATGACAGCAACCGCACTCAAGTCCTGTGAAGACACTATTATGAAACTGCAAGAACAGCGTAAGGCCTCTGCAGGGCAAGCAATGGGAGAGTCGGAAAGAGTCAAGGTTTTCAGAGAGAAGCTCAAGGCTATAATGAACAAACATGGCAAATCTCTACCGGATCCTCTGGATTTTTCTGACAAAAACACACGGAAGAACCACGGTGCAGAGATGGAGGATGCATACCATGCCAAACAAGGTGGTATAGAAATGCAGGCTGTGATTGACAAGATCAAGGAACACTTTGAGAGGGACTGCAACATCTCCATGGCAGAAGTTACGGAGAGAATTGATGAGCTTGTCAACAAAGTTGTTGACTTGGAGCTTATGGTTTCATCACAAACCTCCCAGATAGATCGACTCTGTCGGGAAAACAGTGAGCTGGAGAATTCCCTGCAGAACTTGGACGATGAGAATACAGTGCTGGCCAGTGGATCAAGTGAACTGACTGAGAAGCTCAGGCAAGTAGAAGAGGAGCTTACCAGAGTTCAGGCTCTTGAAAGCTCCTTCCACAAGGATGAGAGCACAATCCGTTCCAACTTCGTAGAAGCAATAAGCAGATTCAGTGATATATCCGAGTTGTTGCTATCGCCAGTTTGTGAGCACCACACTGGTTCTGTTTCTGCACAAACGTCCCATGAAGCTCCAGTAGTTGAATCGACAGAGCCATCATCAAATGAGTACTGTGACATGAAGGAGGTGGGGCTTCAGATTGCTGAACCCCATGCTGACAACGCTGGGCCAGCATCTGGTGTTGTTCAGCCAGACGATCCTGATGATGTACTTGTGGCAGGCACTGATGATTCTTCCGGTAGCACTAAAAGTAGCGAACAACAACTAGATGCTGTACAGGACAAGAGTTCACGTGAGAGGGGTTCATTGGTACGGCTTCGTCACATTTCTTCGGACAACCTTGGAGGTTATGATGAACAGGAAGAGATGAGCAAGGTGGGTTCATCTTCAGCTGATGGCATTACTGACATGATGAAGCTGCAGGAGAGGCTCTCAGATAGCCTAGAAGATAAGGAGAAGGCCCTCTTAGGTGAGTACACTTCACTCCTTGAGGAGTATAAGGGCGCGAAGCGAAGGCTCGTGGAAATGGAGAAAAAGAATCAGGAATGCCTGAATGAGATCCGGTCACTCCGTGAAGAGATTGCGAGCTCTGCAGGGGAAGGAGGCAGCGAGGGTTCATGCAAGAGGAGCTCTAGTAGCTGCTCTCGCCGGGGTCACAGGAGGACCCCGAGCTACTCGTCTGTCCATCAGAGGAGACCGAGCGTTTCTTCCATCTCAAGGCTGATAAGGATGGGCTCGACCATCCAAGAAAGCGGTGAGCCAGCAGGTGCTGAGCAGCAAGGGGGAATTAACCTGGAGGACCTGAGGCTGCCGGCCGTTGCCGAGGCGGAGAATGCGTCTCCTCTGGAGGAGAGGTTCAGGAGGGACATCGACACGCTCTTGGATGAGAACCTCGAGTTCTGGATGAAGTTCAGCTCGTCGTTGCAGCGGGTGCAGGAGTTCCAGAGCAAGCACGAGGGCCTGCAGCTGAAGCTGTTGAACAACAAGGAGGAGGGCAAGCAGGACGGGGCGACGGAGAAGCAGCTGAGGGCGTTGAAGACGGAGCTGCAGGTGTGGTCGGAGCAGAACGCGATGTTGCGAGGGGAGCTGCAGTGCAGGTTCACGTCACTGTGCGACATCCAGGAGGAGATCACGGCAGCGCTGGACATGGAGGCAGACCAGTTCACATCCTACCAGGCCGCCAAGTTCCAGGGGGAGGTCCTCAACATGCAGCAGGAGAACAACAGGGTGTCGGACGAGCTACAGGCCGGGCTGGACCACGTCAAGGGACTCCAGGCGGAGGTGGAGCAGGCGCTGGGGAAGCTGCACATCAGGAGCGTCAGCCTGCCGGCGCAGATGGCCGGGGCCGACGACTCCGACCCCGGTGGCTCCGGCGCCGGCTCCGGCTCCGGCTCCGGCTCCGCCCATGGCGGCAGTGGTGGCAACCTCCTCGGGCGCCCCCCGTCCAACAAGTCCAAGGTGCCGCTGCAGTCCTTCCTCTTCCCGGCCAAGAACAAGAAGACGTCTCTGCTGGCCCGCGTCACGCCGGTGCTCCAGAAGCCGCAGGCGGAGATGAAGTTTCTGGCCAAGTTGCCAAGGTAGCAAGCATGCCCCACAGCTTTGGTCTTTGGTGGTCAGTTGCCAACCAATGTAATTTCCTCTACGTTCGAGGTCAACGGATCCATTCATGTGCATGCCCGCGTTGTCGTGTGTGAAATCTACTTATAACTGGAATAAAATACAATCTGCCTAGTGTGAAATTTAGCAGCAGAGATTCTGTGATTTATTTATGTCTCTCCTCGTCCGAATTACTATTCGTTTTGATTTTTCTAGATACATCACTTTTATAGATATAAGTATATGCTTAGGTGCATGCTAAAAGGGTGTGTATATTTAGAAAAGTTGAAATGAATAGTAATTTGGGATGGAGGGAGTAGTAAAATATAAAGTGGTTCATTACATTTTGGGAAAATCAACATCACCTGCACGTCGCATGATTCAGCTTACACTATTTTCGGGAGGTGAAACACAGCCACCCTTATTTCTTGTTTGGGGGCCGACGACAAAGAAGTAGAGCCCAGAGTCCAGAGTGGATGGCGACTACTCCACCCACGAGATTCTCATATTCCACCGTTACCTGATTCGGAAACCGACGGATACTCTCAACCAAGTAACCAGCAACCAGCTCTCCCACAGTCGGAATCACAGAGAACGAATAAACATCATAGCTGAAGATGAGATGGTAGCAGCAGCAGCAACCTGTCCTTCCACAGCCTATGCAGGCCGATGGTAGCTGGAAGCGACGCTGCTGAAAACATTGCCAGCACCTGATGGGTTGCCTGGGGCACTTGGTGGTGGCAGCTTCCAGAAGAGGAAAACCAAGATAGATGGATGCAAGTTCAACATCAGCAGCCCAACTGCAATGCAACTAACTGGTGAGCAGACATGGGTAACGGTAAACACAGATGAAGCAATCCGTTGTCTGCAACATCTCAATCAAGTGCTGTGCTGGGTCGGGTCAGGACTGGAGATTACATCAACGGGATACTTACTTCCTACTGGATGCATTACATTACATTACAGATCGATCAATCACAGGATTGATTCAATTGAATGTTCAGCTTCGCCTCCCACACTACTGATCCATTCGATGGCCACTACAAAGAGATTACCTACCTACTGATGCCTGACCTCGGAGGAGGAAGAGAGGAAGGAGGCAGGAAAAAAAAAAGAGCAGGTGGAGTGGAGGATCTATATTTCCATCTGCAACTCAAGACACTGCCGCCTCCCCTTCCTCCCCTTGGAATGGATGGATGGAATCATGGATCACGAGGCGTAGATGACGCCCGACGACATCGCCATGAGGAGGACGGCGGCCCTCTCCTCCTCGCTCATGCACTTCTTGCGGCGCATCTGACGGCGCTGCTTGAGCATCACCTCCTTGCCGAACCCCACCACGCGGAGCTCCACGGTGACTTGCCGATCCTTCTTCTTCTTCTTGTCCTTCTTGTTGGTGGTGGTGCTGCTGGCGGCGGCGGCAGGCTTCTTCGGCTGCAGCTGCTGATCCTCCTGCGAATCGGCAGCGGGCTTCTTCTTCTGCTGCGGCTGCTGATCCTCCTGCGAATCGGCGGCGGGCTTCTTCTTCGGCTGCGGCTGCTGGTCATCCTGCTGCGGATCGGCGGCGGCCTTCTTACTCGGCTGCTGATCATGCTGTTGGGCGGCGTCGAGGCTGAGCGCCTGTCTCCTCCTCTTGCGGTAGCGGATGCCGCAGGCGTTGCAGAGGGACTGCAGAGAAAAGAAAAGGATGGGATCAGCCGCCTAATCTAATGGAAAGCCCTAATACTAACAACAAGAAGCAAATGAACAAAGTGATTGGTGATGGATCCAGGGCAGGGCAGAGCGCACCTTTGGTCCCTCGGGTCCTCCGCGCCAGAGCGGAGTCTTGGTGGTGTGGCAGTCGGCGCAGGCCTTGGGCTCGCCGGAGGCGGTGGCCTCGTCGGGGGAAGTATTGGGATCCGTCTCCACCTCCACCTCCACCTCCATCTCCAACCCCATGGACTAAGATGGAATGGAATGGAATACGATACGATCGGATCGATCGCTAATCCAATCCTCGAACAAGATGATGATCCTCCTTGTAGGCCGAGCAAGGAGCAAGGAGCAGGGAGCCGGGGGCAGCGAGGGGGGAGGGAAATGGGCGGGCGGGGAGAGCAAGGGTTTTAGCTCGCTCTCGCGAGTTAGCGGGCGGTGATGGTTTGTCGGGGTCAGCAGGAGGATAATGAATGCCTTTGCTTTGGGGGGTGGCGGCAGCCGGCAGCAGGATGGAACCCTAACGCCCGCTTCCGCTCATGTTTGTGAATTGACGAGTATGCCCTTGGCGCATTGGGCTCGTAATCGGCCCGGCCCAGTTATGTCTTATATATGTGCTTTTTGGGCCTGGGCCGGAGGTGTCGAGTGAGATTCGACTTTCGAGTACCAGAAGAATCTTTTTTCCTTTTTAATAAAAAAAAACTATAGTTTGTATACTCCATATGATATGACAGCAACTGCATGCAGTTTTGCTGCTCTCAAAAAAACAAAATACAGTTTCTTAAAAAAATAAAAAAATAAAATACTGATTAACAGGGAAATCGAAATACAAAAGCCAAGTCAAACTGCAATTAATTAATAGAATAGAATTAATCAAGCAAAAAAAAATAGCTATCTAACTAGCGCAGCTCCGGGTACTTGAGCTTGCTGACGGAGCCTGAGAAGGAGGAGTCGTCCTCGTCGTCCATGAGCAGCAGGTTGTCCATGACCATGTCGTGCGACCTCATGGTCCCGCCGGACCTGACGCTCGCCGCCGCAGGGGAGAAGGGGCCGCACCTGGCGGCCTCCGACGACGTCCGCTCCAGCGCCATGGCGTCCTGGATCTCCTTCACCACCTCCGGCATGCACGGCCGCTTCCGGGGCTCCGCGTCGATGCACCGCACGGCGGCCTCGGCGATCTTCCAGACGGACTGCACGTCCTGGTACCCGCCGGCGCCGGAGATGGAGGGGTCGATGATGGCCTCGATGTCGCCGCCCTCGTAGTAGAACTTGGCCCAGGGCCCGATGTTGCGGAAGTGGTCGCCGAAGGAGAGGGTGGAGATGGGAGGACGCCCGGAGATGAGCTCAAGAAGGATGATGCCGAAGCTGTACATGTCGCTCTTCTCGGTCAGCTGCTGGGAGATGTAGTACTGTGGATCCAGGTATCCCAGCGTCCCTCGCACGTTGGTCGACGCGTGAGACTCCTCGGCGGCGAATTTGGACAGCCCGAAGTCGGACACCTTGGCTCGCATCTGCTTGTCAAGAAGGATGTTGCTCGTCTTGATGTCCCTGTGGATGATCGACGGCGTGCATCCAGTGTGGAGGTACTCGATCCCTGCTCGTCCCAACAACAGCATGCCATTCTATCTATGATATAATCCGTCCATCTATCTAGTAGGAGTAGTATATATGGAAAGCATATATGCAGCTGCTGATAACATATATAACAAACTGACCTTTCGCCGCATCCTCGGCAATCTCAAGCCGCTTGATCCAACTAATGTGCTTGTCGCGCCCTGCAAATTGTACATATATATAAGATGATCGATTAAGCAATGCAACTGGGCAGGCAGCAATGCAAGCTGACCATGCAGATGCTCTTTCAGGGTTCCGTTGTGCATGAACTCGTAGACCAGAATGTTTCTCCCATCTTCATGGCAATAACCCAGAAACGCCACCAGGTTCCTGTGGTGTATCCTTGACAGCAGGGACACCTCGTTGGTGAACTGCTTCTTCCCCTGGTACGAATCGTTGGTCGGCACCTTCACTGCAATCTCCTTTCCATCACTCAGCTTCCCGTAGTACACGATCCCGAAACCCCCTGAACCGATCCTGCTCGCGAAGTTGTTGGTCGCCACTTCCAGCTCAGATAACCTGTAGGGATGAGCCGTCTCGGTGGCGATTTCGCGCGACCGCGTGCTTGGGTTCTGCAAATTCTTCTGTGCAGGCAGGGCCTTGTTTTTCCTTGTAAAATCGTCGTCATCTGGTCCTGCATGCACAGGAATTATCAATCTATCTATCTGCCAGAAATTAAAGATCGAGGAACTGAATATGCAATTACAATTTACAAAACAATGTAAGGAATAACCTTCCGGCGAGGAGTCTTTCTTGATGGTTTTGCGTGTCAGCATGTAGCAACATAGGGCGGCTGCAAGCAACAAGGATGCTCCAAGCAGAGCAGATATAATGATGATTACATGCTTCTTCTCTTGCTTGGCTATTCCAAGATACATGTTCCCGGAGTAGCTGAAAATTTAATTTCTCTCTTAATTAGATATATATATCATAGACTAGTATAGTATGTATCAAGGAAAGAACACGCACTTGAAAATAATGCTTCGACTTAGCAGAGCCCTGGGAACGGATCCAGACAGCTTGTTGTTTTGAAGGTACCTGCATTGTATTGGTGCTTTATTTAGGTGATGAAAAGGTGCGTAAAAAAATTGAATAGTTTGTTTTGGAAAAGTAAAATATGCAAGGCTAGCTCTCTCATTTTCATGAACAGATTAATATAGTGTTTCACCAGACCAGGTAGGACTCAACTTACAGCTCGCTCAGTTTTGGCAAGCTGCCCAAGTATGAAGGAACGTTTCCGGTCAGTTGATTGTTCTCGAGATGACTGCATTTAGTTTTAGCGAGAAATTAAAAAACAATCAGTCAAGTCATGGTTAAGCGAAGTGGAATAAGCTAGTATATAGTTTAGTTTTCTGATCGACGACTCACATGATGGATAGGTTGGAGGAGCCACTGAGGTCAGGGATTGGGCCCGTCAGCATGTTATTAGCAAGTCCGCTGCAGCAAGGAAATATAATTCTTCAGATTAATCATTTTTGTTTGAACGAAAGTGACACGAGACTGTGCCTATTTCATGGATAAAGAGGGATCTGGGCAGTGCAAGTTCTAGCTTACATCTCTGCTAAGCATGGCAGAGCCCCTACTTCCGGTGGTACATTCCCCGTCAAGTTCTTCCCTGAAAGATTTCTGATCACAGGCAGGGCAGCATTGTCAGTATTGGGGATCGATCATATTCATATCGGAGATGAATGAAATCAATAAGGCGTTAAATTACATGGAGATGACTCTTGGCTGCGCTTCTGAAGTGCACTTCACCCACGACCACGGCGAAGGGAGACAGGGATCGCCGCCTTCCATCGCCCAATCGGCCAAGGGGTACCGCGACGCCAGGCTCGCCATGACGGGAGCATCCGGGGAGCCGAGCTCGATGCGGATGTACTTGTATATCTCGAAGGCGTTGAGGATGGGGCCCTTGGACGAATCGTTGGTCTTGCGGAACGCGAAGGAGAGCACGAAGGGCAGCGAGATGTTCAAGAAGCCGGGCTCGTAGAGCCGGTACTTCCCCGGCGCGTTCTCGCCGATGTCCACGGTGGGCTTGCTCACGTCCGGCAGGCCCGGGATGAAGAGCTTGAACTTGCGCGTCTCGGGCACCACGAACTCCTCGATCTCGGCGAAGTAGGAGAAGGCCCATCCGTCGCCGGGGAAGCCGTTGAGGTTGAGGCGGTAGGTGAGCTCGCCGAGGTCGCCCACCACCGCCGTCTGCATCACCTTCTGCGGCGGCCTCTCGCTGGAGGCGACGAAGACGGGCCTGTCGGTGGAGACGTTGACGGTGCCGGGGGCGACGTCGACCAGGTAGTTGGCCCTCCTGACCATGTCGGACTCCCAGATCCTGTCGTAGGGGTCGTCGGGGTACCTGACGGCGTCGGCGGTGGGCGCCCCGAAGTTGATCCTGGCGGAGAGGCCGAGGAAGGCCAAGGCCTCGGAGTCGGTGTAGTAGAGGGAGCCGTTGAGCTGGCGGAGCTCCAGCGTGGAGATGAAGGCCTGCCCCGTGGTGGCGTTGGAGAGGCAGACGCTGAGGGAGGGGCCGGCGGCGAGCACGACGGCCTCACGGGTCACCACCTTGGCGTCGTCGTAGATGACGATGGTGGACCAGCGGGAGGCCCCCAGGTAGAGGTCGAACTCCGGGAACACGTTGCTGCTGTCGAAGTTGCCGTACAGGAAGGTGGCGCGGACAAGGTAGCGGGTGCGGGTGCGGACGCCCAGCGTGTAGCAGTGCTTGCTGCTAGGGGCGGCGGCGGAGGAGGAGGAGGGGAAGTAGCGCACCGTCGAGTACTGCGTGCGCTTCTCCGACGGCACGGCGATGGTGGCCGTCTCGCCGAAGGGGAACCACCCGCCGTCGCCCGTCCACTGCAGGCCCAGCTCGTCCGTGTAGTTTGCCGACCCGCCGCAGTCGATGCTCACGAAACCTGCATATATATCAGCATATGTATATTTCCATTTAATTTGCGCAAATTAAAAGAACCAAATGGATGAAGAGAACTCACCAGGCATCTGCGCAACGGCGGCACCGGTGAAGAAGACGAGGAGGGAGACGAAGAGGAAGCGGCTGGTGGCCATGAAGCTAGGAGCACTTACGGGCTGCTGCTAGAAACTGAAATTGCCGTCCCCCTCCATGGATGTTGGATGGAATTGAAATTTGCAATTCTTAGCGGCGAAGCAAACTGTTGTGTTACTTGTTACTGCTGCAGTGCAGTGAGCTGATGAGCTGAGCACTAGGACGATGGACGAGGAGGAAAGGAAAGGGAAGGGGCCGGGAGGTAGAAGAGAGAGGGAGACCCACAACAGCAGTGACAGACAGTGAGAGGCACTAGCTGCAGCACTGATGAGAGAGTGGTAATAAAGCAGAGCAGAGCAGAGCGGCAGTGAGAACGCAGAAAAAGGGGAAAGGCGCCCAGCAGGGCCAATCCATGGGAGGAGGACCCTCTAACTGTAAAGGGAGGTAAAGCGACCTGCTTCATGCTGTGGTGGGTTCCAACTACAACGGCCGCTGGATGGAATGCAAACTGGATGAATTCGATGCGAATTCGCTTCCACTTGCAATGAACCGCACACTGCACAAAGCTAACTTTTAGTTCCGTCGTGAACATTAAGCCAGAGGAAAGTTAGTTAAGATCTTGACGCTCATATTCACTCCTCCCTCTATCCCAAATTATCTTAGGTGTATATAGCAAAGTTATGAATTTAGAAGGGAAAAGTGTTTTAGGAGCACCTAGCACCCGATTTTGTGGCCGTCGGATGGTCTGTTGGGGTGTTTTAGGAGCACCTAGCACCCGATTTTGTGGCCGTCTTGATTTTGTTCCTATCAATTGGATCTGGCTTGGTTAGTCCCCATTGTTTTCTCTAGACTTTTTTGTGGGATCTAGCTATCTGTGTCCAGGTATTCAATTTTTGGGAACGCGCCCATTATTATATTCGGATCTCGGTTGGGTAGGCAAGACCTGGGGCTTGTTCGCTTCAGCTTATAAGCTGGCTGAAAAGCTGAAACGGCTGATTTGTTGTAAGAGGAAAACATTGTTTGGTGGCTGATAAGCCGGCTGAATAAGCTGAAGCGAACAGGCCCTGGTTCATTTCGTCTTCAGTTCCTAGTGTGCAGACGAGCGGTCACAAAGAGCTGCTCAGGTGTGGCGATTCGACCCTAATGTAACGTGTTTTAGCATTTACAGTGCTTTAGTGTAGCATTTACGGTGGTTTAGTGCCTGTAATTTGTTTAATCTTATCATGTAAATGAGTTGCAATTTTTTAATTTTGAAATCTGATTTGTACATTTGCATCTGAGGGGTTTCTCACATTTAGAAATAATTTATTCATTGACTGACTATAGAAAAAATTTGTTTAAGTTTATAATTTTGCCTTTTGCATTTTTTTCTTCTCTTTTTGTTTACTATGTGCTTAGTTTAGTTTTTTTTATCTGCACCGTTTGATCAGGATCCTAGGGTTATAATTTTCAGGTCACAGAAGTATTTGCAGCACCGGGATCTTTTTCTCTTCAAAACAGGGTGTTTTCCACCTTCAAATTACCCCAATACTGTGGACACAGTAATACCTGAGTTAGCAGTAGACACTTCCATTTAGAAATACCAAAACAACCTGCAGTAATACCTGAGTTAGCAGTAGACACTTTCATTTAGAAATACCAAAACAACCTGCAATTTGGGACGTGTACCGATCAGACAACCACAGGAGATTATGTGAGGTGGTAAAGCAAGCCTGCAATGCAACGAAAAGATGGTGCAGCGAATAAAGCCACACCATGTAAAGGTAGAAAAGCTAGCCATCTCTCAGTGCACATCCATCGATCGTGGAAATTCTTTACTCCATACGCATACAGCGGAAAGAAAGTTACCACATGCAAATCACTTTGCGCTGCACACGCTGAATGTATTTTATACTCCCGGCTATATCAATGGACGACGCTTGATGTGAAAAAGGAAAAAAAAGAAAGATAAAAAGCTTCACTAGTTTGAGATGGATGAAATTGATCGCCCATGTCAAATTTGCAGAATAAGATGACAGGAGTAACTGCATACCTTTCAGAACCCCCACACAGACAGACTCCTGTCCTGGTGATCCACCACAGCTCAGCTGCTGATTCCACACGAAAGAACAAAGACAAAATATCCACCAAACAATACAAAGATATGCTTGCACCCACATCAGAATCCAGTGCTCGGATTAAGAAACAAAGTAAAAAGAACAGCTTTAAAACATGTTTTTACAACACCTATTGGTAACTGTCTGATCTGGTCCGCAGCGTACAATGACGCAAGAGTATATGACACTTCACAACACTGGAAAACATAGATGCGATCGCTGTTCCTATGAATGCTTAATTCTGCAACAAGCTAGCTACCACTTAGTATACCTTTACCTCTAACTCCCTCATCTTGTTGACCTGCGAAAAGGACACCATAACATGCATAAGATGATGTACAACAGCAGTGGATGGACGGCTGGAGACAGAACCTGAGTACCTCATTGGTTATGCAACAGCTTCTACAGCTTAGGGTTCATTTCTTTGATGCACCATGCGAAGGTTCATTTCCTGAAGCAACAGCTGGGAAGTCGGTGAGTCGAAAGCTGACAAGGGCTGGTCCAAGGGCACTGATTTTCCCAGCGCCTGCAAACGCTGCCTCAGCATCCATGCGCCTCTTGAAGATCACCTGAGCAGAGTTGGCATTGTTTGCAATCTCTGCCTTGGCTTCGCTAACAGGCCCGTATTGACTAAAAATCTTGATAAGGTCACTGCGTGATGGAACAGCTCTTGGCCCGCTGAAGTGCAGCACCAGCCCAGCCAGCACGCCATTGCTATGTTCCATTTCTTCAGCAGATTTGGTTCCAGTGTTCAGTCGAGACCCATTTGCGACCACCGGTTTGCTTTCGGCCTTAAGTTGTTCCCCATTCTCTGTATCTTCTTTGCCTTCACTTCTTGGCTCATCTGCATTTTCCAGAGTCACTGATGGAGTATCAGTAAGTTTCTTGACCTGATGTGCCTTCTTGCTTGTTCTTTTCTTACTCTCATCTTTCTTCTTTTTGAGGCTAGACAGTGGCTCCTCCACATTAATGAGAATGTCAGCCCAATAGTCATCCTTCATATGATCAGCAAGAGGCTGTTCAGAAGGAGTGGATTCAATGTTAGCTGCCTTCTCAGGTACCTCCTCATTGACATCAGAACTAGAAACCGTCAAGTTGTTCCTAAAATCAGTAAAGAAGTTAACACTTGTGGGGACGATTTTCTCTCGCTGCTTAAGATCACATGCAGCTACTGAGAGCTGCCATAGCATTTCATCGCAAGATAGAGACTCCTCACTAAAGGCTTCTTTCTTGCCCCGATCCACCTTCACAGGACGTGGAGACTTGTCTGCAGCATTTACTAGCTTGTGTTTAGCTCTGCGTGATTTTGTCTGAGACGCTGCACCATTAGCTTTGACAGCAGGTGGTGTATGTGATATGCTGCTCCCAGAAGCTTTGGTCATCAGTTTCCCAACCTTTGTGGACTTCTTATGACAGGAAGGCTCTGACTGGGAAGACAAATCCCCCAATGTATTGAGCTTCTTTCTTTTCCTAGCCTTCATCGTATCCTTGGAGTCACGATCAGGATCCTCAGCTTTCTCAGTTGATTCGTGCGAAGAACGCTTCCCTCGAGTCTTGCTCTTGCCATCAGATGCAGAATTAGGACTGCCTGTCTCTGCCATAAGTTCAGAAAGTTTCTTCTTCTTCCTACCATGCTCGGAGATGGGCACTCTATTGCTCATTTCAGCACGCCCCGACCTTCTCTTGCCAATCGAAGCGGAATTGTTCACAATGAGATCTTCAACTTCATGCCCATGGTCTGTAATTTTACTCCTCTTGCGTGCAGAGCTCGTTCTATGCATCAGCTTGCTTTCTTTAAGCAAAGGGGCATCTTTGCTTTTCCCTGTTAAGGTTTCATCACTATCTTCATTTCCCAGCCTTTTCAAACCCTCCAAGGCATCTTCCTTCTTGCGCATGGATCTTAGCGTGCGCCCAGATTTGCTCATGCTCGAAATACCATCCACTGTCTTGTTGGCTGGTGTTTTGCCCTCAACAACATCAGCTGTATCGAGTCCACCTGAATCTTTGGAAATGCCTATTTTCTTCTTCTTCTCTGAACTCTTCATGTGCTTTGACCTTTTCCCCTTGCTACTCAATGTATCATCTGTTGCGCCTCCACCGCTGTCCTCCTCCATAGCTTCCGGTAAAGTCTGTTTCCTGTGCGATGAACTCCCAGCATGCCTGGATTTATTATCCTTGGTCGGAACATCAGACTCACCACTCTTGTTCATCCTTTGCCCTTTTGTGCGTGGGATCGCCACCGCAAACTCCTCAATACCCTCGAACGTCACAAACTCAGGGAGATCCCTTGAACCCCTTGATCGGTTGAACGCCCTCAGCTGCGCTCTGGCAGTGGCAAGGTCAAGAAGATCAGCGCCAGCCAGCGGCCTCCTTCCCAGTGCTGAGATGTAGTTCAGAAATGCTTTGCCTTGGAAGGCGTCCCTCATATACGAGGCGTCTACCGCTGCACCATAGGCTCCTTGCCGGATGCCAGAGTTCTGAACCTCCTGCCTGGTGGCAACACTGGAAGCGAAACAACTGCACGAGAGGCCAGCTTCCACGCGTCGCCCAACCTCCTGCAGCGCGGCGTCGACGGCGGAGACGAAGCCGGACATGGAGCTCTGGGCGGACAACCGCGTGAAGTTGGCGTGGAAGGGGAGCAGCGCGGAGCCGTCGCTCCAAGCGAAGGTCCTGTCCCAGAAATAGGCGACAAGCGGGGCGCCGGCCTTCCGGTGCTGCAGCGCGACCTCGGACGCGTCAGCAGCGTCGAAGACCTGGCCGGGCCACCATGGGTGGCTCCGCACCTTACCCCAAACAAGCTCCGGCGGCGCGAAGTCGCGGCTCCCTTCGTCCTCGTGCTGGAAGGCGCAATTGTACCGCACGGGATCGAATTGCTCCTCCTCTCCCTTCTCTTTCTCCTTCTCCTTCTCCTTCCCCCGGTCTTTCTTCTCCTTTACCTGCTTCTGCTTCCTTGGCGGCGGGGGCTGGGGCGGAGGCGGAGGCTGCTGCTTCTTAGGGCGGCTACGGCGAGGGCTCTTGAGGACTTCCTGGACGTCCGGGCGTACGACGCGGAGGCGCGACGGGCGCGTGGCCTTGTCCCCGCCGGAAGCCTCTCCCCGTGCATCCGCCATGTTGCTAGGGCCAAGGAAGAAGAGGAATTAGAAGGAGGAGGAGGGGGGCTTGCGTCACTCGAGAGGAAAATAAGGAAGGTGGGGCAGAACTTACAGAGCTTCGCCGCCGTGGAAGGGAGGGAGCAAGGGTTCGCCGGAGGCAAGGGAGATGGGGAATTTTGGAGACGACGCCGAGTCGAGGAGAGAAATGTTAGATGTGGCGTGAGGTGGGGGTCCCTTTGGAATTCCCGTTTAGCACGAGGGGCTACCTGCCAAAGTTTGTAGATTTTTCTTCTCCTCTCCTCTGTCCGCGTCTTGCTTCATTATTGCCGATTCAACCCTGTAGTTGTGCTTTATTTGTGAAAGCCTCCGCCAAGGCTTCACGAAAGAAACGTGACTGCCACGGTGAAAGCGGACGGGACGAATCCGTCTTCATATTTTCTCAAGAGCAAAATGCAAGGTCCTTAAGCGTGTTGATCTTCAGACTAAAGTTTAGCCCTAGTCACATCGAATAAAGTTCCTAAAATTCCTAAATTCTTAAATGCCTAAATTCTTAAATGCAGTATCATCCCCCTAATAGAATATGATAAATCAAATTGCATGCTTTCAATCAAGCCATTACTTATTAACTCCCAATATTTCTCCAGTAATTTATCTTATAAACCCCTGGATTTAGTTTAGTAAGTGCAACTATGAATTTGAACAATCTTCCAAAAATAATGGAGCACATCTGTCATCCGTTGCTAGTTAAGATATTGCCTCCAAAGTAAAAGATCATCAATCTTTCTGCATTCAGCGTATCAATATTCTCCACACACATTGAGATGAATTCACTTTATTTGATTATAATTAAATTATATCTATGTAAAAAATATTTTTTTTATCAATTCATTAAGATGACAAAGATTTTAGAGAGTATATGGATCTAGGTGACATCCGAAGCCAAGTTTAGGGGGCTAGATCTGCATTTGGAGAGTATAAGGGGCTAGATCTGCATTTGGAGAGTATAAGACCTAAATAACACCCGAGCCCAAGTTTTAAAGAGATAGCCTTTTAGTCCATGGTTTTTTTAGTCCATGGACTAAACTTTAGTCCCTACCCTATTTGGATCTATGAACTAAAGTCTATTAAAACAGATGAACAAAAATGATATTACCCTCCTCCTTCCTCCTAGCCTCAACCTCCTCTGCCTTCCACTTCGCCTCTGCTTCCGCAGCCTTCTTCCGCGCCTCGGCGTCCACGAGCGCGCCGTTCCCGTACCAGCCAGCATTGGGCGCCGCATGATCCCTCTCGATACCGTCGTTCCTCCTCATCGCGTCCTCGCGCCCACCACCACCACCACCACCTCCTCCTCCTCCTCTCCTTCCCGCTTCCGGCTCTGCCTCCTCGCGGCCGAAGCTCGGCGGGATCTCGAGCTCGCCGCGGAGGTCGATGCGGCGGCACCACCGTGCAATGGAGCCTGTGGACCAACTCTTCCGCGGCGTCCGCGAGGGTGAGGACGCCGGCGACGACCCGAGCGCCTAGAGGCGGTAGCTGTTGGGCGGCGCATAGTCGAGCCCCGCTTCAGCGTCTACCCGCAAAGGGCTCATCCCACAATGAGAGGGAGGCCGGCGGAGGGGGCCAGGTGGGAGGGAGGCAATAAATGAGGGGCAGGGGTGTCTCCCAGGCCTTTTAGTCCACTTTAGCCCACCCCTCTTGGACTAGAGAACTAAACAATTTAGTCCACATTTTAGTCCACCTGTTTAGCATTTTAGGGACTAAAAGGGGCCAAAATGGGTGGACTGATGGTCCATGTTAACCAAACAGGATTTAAACTTTAGTCCCTACCTCGTTTGGATCCAGGATTAAAGGCCATTAAACCAGATGAACAAAGATCAAAATACCACTAATCAATGCACAAAATTTGCAGGGAACGGGGCAATAATGAGGGGAGGGGGTGTCCTCGTGAACCTTTAGTCCCTTTACTCCTTTAGTCACCTCCCAAAGGACTAGAGGACTAATCCCTTTAGTCCTCCATTTAATCCCTCTGTCTAGAAGTTTAGGACTAAAAGAGATCAAACCAAACAGTTGGCTAAACTTTATAAAGGGCACTAAGCTCGATTATGGTATTAATTATCTTGAGATCCTGGAGTTTAACCTACTAAGAGTCCTTCTGGCATCCATCCAGATGTTCTTCTCTTGTTGCTTCTACTTTCCTTGCGTACTTGTATGCAAAACGTCTTTGTTTTCAACCTGGCGTACGAGCTCACCCTTGATCGAGATCCCGACCATCTAACTTCTGCAAAAGAAGGTTCCAGGTGTACTGCTGGTCATTACAATCGGACTATAGGATCATGTCAAAGAAAAATTGAATTTTGAATGACGTCAGATTATTCATTCGAAATTGAGCTTTCCTTTGATATATTCCTTATATATGGTGGTGTGGTTGTGATGACCAGTATCATCGATCTGGAATCTTCTTTTGCAGAAGTACATACCCGGTTTCTCGATCATCGTTGATCTCACACACCATGTCGAAACAAAGACGTTCTGCAAAGAAGTACGCAAAGAGAATTTCTAACAGTAGAAGAACATCTCTATCGATCCAGATGGAGTCTAAGAACTCGATCAGGACTTGAAGCAATACTGGACTCGATCTTGCAAGTCCATGAAACAATGCCCGTTACCAACTAGGGAGTATGCGTTTTATGAAGTTTTATTATCCATTTATTTTCTAAAGAAATTGCAAGAGTGAATTTACTGAGGCACTGACCATCGGTATATAAGGGGGAGCAGAGCATACATACTAATTTTAGTTCCTACTCCTAATAAACAAGAGATCATGCATGGGTAAATTTAGTTCCTACCAGATGACCAGAAGACACCATGCATGCATGCGTGTAGGCTGGCTGGCCGATCGAAACGCCATGCCTTGTCGTTTCTCTTGTTCATCTCCATCGATCGATCTTGCAGCGTGCCCTCCTGTTCTTGCATATGGATTAATTATTTTTGTCACTGCTGCTGGTGGCTCTGCTTTGATTAAGGAGCGAGATAGATAGATCATGGTGGGCTGCTTTGCATGCTTCAAGCCAGCGGGTGAGGAGGAGGCGCCATTGCCGTCGGCGGCGTCGAGGAGGCGCGGTCGTAGCCTGCGGTTGTCGTGCTCGTCCACGCGGAATCAGCAAGCCGGCGGCGGTAAGCAATTATATGTATACATATATGTATATATATCTAATGCCATCGTCAACATATATGTTTTACCTGACTGAATGGATGATATATATATGGCCAATGCATGGCAGGCGACGCAGCAGCGGCGCCGGCGAGCGGCAATATCGCCGGGAGCAGCAGCCGGGCCCGCGCGTTCACGTACGGCGAGCTCGCGGCGGCGACGGACAACTTCCAGGCGGAGTGCCTGCTGGGGGAGGGCGGGTTCGGGCGCGTGTACCGTGGCCGGCTGGAGAGCGGGCAGGTGGTGGCGGTGAAGCAGCTGGACCGCGAGGGGGCGCAGGGCAACCGCGAGTTCGTGGTGGAGGTGATGATGCTGAGCCTGCTGCACCACCCCAACCTGGTGAACCTGGTGGGCTACTGCGCCGACGGCGAGCAGCGGCTGCTCGTGTACGAGTACATGGCGCTGGGGTCGCTGGCGGACCACCTGCTGCTCATGCCCGGCGGCGGCAGCCCCGGCGGCGACGAGCGGCGCGCTCTGAGCTGGGAGACGCGCATGCGCGTGGCCCTGGGCGCCGCGCGTGGCCTCGAGTATCTGCACGAGACGGCCAACCCGCCCGTGATCTACCGCGACCTCAAGTCCTCCAACGTCCTCCTCGACGACGCCCTCTGCCCCAAGCTCTCCGACTTCGGGCTCGCCAAGCTCGGCCCCGTCGGCGACCGCTCCCCGCGCGTCATGGGCACCTACGGCTACTGCGCCCCCGAGTACGTGCGCGCCGGCGACCTCACCGTCAAGACCGACGTCTACAGCTTCGGCGTGCTGCTGCTCGAGCTCGTCACCGGCCGCCGCGCCATCGACTCCTCCAGGCCCCCCGCCGAGCAGCTGCTCGTCGCCTGGGCCCGCCCCATGCTCCGCGACGGCAAGAGGTACCGCGAGCTCGCCGACCCGCTCCTCCGGGGGGCCTTCCCGGAGAGGGACCTCAAGCAGGCCGTGGCCGTGGCCGCCATGTGCCTGCAGGACGAGGCGTCCGCACGCCCGCTCATGAGCGACGCCGCCGTCACGCTGGAATACCTCGCCGAGGCGGCGGCGGCGGCCGATGCGGCACCACCGAGCACCAGCTAGCTCTAGCCGGCCGCAGGCCAGGATATACGTACATACTGCCATGTATATATATACTGTACGTATTATATTGTTGGGTATGAGCAATGTTCGCCTACACGGCCGTGTAGGCTGTTTACACGCCGTGTAAACATTACTCAATGGCTTAGGGTCTAAACGGTAATTACACGGTTCAACTGTTTACACAGTAAAAAAACAGTTTTACACGGCTTAAACAGTGTGCACGCTACACGGCCTAAACGGTGTACACGAAATGGTGATTACACGGTTTTACATGACGAGTAGACATTTTAAACGATGTTCAGGCGATAGGAAAGTATAAACTACAACTAATTGTAATCAATATGGCATTTGTTATTTGAGAACCGTAAACTAGGAATATCCAACCTATGATTAGATCTTTAGTCAGTTTGACTTTTAAGCTTTATAACTTTTTATATTTGGATGATGAAATATCAAAATTTCTAATTTTTATTTGTATAAGTATAAAATTTATTGTAATCTTACAAAACGTGTAGCCCGTGTACACGCTCTACTTGCTACTCGAGGGGTGGCCGAACAACTACCGTTTAGCGTTTAGGTAAATATTGGGTATGAGAGGAGAAAAGGATATCTGTAGGTATGCTACATATGTATGACTTCTCTACATTATATTTTAGGTGCTTGAAATTTGTCAACTGACCACCGTGTGGATGCCATTGGTTGAGTTTAGGCACCAGATTAAGTACTATGAAAGGAAAGTCACGGCGATATGCTACCAGCCGGGCTCTGAACACGGTCGAATTATATTAGGCCACACTGGTCTGCAAGGCCACACTGATGTTAGGCCACACGGCCTCCAGCGTCACGGTAGGGCACATTCTTATTTCCCGCCAAATTCCTCCTTAGAAATCGTTCCCTATGAAATGTTTGCAGGGAACATCTTTGTCTACTGTTTTATGATCGATCTTTTCCTAGGATTTCAAACTGTAGGGAATCTGAGGAGTTCTATTATCAGTGGCAATTTTAATTTGTTACTAATAATGATTACATACGATACATAATGTATGTATATAGTAGTACTTATTAGGAGTGCAATACAGTGAAGGCACACCGTACCTTTAGCTTTGAAAAAGCTTGTCCATTTGAAAAGAAAAATTACATTGGACTGGACCAATAATCTACTTTACTTACCAAGGCATGCACACGCCCATCAAGCAATCAAAAAGAAGCCTGCCGGGGGTCCCCCGCGTTTGCCCTCTTTCTTAATAATCCAGATCCTGCAGATCCCAGCTGCATTCTATTCCTTAATGATTAAGAATCAATTAATCCCGTGACTGCAGGTAGGAATAATCAAAGGATATTTCATATATTTTCAGAACTCATCATGCATGTCCTATTATATATATAGATGTCTCTCGAAGAAGGACAGTGTAACTATATCAATTCTAGTAAGTCGACTACATTATTATCTAAAAATATTTAAATTATTGTAACCATTCTGATGTGTTAGATGGCATAGCCATAAAATAAGCTATTATATGACCGACGGTGTGTGCGGTGGTGGTGCTTTTACATTTCAGTTTAAGAGAACTAGATAATTAAAGCAGACCGCCCAGGCAGAAAACATGGGAAAACATATTTCAGTTCACGATACATGCATGTGTATATGTATATATGTGTGAAAGCTTCTAGCTGCCTTACTAGATAGATCGATTTCCAGCTCACGCACACAGCGGAGGCCCGGGGTTCACGCAAGCCTCAAAGAAAAGCACTAAAGCAAAGCAACAAAGGAGCTAGCAAGGATATAATAAGCAAGCAGCCTAGCAGCAGGTCTGAGACGAGAGGAGCAGCGGCAGCAACAACAACAAGAAGCAAGAAGAAGAGCTAGGCAAGAAGAGGAGCTAGGCCAGATGCACTCACACTCACACCCATACTACCCGCACCGTGTGAGCAACACGGTGGTCGGGTACCTCAACCTGGTGACGCTCCTGGCCTCCATCCCCATCATCGGCGCAGGGCTGTGGCTGGCGCACGGCTCGGCGGCGACATGCGAATCCGCGCTGCAGGCGCCGCTCCTGGCCATCGGATTCGTCGTCCTCCTCGTCTCCCTAGCCGGCTTCATCGGCGCGTGCTACCACGTGACATGGGCGCTGTGGCTGTACCTCCTGGCCATGCTGCTGCTCGTCGTTGCCCTGCTCGGGGTCACCGTCTTCGGCATGGCCGTCACGGCGGGCGGCGGCGGGCGGCAAGTCCCCGGCAGGCCCTACCAGGAGTTCCGGGTCACGGATTACTCGAGCTGGCTGCAGAAGCGCGTGCAGGTGGAGCGCTACTGGCGGCCGGCGCTGGCATGCGTGGTTGGGTCGAGAGCCTGCCCCAGGATCGCCGCCTGGACGCCGCTCGACTACATGCAGCACAGCCTCACGCCGATACAGTCGGGATGCTGCAAGCCACCCACGTCCTGCACGTACAACCAGGGCGGCATGCCCGTGGAGCCGCAGGACGAGGACTGCTACCGGTGGAACAATGCCCCCGGCATCCTCTGCTACCAGTGCGACTCGTGCAAGGCCGGGGTGCTGGAGCAGGTGCGCCGGCACTGGCACAACATCACCATCCTCAACGTCGTCGTCCTCGTCGTGCTCATCGCCGTCTACTCGTGTGGGTGCTGCGCTTTCCGCAATGCCCGCCGTGCCGAGGCAGCATATGGGGTAAACCGCATGTCAAAGATCAATCCACGATGGGACTACTTCTGGTAATAATTAGTTATGTATGTTACTCCGATCCATATAATATAACGCTTGCTTGCTTATTAATTATATATACTAGTAGTATATTATATTTCACCATGCATACAAAGTGATATATAGTAGTGTATTTAATTTCACCATACAAATTAAAGTGATGATCTAGCTAGCTAGACAAAGTTGCTCGATCTGCCCCTTACTACTTTGGCGTGTAAAGTTGCTACATATTTAGACCTGGCATGCATGCATGCAGTGGCTTTTGACCACCTTTAATTTTCTACCATATACAATACATACTCCCTCCATCTTTAAAGCAAATTAGTTTACTTTTGAATTAATTTGCTTGTCTCACATCACATCTCGTGTATTTTAAGCACTGCTTGTGATCTTGGTGCAGGTCAAGGTGGTGGAATGGCCAAAGAGAGCAGCTGTATTAGGGTAGCTAGTGATGGTACATACGCCTAAGTAAGGTTTCCGAGGAAGTCCCCTTTTTTTATAATGTATATCAACTTTTATATATACGGCGAGAGTTTTCTCCGGGTGTTTTAACGGCTCATGTGTAAATATTTGGTCGGAAGTAAACCAGCACACATGGCGGTCTTAGGGCAATATTCCAATAGAGATCCATGGAGCTATCCGTCGTCTTCCTCACGTCTGCCTAGTCGAGCCGCAGCTTGGGCTGTGCCGCAGCCCGCTCGAACTACAGGCCGCTCCGCCGCTCACATGAGTCCAGTTTGCGATGCTACCAGCTGCGGCCCTGGTCCTCTCGACCGGGCTCCAACCTTAGATGCCCGCATGGGTTGCAGCTCGATCTGATGCATTTATATATGGCAAGTTTATCTCTCCAGGTTCTGGGTGTTTTAGCGTCTGATCGATGTAGATATTTGGTCGGAAGTATACGCTCCTATCTCATAATTTGAGGGCAGAAAACGGTCCCCAATCTCTAAAGAACGAAACACAGCAGGAATTTTATCCGCTCGTTCATCATGGGGTACAGACGGAGGGATGAAATCGCCACCCTGCTCGATCGCATCCGGCGAGCCCGCCGCCTCTCCGCGATTGGCAGCGCGCGCGACTATTCTTCTTACCTGCCCCATCCTCGCACCACCACGCCTCCAAGAAGACTAGAAGAGCCCGTGCTGTTGCTGCGCCGAGGAGCCCCAAGAGTCCAAGACAATGGCAGCCATGGCGCGCTGGTGGGAGATGCAGCATCGCATGATGGTCCAGCAACCGCTCGTCCCCTCCTCGTTCTACGGGAGCAGCTCTACTGCCTACGTCTGAAGCGCCGCCGCAGTCCACCTGCTCACCAAGGACGTACGCCTGCGCGACGCGCTGCAGGCGTTTGACGACCGGATGAATTCTCTCTAGTATGTTAACTCGTAAATTTAATCTGACATCTGGATGTGTGATACAGAGGAACTGCTCCTCAAAGAACTTTACCCTTGGGATGAATTCTTCAGCGGATACCAGTGATAAACTGTAGCTGTAATTAAGTTATCACCACAAACAGCACCTTCTTTCTGTTAACTATCTTTTGTCCAATTTCAGGGAACCCCTGATCTGAACCTGCGGAGGAGCTGGCGGATTATATCGTGGGCAGTGTTGCGAGCTCTGACGACTCCAACTTCCAAGGCAGCGGGACGGAGGCCGGGGCACGGCTCCTACACGCCAAGCTGTTTGCAAGGTGGTAGAATCTAAGGCGCTAGAGACGGAGAAGTCGGAGGCCGAGAAGAAGAAGGGGAAGAAGAGGGGTGCCATGAAGCCGAAGGCACTCGCCGTGGCAGCAGCATCCCCTGCGGAGATCTCGTTTGGGGTGCCAAGTGACGACTCTAAATCGCCCAACCCGGCCACCAAGAAGAAGAAGGCCGAGCTCCTTGAGACGACCACGGCTGACGCGGAGTGGCTGAAAACGGAGATCCGCTGGAGAAGTAGAAGGAGCCAATCCTGCCGCTACCAGCACCACTTCGCCCAAAGTTCCAAGCAAAGAAGAGCACATTGTGAGTATGATCATGGCGTCATACATTGTTGGAAGTTTGTTTGTACGTTGCTTAACTCTGTCCCTATGCCGCGCCGACCGGGCAGGGAGGCGGTGACGGAGGATGAGTTGAGCCTGCAGGATGATGGTGTCAGGACCCATGTGGAAGGTCGGACTGCATCTACGACGTCTGTTCAGGCCGGGAGTGAGAGTGGCCTGGTGGTGGGACCTAAGGGGTGGATCTAGCTTGGGTAGATGAGGTCGGTATCTTTTTTTGAGTTCCGTTACTTTGTAGATGCCCAGAAGAAAGAGGAGAGGTTCGAGAGAGACCTCAAAGAGTGCGAGGCCGCCAATGCCTAACTGCAGCAAGACCACGACGTCGCCGTGCACCGTGAGTATGCTGTGTCGTAGAAACTGGCCTATGACCCTAAACCCTAAACTTGTGCAAGGACATGGACCGGTACTTGATTGCCGCTATGAATAGCCTCCAACATGATCAGGTGGTCATTGCAGGGTTGGAGGTAGAGCTGGAAGATCTGCGGTCGGCCGCGGGCTATGTGATGGATATGGTCCAATCGGAGGCCAATCCTGCTGAGACGACGCCACTATTGGACCGACTGAGGAGTGCTCCTAGTCTGCTGAAGGCACTGATGAAGGAGACCGCTGTGGAGTGTGCAAAGAATGTTATTGCGCTTCTCAAGACGCATTTCCCTCGAGTGGTGGTGGAGTGCATCGGAGTGGGGGTAGCCAAAGGCTTCGATCCTGATAGCCTTCCGAAGTTGGACATGTAATAGAAAAAACTATGATGTGTATCGATCTATGTCATGAGACAAGTAAACTAGTCAATTAACTTATGTAATGGCAAAACTCCTTCCCTCCCTTGGTATGTTTGACAGGGTACCGTGTGGCCTAGGCCTATAGCTGCTAAGTGCCTAGCCTTGCCTAACCAACACTCTGTTGAGAGCGGATCTCAAGCTTGTAGAGGGGGCGAGCGCAAGGTTGTCTAGGTTTCGCATGCTAGGATGCCGTCCACACGAGTTAGTCGCATAACGTTGAGAGGGGTAGGAGAAAAGTTGGGACCTGGAGGTCGACGCATGACGGGGGAAGCCCCCGAGCGTAAAGGCGAGGGTGTGATCTGTCGAACAAGTCGGACAGCCCATACCAGCAATACAATCCATCAGAACACAAGACATCAACTCCGGACTTGCGATGGGGTTCCAGCTTGACAAGACATCAAGCTGATATGTGATTGTATTACAACAAGTATTCCATGATATCCAAACAGAATCCATTCACCCGGCCTCCGAATTTGTGCTCCACGTATCTCATGCCTTGGGCCATACGATGTGGTCGGGTGGGGCCACTTATCAAGGTCGACCAGTATCCTGGTCGGTGGGTGGGTACCCTTATCCCTCAGTTGCGCTGAGCAGGAGTAGCAGGGCTGGTGGCTAAAGCCCACCAGGCCATCAGCCATCCCACCTCCTTTCCTTGCTTCTTTTTCCTCAGCACGTTGCTAGCCCCCCTCCCGCCCCCTCATCCTCCACCCTAACGGGTGGCTAGCTCGCCGCTCGCACACCACCCACTATCGACCTTCGACCCCGCCATCGTATATTCGAAACCTTCGCCACCGGCCAAACCACTACCATAGCAGCCACCAACCTTCTCCTCTCCTAGAGTCGCCATCCATCCTCCCCTGGAAGCTCGAAACCCTAACCCTAAGCACCGTCATCCTCGACCACCACCTCCCGCCGTCGCCACCGGCCGCTCCCACCCCTCCCCTACCCCCACCCCCGAAACCCTAACCTCCCCAGCGGCGAGGAGCTCGCGGCAACAGCACGGCGCCCAAGCAAGCGGAGGAGGAGGGAGGGACAAGGAGCACATAAAACAGTTCGTGTTGCGTGCACAAATCTTAGCCAGCGGGAGTAGCAGCGAGGAGAGGCGGGCCCATTCCATCTCAGAATGCTGGCCCGGCCCACCCGTGGCAGCGACTCCACGCGTCGCAGCCGTATTGGGCGAGCTACGTGTTCCGTCCCAACGCTGTGTTTGTCAAGAGCTCGAACGGAACGGGGAGGAAGACGAGAAGGAGAAGCAGAGGGAGCGCCAAAGCTGGAGACGGAGATCATGGTGCGGGCATGGGGGCGGGCGGCGCTGCCTCCGCTCCTCATCCTCTGCCTCCTCCACCTGCAGTACTCCCCGCTGGTCGTCGCCCAAGGTGCGCATCCCTTCCGAGTTCCCACCATCATAAGTTAACCACAGGTGCTTGTCGCCGTTGTACTGGATTGGATTGCGTAGGAGTCGGATTGGATCTCCGACCATCCCGCAAGGGGAAGCCTTCCCCTCTTTACACTGATTTGATTGGCTGGTCGGTTGGATCTCGGAGCGAGCGAGACCCTGTATATGTTTATAGCTCTCACTAAATCTTCAGCTGCATCTTGGTCTGTCACCCACATGATAGTACGTTTGAGCAGCATCTCATCAGATCAATATGCATGCTACGCATTTGCGGATTTCATCTTGCTCTTTCTTGGATACAGTTAGGCCAGCCATTTTCGGTCTCTCAAATATCGACTCCTTTTTCTGTAATTTCAGAAGGTCAAGAAAAAGACCCTGCAACTCTGTTCGCACGAGCCTCGGAGATGATGAACCTGAGGAAATATGATGGGGCGCTTGGCCTGCTAAATGCTGTGCTGGAAGTTGACCCAAATCATTCTGAAGCTTACAGGCAACGTGCATCTGTGCTTCGTCATAAGTGCAGGTGAATTTTGCTTCTGGACTTATTTGCAACTCATTGTTTTTTTTGTGCCACAGTCCTACTTGAAAACAGTGCTAATGGCTAGAGTAGTGACCTGTATACTTTCAACCTCTTTTGTCTTCAAACTTGCAAGTAGCTGGTTTTCATTTTGTTTTGGCCTCACAAGCCAGAAAAAAGGGACTTCACACCTATTAAATATGAGAGATTCTAATCCTAGTGTCCATCTCTGCCTCCAAATCTGAAAGGGGAGTCCCTTATAAGGAAATGGCAAGAGAACGTCTACCACTTGTCATTTTGCACATGACATCTTGTTTTGCTGTTCCTTATTCCTTGCTCGTCTTATATACAAACATATGTTTTTTGAAGTCCAGATACAAGGAAGCTGAGAGCGACTATAACAAATACCTGGAGCTAAATCCTGCGACTGCTTCAGTGGAAAAGGAATTATCTCAGCTTCTGCAGGCTCAAAATTCATTACAGTCTGCTTATGGTCAGTTTGATTCCGGAGACTTTTCAAAAGTCCTGGAATACATCAACAAAATTGTGCTCGTCTTTTCTCCAGGTTGCTTAAAGGTGTGGTTATGGACAAGCAAATTCCTTATAATCCTGTCTCCTTAAGCTGTAGTACTAAGGATTGAATTTGCAGGCAAAGCTTCTCAAGGCTAAAGCGTTGCTAGCACTGAAAGATTACTCAAGTGTTATTTCAGAGACTGGATTTATCCTAAAGGAAGATGAAGACAACTTGGATGCGCTGCTACTACGTGGTCGCGCCTACTATTACCTTGCTGATCATGATGTGGCCTCTAGGTAATTTGGAAAAGCGTGTGCATGTGCTTATACACACCCAATGCTCTCTAGACAGTATTCAATAATACCATTTTGTTTAGGCACTACCAGAAAGGGCTTCGTCTTGATCCAGAGCATTCAGATTTGAAGAAAGCATATTTCGGGTTGAAAAATCTTTTGAAGAAGACTAAGAGTGTAAGTGTCATTTCTTCTTATGGATCAATTTGGAATGTATGATGTCGTAACAGTTAAATCAAATGTGCAGGCTGAAGATAATGCTGCCAGGGGTAAGCTACGTGTGTCTGCTGAGAACTACAAGGCAGCTCTAGCAATGGATCCTGACCATACTGCTTATAATGTACATCTTTATCTTGGGTTATGTAAAACTCTGGTTAAACTTGGGAGAGGTAAGGAGGCCATCAGCAGTTGTACTGAAGCACTCAACATAGACAGCGATCTTGTTGATGCACTTACACAGGTAACATTGCCTGCCTGGAATCACATAGAACATCAATGTAAATTCAGAATGCAAATCCAGCATTTCTAAGACCTTATCGTACAACTTTGACTCTGGTTTCTAAAAAACTAGGATTTCATTTTGTTTAGGTACCCCACCATTAAGACTGGAATCAATGCTATGAACCAGCTACTGGCACTTATAATAATATTGCAATTGTTCCGCTTGTCTAAGATCGTCAGTTTAATATGCACTGGTAGTATGTTTTGAGTGCATGGCTTGAACATGAATATTGTAATATATTTTTTTTCAGTAATTTCATAAGCATTGAATTGTTTGTTTGCACAAGGTTTGGGCAAAATACTCCTATCTGTTTCTTGGGATATTTGGTGTCATTTTTCATTCTTCTTGCCGCAGAGAGGTGAAGCTAAACTTCTCTCAGAAGATTGGGAAGGAGCGGTTCAAGATCTAAAAGAGGCCGCCCAGAAATCTCCACAGGTAAAATTATATTTGATCTGAAAGTGCTGAATTTGGATGGTGTATATGAGCAACAGTTCTAGCATTTTATCCATCTGGCTTTCCCTGATGCTGACACTGCCACCCCCGAAACAACAATCATAGACCCACCCACCCTTCCCTCCTGCTAGAAATTTGCACTGATATGGAATCTAGCCGTTGCTATGCAAGCTGTTTTTGTGTCCAGTTTCTGTGGATGCTGCAGTAGAATGAAAAGGCATACGCTAGTGTAACGTAAGGTTGATGCTGTAGTTTTGTCAGGACAGAAATATTATGTAAAATATGTGTAGTTTTGGACATCAACAAGGCCTGCAAGCTATCACTAATTTCTATGGAAATGTGCCATTTCAAAGAAAGATAATTAAATATATTTAATTAAAGTGCTTTTCGTGGTGAATCTGGTAACATCTATCTAACATTGTCAATCTATAAACTTTTATGTATTGATGGTCAAAGTTAAAAAAGTTTGACCGGAAGGAAACCTAAAACGACATGTATTTTGAACCAGAGGGAGTACTTTTCAAGTGGTGAAATTGAGTTTTCCTTCTCTGTTTGTGAACTTGATAAGTTTATTTTTTGGCTCTCTGCTATCATGATGACTTAATATCTTTGACAACCAGGATATGGGCATCCGCGAAGCACTTATGAGAGCTGAAAAGCAGCTTAAGTTGAGCAAAAGAAAAGACTGGTACAAAATCCTTGGTATTTCGAAGACAGCATCAGCTGCAGAGATAAAACGTGCCTACAAAAAGCTGGCATTGCAGTGGCATCCAGATAAAAACGTTGATAAGCGGGAGGAAGCAGAAAACATGTTTCGAGAAATTGCCGCTGCTTATGAGGTATGATGAAAGAAAGAGAATGCACTGCAGAATTCTTCCCTCTTTAGGAAAACAGAACACCACTCCAAACTTCATTAGAACCCCAGTTCTTGCATGCATGGTGCTGGGTTGAAGTGCATCTCTTGGCAACGGTGCTCTCCGAATGTTTCAATTGAATGAGTTGTGCTTTTAACATGTTGCACACATGCTCACTCTGCATCTTCAGGTGCTTGGTGATGAAGACAAACGTGTAAGGTATGACCGTGGAGAGGATATCGACGAGATGAATATGGGAGGCGGCGGCGGCGGTGGCTTCAATCCTTTTGGGGGAGGCGGCCAGCAGTACACGTTTCATTTCGACGGTGGGTTCCCCGGCGGCGGCTTCCCTGGAGGTGGAGGCTTTCAGTTCAACTTTTGATAAGCTGTGTTAGGCACGATGACAGTCATATTGTTTTGCCACAGTGGGGTTGTTATAGGAACTCTTAGTGGTAGCTGATAACTATTGTTAGGAAGGCAGAGACTGTTCTTATCATTGTACACAAAATGTTTTGAGGGCAGCTACAATTTTTCCCATACATCCGCTGAATGGGAAAATGGAAATAAAGTACCACATATTTTTTCTTTGTGAGATGTCTTGTCGATGATCGAGGATGGTGAGGCATGAGCATCACATCCCTTCGGAGTGAGAGTACTCTTTTCCTCCTACCATTGACACTCAAATTTTAAGATCGATAAGTTTATAAACCATAATACATGGAGTGAGACACCACAGAATTTTAAAAAAATTCAGCTATGTGTGCATGCTTGCATTCCTCAGGTCGACACCAAGTACTCCAGTAGTCCAGCTCAACACGGAGGGTAAGATCCTACTGAGAAGGAGCTTAGAACACTTTGGAGGAAGCTATTTCTTTTTGTTTTGAGCTCAAATATACACAACGTGACCTAAATATCAAAGTATATATGTCTATGCAATTTTTTTTCAAAATTATTGGGTGTACATCTGTACACCTAGCTAATCACCATGTCTGGGTCCGCTGTTGGTATATCTAAGTGTATAACAAAGTCTATGAATCTATAGAGGATCTATATTTAGGATGGACGGAGTAGTTGACAAATAAGGGACCACACGAAATTCGAAACACGTGGCAACTTAAATCGTTTCTTATGGCTTACATGTGGGCCCAAGGCAACTCAAAAAATACTTTTGATACGTTCTGTTGGGCCGAACTGGGCCGCAGGCAAAACACACCGTCGAAGGAGAGAGAGAGAGAGAGAGCCAGAGAGGGGCAGGCAGTCGTAGACAAACACAACGCCTGGAGCCAGCAGCCCTCCGTTCCTTTTCCACCTCTGCTGCTCTGCCTTGCCCCTCCTCCGTCCCCGTCCGTCTCCGCCCAGATCCAGATCCAGGTACGGTCCCTCCTCCCTTCTTAGATAGATCAATCATCGTTTCTGGACCTAGGTGGGGTTGATCCCTCTCCGGATGGCCCTAGTTTGATTATTCCTACTTGGTTGTGGATTGGATTTGTTGGTGGTTCCCTCTGCCTCTTCTGTGCTGAGATTCATATACTAGGCCGGCAAGGCAAGGCAAGCAGGGAGACTGATGTGGATCAAATCAACCATCCATATGCATCTTTTCTTTTAATTACATCTAACTAATAACTAGGGATGGTTGCTTTGCTCATTCACCAGGAGAAGGGGGGAAAGAGGAAAGAAAGTGTTGCAACCGAGACAATGGCGGCAGACTCTGGCGCTCGTAGGCAGCCAACCTTCACCAAGGTTGACCAGCTGCGCCCGGGGACCCACGGCCACAACCTCATCGTCAAGGTCGTCGACTCCAAGATGGTCGTCCAGAGGGGCCGCGAGGGAGGGCCCCAGGGCAGGCAGATGAGGATTGCTGAGTGCTTGGTCGGCGATGAAACCGGCATCATCGTCTTCACTGCAAGAAACGACCAAGGTTCTCCTCCTGCCTCACTCATCTCTGTCGTATCTCGTCCCCCCCCCCCCCCCCCCCCCCCCCCCCCCCCGTCACTAGATTAGAAGTCTGGAGGGATCTTTCAAATGTCTTTACTCTGCTTAAACTTGCTGGATCTTTGGCCTGAATGTAACACATTATGTATCGGAATCCTGCATATCTCTGTTTGAAAATGCTAGATAGATGTCATGTTATTTATTGCTAATCATTCAGCGCCTACAGCTTCGTTTTCTCCTCCAATCATCAATATCAATATGTACATATGTCTACATGATTTAAGTGTACTTGCCAAATCCAAATAACTGACCAGGTCATTTTCGTAACACCTTCATCATTCGTTCTTTACCTAAGCATTCAGTTTATCAAAGTTCGAGTATGGTTCCTTGTGTGCATTGCGTTGCATATTGGAAGGTAAATGTAGAATTGATGGCTGAAATTGGTATTTTTTTGGCTTGGCAAATTACAGGCCACCCTTTTCCCTAAAATAAAATAATGAAAATTTTCATGCTTTTTTCATGAGGGTTGCTGATAGCTGTAATCTGTTTGCAACATCATGCTACTTGCCCTGTATCCTGGCTACAATCAGCGCCTAATCTACAGGATCGGGCCTAATTTGCCTCCATCCGAGTAAAGCTATAAGAGCAATAAATACTTTTTTTTTGTTGGTGTTTGCAGTGGATGTAATGAAGCCTGGAACAACTGTTGAACTGAGGAATGCAAAGATTGACATGTTCAAGGGTTCGATGCGGCTCGCGGTGGACAAGTGGGGAATTGTGAAGGCTGCTGAAAGCCCGGCTGAGTTCACAGCGAAGGAGGACAACAACATGTCCTTGATTGAGTTTGAGCTAGTGACCGTGGTGGAGTGAAAACCTTTTGTGTAGGAGGTGGCATGTCATGTTATGTTGCTGAACCTGTTCGTTGCCACTAAAAAAAAATAAACAAATCATGGTTGATGTTATCCTCCTATGCGTTGGAGGTTGACTAGTGATGTTTAGTTATCAAAGTCAACTGGTCCACATCTCTGAGATAGATTGCAGTGTGATGTAGCCCATCACGGTTGGACCTGTTATAATGCCTTGTTGCCTATTTGCTGACGTCGTTGGGTTGCCTATTGCCCTGATGGTTTTTGTTTTGCTTTGCCTTGCCTCGCTGCAACATGACTCGTGGTTCCCGTGTAAAGTTTGTTACGAAGCGCCATACAATCTGCGTTTGAGTTGCTTGTGTGGTGATTGGTGAATGAACTCTAGTACATTGCTGCAGCCGCGGCTGTTGGTTGAATGGAGCTTGGTGCTATAGGTATCAGGTGATTGAATAGGATGCGCAAATGGGCTATACACGTAATTAAGCAACAGCGAAACCAAAGCACGCCAATTGCAGATGTTCCACAAGGGAAGGGAATACAAGCAATCTGGGTTGGAGTCGAGGATTAACGGTGGTGCCCCTTGACCCTCACGTACCTGCCACACAGCTAGGCTCGCAATCTCTCTGTCCAGGCCAAGCCTTCATGCCGAATATTCTGATATCTTGATTGTGTAACTTGTTGCTGCTCTCAACTATTCTGATCGGCCAGCCTTGCAGCCTCTCATGGGAAAGGGCTGCATATCTTTCCGGCTCCTATATGCACACCAACATTGCCTCCACTGAACTACATACTGACCTAGAAACTGATGCTACCGGAAGGGCTGCTTCTCCTTGCCTCACAAAACTGATGCTACCGGCCATTGCTCACCACCGGCACCATGTTATTTGCCTCTTTTTTTTTTTAACCAAAATGGCAGGAGCTCTGCCCTTCATTAAGGAAGAAAATAGAGTTTTATGTTATTTGCCTCTTTACTGCTGAAATATTTACTGATGCGATTTGTATCTACTATCTGGACATCTGGTACATGCATGGCTGCACCATTGTTCTGCTGCTTGCCTCTGCCTCTCATATCTGAACATTGGCACCATGCTCTTCATCACAAATATTCCCCATCTTGTGGGTGACTATTCCATTAACTAAACTAACAGGGAAGCATCACGTAAAACCACTCATTGGCAAGGGCTGTCCAATCAATAGTTCACCTTCTCATCAAACTACTCGTCAGGCTGATGGGTATTGTATTACTATAACAACTCCATAGTTCTTGCTTCTTGCCTTCACCTCTGCAAGCCTGTACCACTTATGCCTTCTCTTTCTTCTTTCTTTGCTTTGGTAATCAGGCCAACCTGCAGTACCTAGTACATTCTTATATGCATCTGACGGGCATCATGGCAAGGCCTTCTTCTTTCTCTATTTCTGCACATCGAGCCTGTTCTTCTCTGCACCTAGACATGGGCTTCATCACGGCCGCTGCTCCCTGTCTCTGCAACTGCTGCAACAAAACTTGACATTGCTAATCACCAGGGAAGCTTCTTGCACTACTGCTGTACCTAATCTGTCCTTAATCTTGTGACGACCAAATCTTTTGGAGGACAAATCCTGTGATGATGTGTGCGCGCGTCACGTCCTCCTGTCTTTCATTTGTTAGAACGAGCTTCTAGGATTTTTTTTAAAACAAAAAAACGAGCTTCTCACCCTCAGAGAACTGGGTTCCCTTGGCTCGGCCAGGGAAGACCATGAGGCACCACGGCACGTGCGCCCCAGCGGCCATGGCAAGGTTAGCTGAAACGAACCGAGATTTCCAAGATAGAAATTTCAATCCCTGCACAGATGTGATAGTCCCAGGAATAAAAGCTATCACGTACAATCTCTATTTCAGCTGATTTCATTTCCAAGCAAAGCGTTACAAATCATTTATTACAAATTCGAAGTACATTTAGATAATAACCTATTACAAACTACGAGATTGAATCCACATGGATCAATCCACCAGCAAGGAAAACAACGTCGATCTATCATAGCGTGACAACGAAGCTTGGCGAAGTCCACATCCAAAGGCATCCTTGAGCGCGGTCGTGACCTTATACCATTCCCAACAATCCTGCAAGTCCATCATTCTGCATGCCGCCAGATGCGTGCAAGCCATGGTCAACACCTATGAGCTTTAAGTGGCCTAAGTGGCCTATTTCTAAGGGATCTAGCGATCCTATTATTTTGGGTTGTGGTTGCATCCTAAAATGCAATAAAAAATAATAATAATAATAATAATAATAATAATAATAATAATAATAATAATAATAATAATACTAATTATTATTATTTATTGCTCTTGTAGCTTTACTCGGATGGAGGTAAATTAGGCCCGATCCTGTAGATTAGATGCTGATTGTAGCCAGGTTGGCGAAAATTTACCCCTGTGCCCCTCAGTGTCGCAGGATCGGCGTCTGGAACAGTGTGGCACGGCGGGTAAATTTTCGCCAATCTGGGAGGGCAGAAGAGTTATCCTGGGGATCCCGTCACACGGGATCCCGTCACACTCAAGCCAGCAACTAACCTGCTTTTTCAAGGCATTCTCAATTCTTTTTTTCCATGTTGAAACACTCGAGCATCCATCACACTCTGCTTTTCAGTCTCAGCGACGTTGGCAAGGGGAGCATTATGTATGAAGAATTATCTATCAGTTTTGGAAGTTGAAGAGAAAAGGCAAATTCAGAGAACATCTCAAAATTAAAGTTCTCAATCGCAATATTGGGGAAACAACCATATTGCCAAAACGCCATGCCTTAAGCCCTTAACCAGTGCACACATGAAAGGTGGAAGCACATTAGATATACCAGCATAATATTTTATTTAATTTAGCGCTAAGGATTGTTGCATGGGAATTTACAACACATTCAGTTCTTCCTGACACTTTATTCCAGAAACTTGTCTGTAAAATCCAATACATGACAAAGATGCGAGATCAGAATTTTTGGGAAGATATTGCAACTAATCATACAAGCAAAATTTTGTCCAGTGCAGCAATAATATTTTTTTTCCACAACGGTTGACACTGAATTTCATTGCGATTGTAATGAAATTTCATAGTTAATGCAGCAATAATCTATTATAATAAGCTTTATCCTAGCATGTTTTGACATGCTTACACCTAATATATATTTAGCCAACATATTGACTTACAGGGCACCAAGATGCTTGTAAACGCACAAGACATACATGTAAATGGACTATAGAACCATTAAAAACTCACCAGATGTGACCGACACAAGTCGTCGAGGCTTGCATGTGTATCTATGTCATCCTGTGTACCATTGGAAGTTGCAGCAATAGTCTGAACAGAGGAAAAATGAAAATGAATATACCCAAATGTTGGATATATAGCTACACACAGAAACCAGGAAACAAAGAAGTCAATAAAATAAACCTCGTCAAGATATGTTGGAACATCAGGATCAACATCTATGTCGTTTGGCATGTCTGGATCATCATCATCAAAATTAATGCCAGTATTTGATCCATTGTCATCTTTCAAATCTCCAAACACATTGGGATTTCCTTATCAAATTCAAATGATCTAAAAAACTGCATGTTGGATGGTTAATAAATAATTTATATTTCACCAAAAAGATATAAATTAAATAAGTCAAAAGATTAGACATGCCTAATTTACATGGACACTGTAACAATGTTGAGTACCTTTTCAAAATGAGGGGGTGATTAGAAACAATAATGTTCCTCCTGCGGTTGAGACGGCTGTGCTTCAAAAGATTTAGCATGTTGAGGTATGACACCTTCCATCTTTGCCATAGGAAATAGAAATTTGAGAGTTTTCTTTTTTCGAAGTGCCAATAACCCCCCATGGAGAACCTTTCACTGCTCCAAAACAGATCAGTAAATATAGTTCAATACATAGGTCATCAAAATAACTTTTCAAGGCACTAAATAAAAGATATACTCCTCCGGGTTAATATTAGAAGTCGTCCTGCGCTCCGTCAGCCAGAGCAGATTAGAAGTCGTCCGTGTGGCGAGGCGTGGGTCTTGGACTTCTTTGCCCCTGTGTACTTGCGCCACGCCGCACACGGAGTAATTGCACCGCGCCGCACGCTTCGTTCCCCGATGTAATTAACGCCGCTCGCCTCGCCTTCCTTCCTCGCATGTTGCCTCTCTTCGGCCGAGACGCTGCGCCTCTCTACGTCCTCGCCATGGACTTCGACTTGCCACTCGCCCTGGACTCGGAATCGCCACTCGCCATGGCCTCCTTGTCGCCAGACTCGATGGTCATCGCGCCGGAGTCCGTGGCTCCGGATCTTCTCGTTGAGCTGCAGGACTCCGTCCCGCCGGAGTCGGAGGTGGCGCCCAAGGATGACTCCTCCCCGCTGGACTACGAGATGGTGCCAGAGTCCCTCGAGTTCGTGCCGGACTCCATGGCACCGGAGTCGGAGCACGCGTTGCCGCCGGGCGCTTTTGTTTGCGCTCGCTGTCATCTCGTCCATGAGGACCGCCAAGCGTGGGATCATGCACACTCGCGTTTCTGGGCATGCTCTCGCTGCGGTTTCATGCACTTGGAATACATGCTCCTCGCCATGCTTTACTGCCTCGACGAGTTCGACTGCAAGGTTTTCATCCCCGATCTGGACAAAGTTGTGATGCATGGCAACAGTATCAAGTTTGATCCACAAGTGCTCAAGATGCTCGACGAGAAGTGCGAACGTGAGCTCGCTGCCAGGAAGGATGACGGCACAGCAACGGTAAGATAACAAGCTTCACTTCTAATTAGTTAATTCTTGCAAGGAAAATAACAGCAACAATGTCTATACTAATGAAGAACACAGCAACGTTCTAAAGCTTCCAATATCTAATTAGTAGCTTTTTGTCTCTACAATGCAGCAAGTGTAATCTCAGCTTCATCTAGCAAGGATGGTGGGCACGGGATAGAAGTTGGCAGGCGCCCTTGTCTTTCTAATGTCTCCTTTTTCATGTGAGGGATCCTTAAGTTGTTGTTGCCTTTCTTCTTCATTGCTTCTATTAAAACAGTTTGTAGTGTTACAAAGATGTGGTTTGCTTTACGTGGACAATAATCCATGATTGCCTACAAAAATCAGTGATGAAATTAGTTGTTGGAATGATGAAAAATGTGTGAACAATTTGATCAATCATGTGTGAACACTACCTGTTGCACGACTGGAACTAGGTCTTGAATAGTTTTTGCATTCTTTTTGTATTGAATTGCTTGAATTGCTCGAAAAAACCCCAAGTACAAAATGTTGAAATCAGGAGAATTTGGTGGTCGAGAAATGAGCCGAATATCAAAACCATCTCTCTTTGCATGCTCACAAAACAATGGATCATCCAACTTTAAATGTGAAGGTGCATTGTCTTGTTGAATGAAAATAGGATTGCCCACATCTTCTCTTGGCCACTTGGCTCTAATAGCCGGCAAGACTTGGTTAATCATGAATTCTCTAATGACATCTCTTGTGATACTTGTAATGGGCTTCATAACCATATCTCCACGGACACGTCCGGTTATTGCATTACTTCTTTGAGCCGGTTCATAAGTGACAAGAGGAAAACATCCAATTCTACCATCAAAAATGCACTCCCCATCTCTAAACCTCGGCCGAGCACAAACACACAAAAACATGAGCCTAGGGATATAGTTTTTGTTCTTACAAGTCCTATGTGGATCGTCTTCTTCGGGGAGCAAGTAATACTTTTCAGATTTTTGGGTGAGGTAGAACCATTTTTCATCAATGAAGACAAAGTCAAAAAAATCCTTAAACCTTGGATCACCACTCAACCCCCTCTCAATCATGTCAATACACCACTTTAACCTAGTCTTTTTATTACCTTCAGTAAGATAGGGCTTGATGCTACTAGAATGGCGCCTTAGCAAACCTCTTCTCAAATACCTTTGCACCTTCCATTTGCTAATGTTTAGTTTGGCACAAACATCTTGTATGGTCATCCTCTCCTTCATAGGAATGTCACGCAAGGTTTCCAAATTAATAGGAATTGCCTTACGACCAACTCTACCCTTTTTTAAACTAGAGACCACAACCGGGATGGAGTTTGCAAGTTGTGTTTTACCTCTCCTCCATATACACTGAACTGTCCGAAGGTGTAGATCAAATCGATCAGCAATAATCTGGGTATCTTTCTTGTGGAGTATCCCGTTATTGCTTCTAGCCAACAACGCTTGATAAACTTGCTTTCTCAAATCTTCTGACATCTCTTTCCTTCGGTGGTGCACTTGAACATTAGCCTCGGCAACATGTTCTATTTCAAAAAAAAAACATTATCATCCTCCAGTACAGGCTCAGTCAAAAAGCAAGGAAGCAAACTTACCGATGTCATTATCATCCTCCAGTACAGGCTCGTTGAGGTCTAACCCAGCGTTGCCTTCTTCAGCTTCCGGTACAGGCACGTTTAGATCGAAGGTAGCAAGTGAGCTAGCCATTTGTGCGGGTGTTTTGTTTGTGCTTGTTAATTTGCAGTTGGCCGGGCGTATAAATACGAACTTGGCGTGGCAAAACGTCCAGCGAGCGCGCAGCTAGGCGTCCAGCGCGCGTTCAACGAAACGTGAAAAAACGAAGCGCGCCATCGACGGAAAAACGGAAAAAGACGCGCCCAGGCACGTGCACGTCCCGCACAGTGCCATGCAAACACATGCAAAACAAAAACAAGCAAAAAATATGATGCGGTAGGGGATCAAACTTGCACCGCGATGGTCCCCGCGCCCACCACACTGGCCTAGCCAGTCCACCATTGGTTTGTTTCTCATATGAAACATACCGCAATTGCATTTAATAGGGGTAGACAGGGAGAACTTACCCCTAATTAATGACTCCTTGGTATGCACAATCATGTCCTAAACGACTTCTAATACCAGCACGGAGGGAGTATATCCATAAAGAACAACTTCCTGTACCTCTCATGTAAGGCCGAATCTTTAGGTTGCCAGGTTCACGTGGATTCGAAGGTTTCCATGGATCCTCATCATCAGAATAATCTCCAACAGGATCCTCTATATCATCTGGGTGAGGCATTTCAACATCATCAACATAGTTAGGTTCATCAGGATCAGACCAATGTTTGTCATCTGGACTGGTTTCTTGAGTTGAAAATTGTTCATGATTCTCCTGAGTTGGATCTAGACCTCCTAGGACTTCTCCAGCAGCCGATTGACGAGAGTAAACAGGCCCAGCGGTAAAGAAAAGTCGAAGCCCACACAACCTATACATGTTTTTTAGAGTTCGATTCGACAACCTATACTATACATGTTCTTTCCTATCCTAATAAAGGGTTAGTCCCAGTTTCCTCGTGCTCATCCTTATGGCTGCCGCCGGCTGGTCGTCCCTCCCCGCCGATCTCCTCAAGGAGATCTCCGGCCGGCTGTCCTCCGACGCCGACCTCCTCCACATCCACCAGGTCTGCCCCCACTGGCGAGCTTCCACCTCTCTCCCAGCCGCCTGCCGCCCATGGGTCGTTGCTGGCCGCGCTCGGCGGAGCGGATTGATACCAATCGGCGACTACTCACTCCGCCTCCCTCGTCGCGGCGCGCGGAGGATAGAAGTCGGTGCTCCTCCGGCCGGCTTCCCTTACTGCTGCGGCACGTCCCGGGGTTGGCTCGCCTTGGTCGACGACGACCGATCCCCAACGCGGCTCGTGCTGTGGGAATTTCTCTCCAATACGGAGATCTCTCTCCCATGTCCGAGCCCTCTCACCCGGATCTTTGTCTCCGATGATCCGCTCATATCGTCCAACTGGTTTGCGATTGCTACGCAGCGCAAGGGTCGGATAGGGCAGAAGACGCTCCTCTGGCGCCCTGGAGATGCCGACTGGACCATGATGTATGAGCGAGGTACGTCCGAAATTGGTTCCATCGCATTCCTGGAAGGAAAAGCATACTACATCGATGTGGCGAAAAACATTATCATCTGTGATCTCAACACTCCTTCTCCCAAGTGTACTCGGATGTACAATATTATCTCCTTAGTGAATCAGCTCTGCAAGTGTGACAGGTTTCATCCCATGCGTGGGGTGCACCTGGTAGCCTGCAACGGTGAGCTGTTGCTTGTGGTGTTGCGTTTGGGAAACCATCCATCGCCGGCTGAAGTTTACAAGCCAGAGTGGATGCCGGACCTGCAAGTGGAGCTCCACGAGAGGGTGATGGACCTTGGTGACTACTCGCTGTTTGTGGGTCGAGGGGACACTTTTTCCCTCTCTGCAAAGGAGTTTCCTTCGATCAAGAGGAATTGTGTTTACTACGCATATAATAATTACCACCAAAGGTATTGGATATCTGTGTTCCATTTGGGATCTGATGTTATGGAAGAAATCCCTTACCCAGAGGAGCTCAAGCAAGACACAACCGACTGGATACCGCATGCCTGGTTTTGTCCTAGAAAACCCTTAAGAAGCAATGAGTTAGGTGCAGGTAAGGCCTTTGTCTAGGCTGAGGGAATTTCCTTATGAAATTCCTGTGGTAAATCTTTATGATGCAGGAAGTTCTTCATGAATTTCCTTTAGTTATGATCGTTTGCATTGGGGAAAACTGCCTGACCTCTTGTGCCCCCTTCATGATGCTATCAACATTTTTAGACCGTTTGAATGCTGGTTATGTTATATCAATGGAACCCTCTTTCGAGGGTATGTATCAAGTCTCAATAAATGCATTTTCTATATTGCCTAATTTGCTGGTTGTCTTTCAATTCTACATACAGGTTGTAGCATCAGTAATATGGACTAGCAGGGCTTTAAGTTCTTTTTGTTTTTATTCTCGCACTTAGATCAACTTTCTGTGGTGATTTGTTTTTATTTTTAGACCCAAGTGCTTGTTCTGACATTGGAATCGGTGAAAACTTCAGCACCATCCATCACCTTTTCCAAGTAATTACTAAGCTACCATCTGATATCCAGTGTTATTTTCTACATCCTGCCATCCTGTTTCAGGAAGATATCTGAATATGACCCATCCGGTTATTCGTGTAACCGTATTCGGGCTCCCGTGATCTATAGCACACATTTTCTTGGCTGAAAATGGGTCCGGAGGTCATTTTCACGGCTTCCGACCGTCCCCCACGTTTTCGACCCTGGTTGCCGGTGTGGTCATTTTTGGGCTCCCATGACCAATAGCACACGTTTTGATTGCCGAAAAGGTGTCCGGAGGCCATTTTCACAACTTCGGACCATCCCCACGTTTTCAACCCCGGTTGCCGGTGTGGTCGTTTTCGGGCTCCCGTGACCTATAGCACACGTTTTCATGGCTGAAAACGAGTCCGGAGACCATTTTCACGGCTTCGGACCATCCCCACATTTTCGACCCCGGTTGCCGGTATGGCTATTTTCGGACTCCTGTGACCTATAGTACACGCACACATTTTCATGGCTGAAAACTCGTCCAGAGGCCATTTTCCTTCAATGTAGCAGACCTGGAAGGAAAGGAACACGAGTATCTTTGATCAAAAGAAATAATCGTTTATGCAAGTTGCCTCCTCGACGATCAATGAAACCAGATTGTGTCAACAACCAAGGACCGCCCATGTGACTGATGTTGGGACTGATGTTGTGTAGCTGCCTGTTCCCAAGCTTGCTCTGTTTTGCACCTAGTCGCGTATTTTGTTGTTTTATATTGCTTTTTCTAGTGCATGCAAACTTAGGATGTGAACTTATTTCCTTCTTCTTAATGAATGGCAGCGTTCCTGCCTCTTTTTTTTTTTAAAAAAAATGTTAGATTCCTCGTCACATGTTCCATGGTTTAGCACTTGACCACATAAGGGGCGGTGCTACATTGGAAATCTTTAAAAGCAATTAACTTCATAATATTCTCCTGTGCTAACCATATGCATATGACACTTGTTTAATTTGCTGCCTACTATTTTCAGGCTCAAACCTGACAGAAAAGTATAAAACTGAAATAAGAAATAAAGTAAGCATATGCATGGGCCCCGTGGGAAACGTAGTGCAGCGGGAGGGGCTGCAGCTCAGCGAAGCAGGACGCGTCAAAATTGTTAGCAGTTGATGTATTAGCGCAGCTACAGGCGCATGCATGGGTACTTACAGGCGAATGCAACGTGCGATCGTCACGTGATCTCCGGAGGCTATACGTGCTAGGATATTTTTCCATGTTTAGTTAGTTGCAATAACGGCTTGTGATCCTAGCTTTACTACCTGTACGCCTCACTGTATACATATGTGCCGTGCTCGGCAGCAATCAATGCACTACGTGAGTTATCTGCTTTCATGGTATCAAGGACCCGTTTTCACTACTGACAATCCGCACCATTCTTGTACTTTCCCCTTGTGTCTGAAATCTCACACTTTTAACACTCTCTTTCACCTTTTCTCTTATATCGCTACTCAGTTTGGCACCACCATTAAGGACATTCAGTGTGACAACAATCAGGAGTTTGACAACTCCTCCACCCGCATCTTTCTTCTCACTCATTGCGCCATCATCCGCATATCGTGCCCCAAACCTCTTCACAAAACGGTCGAGCCGAAAGCATCATTCACTCCACTAACAATATCGTGCGCTCTCATGTTTCAGGCCCTAGCATACCAGCGCCATATTGGGTAGAAGCACTTCACACTGCGACATATATTCTCAACCGCCATCCAACTCAACATCCAAATACCACACTTTGCTATACAACGTACGTTAAGTTCACCCTTCTTACGACCACCTCCGTGTCTTCAGTTGTAAGTACTATCCCAATCTCCCCCCTTCCTGCTCTTGGAGGCGTTGCAACCAACAAGAATCGATGCAGGCTCAACAACGGGAATGGGGGCGGCTATGAAAGCGGGGTCAACCCCGTGCAACGGCGCCCGTCCTGGAAGCCTTCCTGGAATATAATGCCCTCAGCGGGACGTTCGCGCGCGGTCTGGCCAGTCCAGTACGGCCCGTGCGGTAACCCTCCACTCGTGCCTCTGCCTCCACATATCCCCAGGCGCTAGCGGCAAGCCACACCGGCGCACTGCAGCAGATGCTTCCGGGGCCAGCCGGCACTACTCCACCATACTACGGCAGCAAGTTCCACTCCTTGCCGCAGTAGTGGATATGGGACCAGCCGACTCTAGCGAACTCGTTCAACACGATGACGCTCACTCCTCCGCCGAACAACGACTAGTACATGGACTCATGTGCTTTCTCACACATGGTTTCAAACTCCGACTCCCTTTCTCGCTTATTTTCACCCACCCAATCATCTTACTCCTTCTAATAATATGATCAGTGACGGGTCCTTGTTACCCATCACCGGTATGGGCACTTTATCTTTTCCTATGGTAGATCGTCCCTTATATCTTCATAATGTCATTATCTCCCATAAATTATCAGAAATCTTATACATTTTCGTCATTTAACCACTGACGTGAAGGATCTCGTAACCAGAAATGTGATCGTCAGGTACAATAGTTTCGAAGAGCTATACTCTTTTCGTTCATCCACCCAGTCTCACATCGTTACGGCCACCACCTCACCAAGTATGCTTTGGCATTGTTGGCTTGGTCGCCTGGGCGTCGTTATCTCGCTTAGCATCATTTTTAGATTTTGTTTGTAATAATAGTGAGCTGAAAACTTTGTGCCATGCTTGTCAATTAGGCTGGCATGTGCTATAGCCTCCGGAGATCACGTGACGATCACATGTTGCATGCACCTGTAGCTGCCGCTAATTAACATCAACTGCCAACACGGCCTGCAGTTTGAACGTCAACCATTAGCCAGATGTGGAGACATGCAACATGCAATCGTCACGTCATTTCCGGAGGCTATACATGCTAGGATATCACGGCTTGTAATCCTAGCGTTCCTTCCTGTGTACGCCTCCCTGTATACTTATGTGCCGTGCTCAGCATCAATGCATTGCGTGAGTTATCAGCTTTCAAATATATCCAGAGTTACGGTGTTTTTTTTTGGAAATCAGCAAAAACCTTCGATTAACTGTTGAACTCTGACAAATCACTTGAGACTGGTCCAGTACAAAGCTCGGTGCTCGGCACCAATACACATGCTCGTCCGCAGGCAGAGCTCTCACACCATGGCCGGCCACAGAATCAGCCCCCCTATTACATGTTCCAGGACACACCGAGATAGAATAAGAACAGAAATTCCGAGCCATGAAATCTTTGATATTCCTAAAAATACTCCACCTGTATGAAGTAGAAGTGCTATTACTTGATGTCAACCTCATGGCTCCAAATCTTCTGCATGACTTGCTTACACTACTACAATACGCCCCTACAGTGAATCGGCCACCCTATGTAAATGTTCTAGGACACACCGAGATAGAATAAGAACATAAATTCCGAGCCATGAAATCTCTGATATTCCTAAAAATACGCACCTGGATGAAGTAGAAGTGCTATTACTTGATGTCAACTACAGTGGCAGTTAAAACAGGCCTACAGCGGCGGTTATCAAAACCGCCACTAAGCCCCCGTCACTGGACCGGTGGCGGTTCCACAGAACCGCCGCTGAGAGTCTCCGAGCCCGATGGTGGTTGTGATGACATCATCACCATAACCGCCACTGGGAGGAAAGAGAGAAAATAAAAAAAAAGCCGGGCCCAGCCCGCTCAGCACAACCGCTCACCGTTGCTAAGCTCAAGCCGTGATGTCGCCCGCATAGGTCTGCGGTCGCCGCGCCGCCTGGCCCGGAGCCGATGTCCCCGCGCTGGATCCCCGCTCGCTAGGCCCGGAGCCAACGTCCCTGTGCCGGATCCGCGGTTGCCTTGCCCGGAGATGACGTCCCCGCGTGCGAATTGGCGGTCGCTGCGCCTAGAGATGACGTCCCCTCGCGCGAATCGGTTGTTGCCGCGCCTGGATCTGTGATCCCCACGGCCGAATTGGCGGTCGCAGCGCCTGGAATCGCGGTCTCCGCGCTCGGAGGAGATGGAGCCACCTCACTACTGTGGAGGAGATGGGGCCGCCTCACAGCCAACGTCATCGCCCGTTTGCTTGCTTGCGCGAGGGAGGAGGGAAGAGAAGAGGACGGACTCACATGTGCTTTGACGCCGCGCGCCCAAATCTCCGTCGCCGCCTAGATCCGAATCCTCGCATGTGTTGTTGGCCATCGTGTCTCTCCACTCCCAGCTCATAGAGACGAAGGTCGAGGCCGCCGTGCTACGCGTCCGAGGAGGGGCGGCGACCTCGGCCTGGGCCTCTGCAAGTCGGAGGGAGTCGGATATGCCGGAGGGAGGGGAAGGGGAGGGCGCCGGTGGAAGGAGAGGGGCAGTGTTGTGTGGAGGGAGGCGGCACCGTGTGGGAGAGAAGGAGAGAGGTGGCATTGTGTGGAGGAAGAAAATGAAACCTAAGTTGTTTGGACACCGGCTATTTATAACGCTTCTCGGTGGTTTGGGTTGGAACTGGCCGAATGGGCCAATTATTCCCAGTAACAATTGGCTGACCTTAGTAAACCACCACTAGTGATAAAAATACCAGTAGCGGTTCGCTGACATCAGCTATAACCGTCACTGGTATTTTTTTCACAGTGAAAACCGTCATTAGTGTTGATTTCCGGTGACGGTTTTTTCACTGACGTCGGCATCTCCGCAGTGGCGGTTTTTCGGGATAATCGCCACTACTGAAAAAAATCTTGCGTCACTGTAGGCTCGTTTTGTAGTAGTGTTACATGATTGACATTGCAAAAGTGCACATCTTATATGCTCCATTTCCAAAGCTTGCCAGCACGCTCTCGCGTGTTTGCACTTGAAGGACAGATGACTGGGAACCTTATCAAACCTCTGCTGCAGACGGCGCAGATTATGTATGTCTTGACCCCTCTTCGTCGTAGATTCCTACGGTTGACCCACAAGCAGATAGAGAAAGTTTTTTTTTTCGTTTTAGAAGAGCCAAACCGGACCAGGCCTTGGGCTAGGCAGGCCTGCAAACTAATCGATCCCACTGCGCGGACGGAACGCTAGCGAGAAAGGAGGCCTCGACGCGAAGCAAAACGGCAGTAGGCAACCGAGACGCGGCGCGGCGCACAGCCATCGCGACGGTAAAATGCGGCTGTTGACAGATTTCTTCACTCCAAATCTGTCAAATTTATGACCCTTTGATTATTTGCTTTGAAAGCTGTGCTAAACCTGACTGAAACCGGATGGACTTTTTGGCGTTCTCGGGTTTTGTTCTGTACCCACAACCGGATGTCTGCAGACCCATATTTGCTTAGATTTCCTTGATCCATGTGCTTTCTTATTTCCATCTCTCTCTCTCTCTCTCTCTCTCTCTCTCTCTCTATAGTTGGCTTGCAGAAATGCAGAGCGATGAGCAATCCTATCTATTTTTTTTATCTATATCCAAGCATTAAACTCCTTTTTTCACTTTACCTATTTCTCTCTTTACTTCTCTCTCTGCTTCTCTCTCTCCTCTCAATTTTCTTTCTCTGTCTTCTATCTCTAATTCTCTCTGTTTTATATATTTTTCTCTATGTTCTTTCCCTTTCAATCTTTTTATTTTATTGTTTTTATCTTTAATAACCTCCATATATCTATTTATTTATATTTAATTTTTATCTCTCTCTCTTAGAAACCCCCCCCCCCCCTCTCTCTTGTATCTGTCTCTAACGCTTCTCTCTGGTTTTTTCTCTCTTTATATATGTTTCACTATCTCTCTTTATTTATTTTATTTTTGTTTCTATCTCCCTTTACGTGATCTATCTCTTTATATTTCATTGCATTGTTCTACATGTATATTTCTGCTCTCTTTATCTTTGTCTTTTTACCTATCTCAATCTCTTCTCAATTTTTCTTTCTCTAATTTCTCCCTGGTTCTCCCAGCCTATTTTTTTCTCTATCATAGTTGTTCTTTTTTTTCAATCTTTCTATGTATTTAGTTGTTTTTATCTACAAAAACCTTTCTATATATATTTTTAATTAAGTTTTATCTCTATCTTAGAATATGTTTATCTCTCTTTCTCTTTGTCTTGTATCTCTCTAGTTATTTCTCTCTTTATATATGTTTCTCTATCGTTCTCTATTTTTTTATTTTTCTATCTCCATTTAGGTGATCTCTCTCTATATTTCATTGTACTGTTCTTTATGTATTTCTACTTTTCATGTTTGTTTTCTATCTCAATTTAGGTGATCTGTCTCTCTTTTGTTCTTGCATATTCTCCCATTTTTAGTCGATGACGATAGTACAATATTCTTTGCTCATTAAGAACCCTTGCCATCGAGTAAAAGCGAGAGCTAGTATATCATTATCTGTGTTCACCATAAAATTTAAATTTGTTTATTTTCTCTCCGATCAGGTTAGGGTCTGATTCACCATATCTGAAAAATGAGTTGTGTGCTAACAGTTTGCTCAAGTTTTCTTTTCTGCATCTTGATGGCATGTATGTCAAGAGGGATGGGGATAAAAAATGTATTTCTAGCAACCTTTACAACCCTTATCTGCACAAAATGCAGCACGCAATGTTTTTCTGCATGGCACAATACAATGTATAAAGATTATATATTTTACCCTCTATGTTGCATTGTTTGCAGGTACTGTGTAGTGTGTACAAGTCTCTCAATTTCAGTGACGAACCTGTTTTTATGATGCATCGGTGCTCTTTTTTCTTCCTTAGTGTTGCATTCTTTATTTGCTAAAAGCTTTGTTAGCAAGTGGGGTGATGGTTGCAGTGTTCTGGCGCCTTTGATACCGGGTACGGGTTGACTTCTACCCATTAAAAAAAGCAACGAGCCTACTTTAAAAAACTGAGAGATTCTTTGGCTATAATCTGTCAATTTTTTGTGTAACGTGTCACACTCTTATTGGTTAAAAAGTTGACAGATTTTGTCCTACAAATCTGTTGCCAGATAAATAGACAGTAATCGGACAGTTAAAACTGAATATTAACTGAAAGAGCAAGAGTTTCTTCGGACGGTTAAAACCTAATATTAACTGAGAGAGCAAGATTTCTTCCCGATATTATTATTATTGATAATAATTAAAAATTCATCAATTTTAAAAGTAGAAAATGCGTAACAGATTTGTGCCGTTCCGTCAAAAAAATTTTAGAAATACAATGTGCCGTTCTGTCATCAGCATCAAGCAGAGCCGCCCTCCTCATACGGCCCATCTCCCTTTCCTTCATGCAGAACCGTTTTTTTTTTGTCTTCTGCAGGCCTTTACTTCCGGCCCATCTCTCTTTGTCTTCACTTTTTTTTTTGCGACGGACTTTGTCTTCACGTTTGCCCAAGTGCCCAGTTCGGCTCGGCATCTCGTGACCCGGTCCCTTCTCGTCCGGAAGCAATGACGTCTTCGTGCTAGCCGCTTTCTCCTTTTGCCTCTCTTTGTTTCTCTGACTTGTGGCCCCTCGTGACCCACTGGTCAGGTCCTTCTTCCCAAATAGGGTAAAAAGGGAGCGCTTGGAGCGCACTCCCTGACAGGTTGCTGCCCTGCCCCGTCGTGCTCCACGCCATGACAAGCGCTTGAAGGCTCTCACCATCCTTTCCTTTCTGCTTTCATTTACTGCTCGGCCTGACCAAGGTCAGAAGTCACAAGAGTCCTCTTGACCTCCTCCCTGTTCCTCTAGTTGAGCATTGTGGAGCATTTGGGACAACCATTTTCTGGTGCGATTGAGCTCGTCGGACGAAATTCAGATCTCCTCCCCGCCGCCCGACCCTTCCTGGAAGGGGTAAGAACCCACCCCCGGCGCATGGAAAAGCTAGGGTTCAAGGAACCGCAACATGAGCTCGCTCTCTTCCGACTTTCCGAGTCATGCACTCTCCCCGTCTCTTCTTTACAAATCCGGCAAGGCCCTCGCAATCTGTAAACATCTAGAACCTCCTTGGCTGGAAAACCACCTCCTTTTACGTGCTAGGTTCCCCTATGCTTGATGTTACTTCAGCTATCCCCTCGTCTTTCGCATGTTCTTTGGTTTTGAATCAGACAACAATCGCGTTTTTGAATCACCCAAAAGATCGCGTTTTGATGCATTTGACGAGTCATGAGTCAGCCAAAATTGGCGTTTGGGTCTGAACCTGCCAAAATTTGCGTTTTGATTGTAACAGACGTATAACCAAGGGCGGGGCACGGGAGCCCAATCAGGATATATAGGACGTGACTGGTGGTGATGCCTGACCGGCCATGCCTTCTTATATTCAATATATGGAGTAAAATTTATATAAGTGCAGTTCAGAGACAATTAATTCCTCTGTGCCCTCGTTGCGCAGCACAATTGGTGATTTGCCCCGCTTTCCATCTGATACACATGGGTTCGAGGGCAATTAGAAACCAAATTTAGGCAGAGCTCTGGACGCGTTGCTTATATATACGCGTATCTCCATACAACTCTTTTTCTGCTGTCGTTTGGGTTTTTTAATAGGTTAACACATTGTAAATTTTTTGAAAACAAATGTCAACGCACATTTACCATCACTATTTTCCCTTTGCAGTTCATTAACAATGGATACAAATCCTGATCCAGCCACTCTAGCGAAAGCAATGGGTGCAAGAAAGAGTGTTGTGATAGTCTTCGTTGAGAAAAAACGAACTGATGGTACTGTACTTGATGGGTATGGCTCCGGTTTTATCCTCAAATCAAGAGGTGGCGAAGCTCTTGTTTTCACTTGCGAGCATGTGCTTCCAGGATCCAAAAGCCTTAGCTTTGATATGAAAAAAGGACAAGATATTTGTTAGAAAAATGGGTGAGGAGAAGTCTGGGATACCTTGGCAAGCACAAGGTCACTTAACAAAAAAACATTCATTTGTCGACCTGGCTATAATTAAAGTGACTTGATTGCCTAAGAAAGTGCAGGAGCTGAAGTTTCTTATATATATGCGCATCTCCATACGACTCTTTTTCTGTTGTTTGACTGTCATTTGGGTTTTTTTATAGGTTAACACATTGTAAATTTTCTGAAAACAAATGTCAACGCACATTTACCATCACTATTTTTCCCTTTGCAGTTCATTAACAACGGATACAAATCCTGATCAAGCCACTCTAGCGAAAGGAATAGGTGCAAGAAAGAGTGTTGTGACAGTCTTCGTTGAGAAAAAACGAACTGATGGTACTGTACTTGATGGGTATGGCTCCGGTTTTATCATCAAATCAAGAGGTGGCAAAGCTCTTGTTTTCACTTGCGATCACGTGAATCCAAAAGCCTTGGCTTTGATATGAAAAAGGACAAGATATTTGTTAGGGGAATGGGTGAGGAGAAGTCTGGGATACCTTGGCAGGCACAAGGTCACTTAACAAAAAAGCATTCATTTGTCGACCTGGCTATAATTAAAGTGACTGGATTGCCTAAGAAAGTGCAGGAGCTGAAGTTTCTTATATATATGCGCATCTCCATACGACTCTTTTTCTGTTGTTTGACTGTCATTTGGGTTTTTTTATAGGTTAACACATTGTAAATTTTCTGAAAACAAATGTCAACGCACATTTACCATCACTATTTTTCCCTTTGCAGTTCATTAACAACGGATACAAATCCTGATCAAGCCACTCTAGCGAAAGGAATAGGTGCAAGAAAGAGTGTTGTGACAGTCTTCGTTGAGAAAAAATGAACTGATGGTACTGTACTTGATGGGTATGGCTCCGGTTTTATCATCAAATCAAGAGGTGGCAAAGCTCTTGTTTTCACTTGCGATCACGTGGATCCAAAAGCCTTGGCTTTGATATGAAAAAGGACAAGATATTTGTTAGGGGAATGGGTGAGGAGAAGTCTGGGATACCTTGGCAGGCACAAGGTCACTTAACAAAAAAGCATTCATTTGTCAACCTGGCTATAATTAAAGTGACTGGATTGCCTAAGAAAGTGCAGGAGCTGAAGTTTCTTATATATATGCGCATCTCCATACGACTCTTTTTCTGTTGTTTGACTTACGTTTGGGTTTTTCTTATAGGTTAACACATTGTAAATTTTCTGAAAACAAATGTCTACGCATATTTACTATCACTATTTTCCCTTTACAGTTCATTAACAACGGATACAAATCCTGATCCAGCCACTCTAGCGAAAGCAATAGGTGCAAGAAAGAGTGTTGTGACAGTCTTCGTTGAGAAAAAATAAACTGATGGTACTGTACTTGATGGGTATGGCTCCAGTTTTATCATCAAATCAAGAGGTGGCTAAGCACTTGTTTTCACTTGCGAGCATGTGCTTCGTGGATCCAAAAACCTTGGCTTTGATATGAAAAAAGGACAAGATATTTATTTTGGGAATGGGTGAGGAGAAGTCTGGGATACCTTGGCAAGCACAAGGTCACTTAACAAAAAAGCATTCATTTGTTGACCTGGCTATAATTAAAGTGACTGGATTGCCTAAGAAAGTGCAGGAGCTGAAGTTTCTTATATATAGACTCTTTTTCTATTGTTTGAGTGTCATTTGGGTTTAGGTTTTTTTATAGGTTAACTAAATTTTCTGAAAACAAATGTCAACGCACATTTACCATCACTATTTTCCCTTTGCAGTTCATTAACAATGGATACATATCCTGATCCAGCCACTCTAGCGAAAGCAATGGGTGCAAGAAAGAGTGTTGTGACAGTCTTCGTTGAGAAAAAAACGATAGGTACGGCTTCGGTTTTATCGTCAAATCAAGAGGTGGCAAAGCTCTTGTTTTCACTTGCGAGTATGTGCTTCATGGATCCAAAAGCCTTGGCTTTGATATAAAAAAGGAAGATATTTTTTAGGGGAGTGGGTGAGGAGAAGGAAGATATTTTTTAGGGGAATGGGTGAGGAGAAGGAAGATATTTTTTAGGGGAATAGGTGAGGAGAAGGAAGATATTTTTTAGGGGAATAGGTGAGGAGAAGTCTGGGATAAGGTCACTTGAAAAAGCATTCATTTGTCAACTTGACTATAATTAAAGTGACTGGATTGGCTAAAAAAGTGTAGGTAGTTTGTTGCTTGAGATGACTTACCGGTTGGGACGTGTGCCATTGCCGTGGGTTACAGCAACCCCGATTATGTGTTTTGTGGATCAGATGACTTAATTCTCACCACCATACCTGCTGTGTCTCCTGGTGCCATTAGGTATGTTTCTAACTCTTTAGTCTACACTTTGTTGCCAACTAATTTATATCAACATCATGACTTTTTGATTTCGTAGTGGATAAACTCTGGTATCTCAACAATCTGATATTGTGAAAGAAGTTGTTCCTACAAGTTGTACAACCGAAGGAGGTTTCTAGGGAGGTCCTGTTATCTGCAGTGGTGGCGTTTTTGGCGTGATTGCTTGCGGGCTTGAGCAGAGTTCGCTCGCTATTTCCACTGAAACAATCAAACTAATACTGAAACAATGGCTGATCATTGAAGACGATGTAAGCTTCAACTTTGGCTCCCAGCTTTTTCTTCACTTATTTTATTTATGTTTGTTCTTGTGCATTTTTCAGGAAAACATAACCATTGAAGATATGCTTGACAGATTCAGGATCTAGCGCCTATTCATGTAGGATTGTCTTGTTCAGTCAGAGTTGCACTCCTAAATTTTGCATGTTCAGTTTCAGCATTAAAACTTATTTCGATTGGGTTGTAAGAACTAAAGCCATGAAGTACGTGTACGGCTACTACAGAAAACAACTGTCATGCCGTTAGACCATTTTGGCATGTAATCAAACTACGTGGTTTCCACACTTGTTCATGTGTTTGTTGTGATTGTACTCTAGTTTTACTCGCCTTTGCTGCACCAAGCACATTCACCGTCCTTGATGGGTATGGCTCCGGTTTATTTATTTTGGGAATGGGTGAGGAGAAGTCTGGGATACCTTGGCAAGCACAAGGTCACTTAACAAAAAAGCATTCATTTGTTGACCTGGCTATAATTAAAGTGACTGGATTGCCTAAGAAAGTGCAGGAGCTGAAGTTTCTTATATATAGACTCTTTTTCTATTGTTTGAGTGTCATTTGGGTTTAGGTTTTTTTATAGGTTAACTAAATTTTCTGAAAACAAATGTCAACGCACATTTACCATCACTATTTTCCCTTTGCAGTTCATTAACAATGGATACATATCCTGATCCAGCCACTCTAGCGAAAGCAATGGATGCAAGAAAGAGTGTTGTGACAGTCTTCGTTGAGAAAAAAACGATAGGTATGGCTTCGGTTTTATCGTCAAATCAAGAGGTGGCAAAGCTCTTGTTTTCACTTGCGAGTATGTGCTTCATGGATCCAAAAGCCTTGGCTTTGATATAAAAAAGGAAGATATTTTTTAGGGGAGTGGGTGAGGAGAAGGAAGATATTTTTTAGGGGAATGGGTGAGGAGAAGGAAGATATTTTTTAGGGGGATGGGTGAGGAGAAGGAAGATATTTTTTAGGGGAATAGGTGAGGAGAAGTCTGGGATAAGGTCACTTGAAAAAGCATTCATTTGTCAACTTGACTATAATTAAAGTGACTGGATTGGCTAAAAAAGTGTAGGTAGTTTGTTGCTTGAGATGACTTACCGGTTGGGACGTGTGCCATTGCCGTGGGTTACAGCAACCCCGATTATGTGTTTTGTGGATCAGATGACTTAATTCTCACCACCATACCTGCTGTGTCTCCTGGTGCCATTAGGTATGTTTCTAACTCTTTAGTCTACACTTTGTTGCCAACTAATTTATATCAACATCATGCCTTTTTTATTTCGTAGTGGACAAACTCTGGTATCTCAACAATCTGATATTGTGAAAGAAGTTGTTCCTACAAGTTGTACAACCGAAGGAGGTTTCTAGGGAGGTCCTGTTATCTGCAGTGGTGGCGTTTTTGGCATGATTGCTTGCGGGCTTGAGCAGATTTCGCTCACTATTTCCACTGAAACAATGGCTGATCATTGAAGACGATGTAAGCTTCAACTTTGGCTCCCAACTTTTTCTTCACTTATTTTATTTATGTTTGTTCTTGTGCATTTTTCAGAAAAACATAACTATTGAAGATATGCTTGACAGATTCAGGATCTAGCGCCTATTCATGTAGGATTGTCTTGTTCAGTCAGAGCTGCACTCTTAAATTTCGCATGTTCAGTTTCAGCATTAAAACTTATTTCGATTGGGTTGTAAGAACTAAAGCCATGAAGTACGTGTACGGCTAATATAGAAAACAACTGTCATGCCGTTAGACCATTTTGGCATGTACAGACTACGTGGTTTCCACACATGTCCATGTGTTTGTTGTGATTGTACTGTAGTTTTACTCGCCTTTGCTGCACGAAGCACATTCACTGTCCTTGTGTGAGCATGGTTAACTCAAATGGTGAGTTATTGTCTCATAATAATAAACAAACGCCTCCTGAATTGGAAAGAGTATCCCTCATCTATATACTAAACTGGGAGAGCGCTCGGCTCTGTTCTCGGACAATCTGTTGTTTCCATGTACGCTCTTTCCGGTTCCCAGATTATTTCGAGTGGAAGAAAAAATTCATCTGCCGTCCTAGTTATTCATCTCGTAATAGAAAACTCACCACGTTGATTGTTGACATTGTTCTACTCCACGGTAAATTAATCATGTTGCTCAATCTGTGATCAATCTTAGCTCAGACATTTCTTGCATTTTTTCTCGAGATGCGAAAAATTTGAGTTATATTGACTTTGATAAATCGTAAAATGATATATATTCTGGGACGAAAGGAGCATATTTCAAAAAGAAGACTAGAAGCTTGATATGTCCGAGTGGTTAAAGAGAGAGACTTGAAATTGGCGCCTCTGTTCCAGTTCTTCGTACTTGACGGTTTGGATGCTGCTTGAGGATAAAAAATGACTCGCCGTTCCACGGCCGTGATGCTGCATTAAGCGTTCCGCTTGCCGCCGCCCACCGCATCGTTTGATTTGATGTCAAGAAGGCTCCTGCCCCGTATCACCCCGCTCCCGCGCCGCCGCCGCAACCCGAGCTCACCTCCGATCACCCCGGCCCTCGCGGCCTCCGTCAAGCACATCCTCACCACCCGCTCCACTAACCCGGCCTGGCCACGCGCCCTCGCCGCGCTCCTCCCCTCCCCGCTCTCGGACGCGCGCCTCGCCGCCGCCGTCTCCTCCCTCGCCGACCCCGACCTCGCGCTCGCGCTCCTCGCCTGGTCCCAGACCCACCACCATGACTCGCTCCCAGGCCCCGCCGCCACCCCTCTCGCCCACTCCGCGCTGCTCCGCTTCCTCGCCCGCGCCGGCCGCTTCGACGCCGCGGAGGCCACGCTACAGTCCATGTCGTCCCGCGCGGGCGACGGCGTCGTGGCGGCCGCGCCAACGCTCGCCTGCCTCGGCGAGCTCGCAGCCGCCTACGCCGACGCCGGAATGGACGGGAAGGCCGCCGAGATGTGCCAGCGCGCCAGGGAGCTGTACGGCGCTCTTCCCAGGGCGGCAGACTGCAACCGCCTCATCAGGCTCCTCGTGCAGCGCCGGCGCTGGGAGGACGCCCGGAAGCTGTACGACGAAATGCTTGCCGAGGAGGGCGGCGCGGATGACTACAGCACCTGCGTGATGTTGCGAGGGATGTGCTTGGAAGGGCGGGTGGAGGAAGGGAGGAAGCTGATTGAGGCTAGGTGGGGAGCGAGGTGCATTCCGCATCCCGTGTTCTACAATGTACTGATCGATGGGTATTGCCAGCGCGGGGAAATTCGGAGGGGAATGTTGCTGTTGGGTGATATGGAGATGAAGGGATTCTTGCCGACCGAGGTGACATATGGAGTTATCATTACCTGGCTCGGGCAGAAAGGTGATTTGGAGAGGATTGGGGGTTTGCTTGGCGAGATGAAGGTGAGAGGATTGTCCCCCAATGTGCAGATTTACAACACTGTCATTGATGCTGTGTGCAAACGCCACTCAGCATCGCAGGCAATGGTTGTTCTGAAGCAAATGTTTGCGAGCGGTTGTGATCCAGATGTCGTCACGTTTAATACTTTGATATCAGCTTTTTGCCGAGAAGGTCGTGCTCACGAGGCTGAGAAACTTTTGAGAGAGGCCATTAGGAGAGAGTTGGAGCCAAATCAAAATAGCTAGACTCCTTTGATTCATGCCTTCTGCATCGGAGGAGATGTGACGGTTGCATCAGATTTTATCGTGGAAATGATGGAAGGAGGGCATACTCCTGATGTCATCACGTTTGGAGCACTAATTCATGGCCTTGTTGTTTCTGGGAAGGTAACTGAGGCCCTGAGTGTCAGGGATAAGATGATGGAGAGACAGGTGATGCCTGATGTCAACATATATAATGTATTGATTAGTGGCTTATGCAAGAAACAAATGCTTCCCGCAGCTAAGAACCTTCTTGCAGAGATGCTTGAGCATAATGTCCAGCCTGATAAATATGTATATACCACGTTGATTGATGGTTTCATCAGGAGTGGGAATCTTAGTGACGCAAAGAAAATATTTGAATTCATGGAACAAAAGGTGGTAAAAGGATATTGTCAGTTTGGAATGACGGATGAGGCAATTCTATGCATGAGCAGCATGAAAAAGGTTGGCTGCATTCCAGATGAGTTTACATATACTACGCTTATTGATGGCTGTGCTAAACAAGGCAACATAAGTGGAGCTCTGAGTTTGCTTTGCGATATGATGAAGCGGAGATGCAAACCAAATGTTGTTACATACTCATCATTAATAAGTGGATATTGCAAGATTGGCGATACAGACACTGCAGAATTTGTTTTTGAAAATATGCAATCTGAAGGTCTCCTTCCTAATGTTATACACTATACAATCCTAATTGGTAGTTTATTCAAGAAAGATAAAGTAAGCAAAGCGGCTGCATACTTTGAACGTATGTTGCTTAACCGTTGCTCTCCTAATGATGTCACATCAAATTATTTAGTTAATGGGCTCACAAACAGTGTGACCTGGATCATCAACTCAAACTGTAGCAAGTGTTAAGTTGCATGACAAGAATGCTCTGTTAGATGTGTTCAAGGGATTGGTTTCTGATGGATGGATTTCAGCATACAATGCTATTATCTTCAGCCTCTGTAGGCATAATATGCTTGGGAAGGCACTGGACTTGAAAGATAAGATGGTTAGTAAAGGATACTCGTCAGACCCTATTACTTTCCTTTCACTTCCTTATGGCTTCTGTTTTGTTGGAAAACCGAGGAACTGGGGGAGCATCCTTCCTAATGAATTTCAGAAGAATGAATTTGAGACAATCTTTAGGTGCAAGATGTTATTAGACCAGCATGCCGTTGACACAGTTAGCTGCGAAGTCTCTAGGATTATACAGTTATATGCTGAGGAGTTTCTGTCTATACAGAAACTGGAGAAGAGATTTGCTGGTTCTTGACTACGGAACTATGCTTTGCCTTGATTTTGGAAAAAGGTCTAGCTGTGATTTGAATTTTGACTCCAGAAACTGGGTACTGAGAGGAACATAGCAATCTATTCTATTGCTAAGAGACAATTTCCTTGAGCACTGAATTACAAGACTGGTTGCTGTATTACCAACTAGCAAGACAATATATTTAGTTGAGCTCTTACCTGGAGGTACTAATCTTGATATTCGTAGATTTATTCAGTTTTGACTTTTGACAATGCTTGTCACAAATTCATTGCTTATTGCCAAACATTTCATGACAACTGACAACCAAAGTAATGCTGCTTTATGCATAATTTTAATTTCCCGGTCTTCCAGCAAATAATGTTTTCCATTCTGCAAGTATATTATATCAACTAGTATTTTGCTATTAGTGAAAGTCTGTTTCATAAAGGCAAAAGTACTGCCAGATGCTGCCTCATAGTTTAGATAGTGACCATTTGAATCAATCTAAAGTTCTAGTGTGCATTTGTTTTTCTTTTGATGCCTGGTAAAATGTATGGATATTTGATCAGCCTTCCAGACCAAATCTTGAACTTAAGCATGTATAGATATTTTCTAGAATATTTGCATATGAATTAATAGTCTTATGTTAGTAGCTTGGAACTATTCCTTCATTTACTGAGATGCACTATTTACAGTATAAGCTATTAACTTTTTACTTGTCCAATTGCCCAATGTCTTCTAGCCATTGCTATTTCTCTAATTCATTGATTCTGCTAGTCTATAGATATCTCTTTACTGTGGTCTGCTTATCACTCACATAGCAACAACATTGTTTTATACAACATTGTCGTATAGAAACTGCCTATATGTTAATAGATACAATATCTCTATCTACTTTATCAATGCAATAGGCACTATCCCGTGCCAATTCGTTCAAAAAAAAAAAATAGATACAATATCTGGAGATATATGAGAATTTTTTTCTTGGCCCTGTTGGGACAGCTTTTTTATGAGGAGCTTTTCTCCTTCTCATGCTATTGTTTCCGTATTCTCTGTTTGTCCTCATTTCTCAATAGTGGTTTCTTATCAATTCAATCCTACAATTTTCTTATTATATAGCTGCACATTGATCTACTGCTAAACTTATTTTCAAGGTAAAAGTGGCTTGATTTTAATAATATTTACATCTGTTCCATAATAACACAGGGAAAGGCTGTGTACAAAAGACCCAAGTGGTCAGACCCTTCCCCGGACCCTGCGCAAGTGGGAGCTACGTGCACCGGCTGCCCCCATAATAACACAGGGATATGACATAGTGATCGATTGCTAGGGAATTATGATTGCAACTGTTAGATCTCAAGAACATTGAAATGCCTTGTTGAGCCAAATCCAAGCATCTATACTGCTGTTGATCTGGACACATTTGCTTCCTGCTTATGTTTCTCTCTAAGATACCATCGTACTCTTGGATTGTCTTGCAGGTAAGCAAATTGAGCTGCTTGCACATATCACTCAGAACTAGGTATTTCTCCCTGTAGGATATTAGCTTAGACATAATTTATACTTTGCACATACTTCAGGCCACAATTCATTTCTTCAGGCCATAATTTATGCTTGCACATACTTTGCCTATTCATTTCTTCAGGCCACAATAATCTTTATATTAGGCACCGATTATTGTGGCCTGAAGAAATGAATAGGCAAAATGCGCAACACGACTGAAATGGCAGATCATCGATACCTCATCATCTCCATGGCAGTTCGCCTTGCTAGATTTACCATTTGATAAATAATATTGCTCTCGCATAAAAAGAATAGGTGATGGTAAATTAGGTTTTTTTTAGGGAACGGTAAATTAGGGTTTTCCCAACCATTCATTAAAATGAAAAATCAAGGCTACACGGGCCACTCCTTTTTTATTTTTCTTCTTCTTTGCTCCTTGATTTGAGTGTTCATATCAGTTGTGAGAGACTTTTTTCACAGTTCTAATTTCCCTAATATTTTTTGTGCTAGATTCATTCTCTCTAACTTACGGTTCAGTCCATTTTAGAATGCAAATTGATCCAATATGAGGACCAGAAAAGACAGCCTGGCGCATGTTATGTCCATATTGTTAATTGTGCTTGTGGGATAACCAGCATTTCTTGGTAAGTATAGCATATTTATCTTCCCGTAGATCATATCAATAAATATCTGATGGATATTTATTTGGTATTATCTACTATTGTGACAACCAAAACCCACGGCCCTACTGCTACCTAACCAAGGAGGCTTGTCTCTCGCACTGCCCCAAGTGCAACCCCGTGTGCCCCACCACAACCATCACCTTTCATAGTGACTTGCTTGAGTAAACACCAGTGTTAGAGAGCTTCCAAATATGGTGGTCATCAATGTCTTGTTGCAGCACCATCCCATCTACCAAGTGCCATATCTGCAAGTATTCCACAATGACTTGCACTGTGAGGGTCCCCGTGATATCTGAGACCCATGTTCGATTAGCCAAGGCTTGAGCCACTGTCCTTTGTTTCCTGACTTTTGGTGGAATAATGGCAAAAGGAGCAGGAGCCAATTCACGAATAGTTTTGCCATCCAGCCACCTATCCAACCAGAACTTAGTAGATTTCCCGTTACCAACCTCCGAGCGCACAGCCATCTCAAGCATGGCACGAGCACATTGTGACACTTGGATATCTTAACCAGCCCATGGCCGAGAACCATCTGTTTTTTCAAGCCATAGCCATCGGATGTGCAGGGACCAACCCACAGTTCCAAATTGTGCACGCCCAGACCTCCATACTGGAGTGGGTGCTGCACTCACTGCCATGATACCAAACAATTACCCCCATTTGCCTTGTCTTGGCCTTTCCAAAGATAACCCCTCATGATTTTGTCAATAGCCTTGATAGTCCATTTGGGCAAGTCAAGTACAATCATGTGGTAGATAGGTGATGCGGTGAGCACCACCTTGCCCATCGTGAGTCTCCCAGCCCTATTCATCAACGAAGCCTTCCACCCTGGCAAATAATCAGCTATCTTGTCAACCAAAGGTAGCAGATCTGTTTTAGTAGGCTTGCGAGCTGATAGTGGGAGGCCCAGATAGGTACAAGGAAAGTTCTTGATATCACAAGGCAGCCAGCTAGTAATTATTGCCAAGTCATTTCTATTTTGTTTCTATACATATGGTCAGTTACGCCTACGATGGCTCTATGCCCGATCAGTGGCCGCGGGCTTGTTCCAGCTCTCTATATGTGACACATCTACTACTGAGTTCGACCCGGTGAAATTCCATTACCGTATAATAAAAAAAAATGGTGCAGTCGTAGATCATCAATAGATATCCGAGTCATAGGCAATGAAGGAATCGGTCAGAAATTCTGTACAATTAACAATGAATCAACCAATCGTTTCAGTGAAGCAACTGACCATTTCAGCTGCCTTCCATCAAGTTTTCCTTCTGGACAAAAAGAGCGATATTGGACACATAAGGTTTGTACTTCTAGTCTAGTGATGGTATAGGGTTGAACTGTTTGCCATAGCACATCTTAATAGTGAGGGATACAGTCGGTAGTTCAGCATGGCCAATATAACTCAGTATGGTCACTTGGTCAGCAACTATGTACACAAGTATGTGCAAAGTATAAATTATGTCTAAGCTAATATCCTACAGGGAGAAATACCTAGTTCTGAGTGATATGTGCAAGCAGCTCAATTTGCTTACCTGCAAGACAATCCAAGAGTACGATGGTATCTTAGAGAGAAACATAAGCAGGAAGCAAATGTGTCCAGATCAACAGCAGTATAGATGCTTGGATTTGGCTCAACAAGGCATTTCAATGTTCTTGAGATCTAACAGTTGCAATCATAATTCCCTAGCAATCGATCACTATGTCATATCCCTGTGTTATTATGGGGGCAGCCGGTGCACGTAGCTCCCACTTGCGCAGGGTCCGGGGAAGGGTCTGACCACTTGGGTCTTTTGTACACAGCCTTTCCCTGTGTTATTATGGAACAGATGTAAATATTATTAAAATCAAGCCACTTTTACCTTGAAAATAAGTTTAGCAGTAGATCAATGTGCAGCTATATAATAAGAAAATTGTAGGATTGAATTGATAAGAAACCACTATTGAGAAATGAGGACAAACAGAGAATACGGAAACAATAGCATGAGAAGGAGAAAAGCTCCTCATAAAAAAGCTGTCCCAACAGGGCCAAGAAAAAAATTCTCATATATCTCCAGATATTGTATCTATTTTTTTTTTTGAACGAATTGGCACGGGATAGTGCCTATTGCATTGATAAAGTAGATAGAGATATTGTATCTATTAACATATAGGCAGTTTCTATACGACAATGTTGTATAAAACAATGTTGTTGCTATGTGAGTGATAAGCAGACCACAGTAAAGAGATATCTATAGACTAGCAGAATCAATGAATTAGAGAAATAGCAATGGCTAGAAGACATTGGGCAATTGGACAAGTAAAAAGTTAATAGCTTATACTGTAAATAGTGCATCTCAGTAAATGAAGGAATAGTTCCAAGCTACTAACATAAGACTATTAATTCATATGCAAATATTCTAGAAAATATCTATACATGCTTAAGTTCAAGATTTGGTCTGGAAGGCTGATCAAATATCCATACATTTTACCAGGCATCAAAAGAAAAACAAATGCACACTAGAACTTTAGATTGATTCAAATGGTCACTATCTAAACTATGAGGCAGCATCTGGCAGTACTTTTGCCTTTATGAAACAGACTTTCACTAATAGCAAAATACTAGTTGATATAATATACTTGCAGAATGGAAAACATTATTTGCTGGAAGACCGGGAAATTAAAATTATGCATAAAGCAGCATTACTTTGGTTGTCAGTTGTCATGAAATGTTTGGCAATAAGCAATGAATTTGTGACAAGCATTGTCAAAAGTCAAAACTGAATAAATCTACGAATATCAAGATTAGTACCTCCAGGTAAGAGCTCAACTAAATATATTGTCTTGCTAGTTGGTAATACAGCAACCAGTCTTGTAATTCAGTGCTCAAGGAAATTGTCTCTTAGCAATAGAATAGATTGCTATGTTCCTCTCAGTACCCAGTTTCTGGAGTCAAAATTCAAATCACAGCTAGACCTTTTTCCAAAATCAAGGCAAAGCATAGTTCCGTAGTCAAGAACCAGCAAATCTCTTCTCCAGTTTCTGTATAGACAGAAACTCCTCAGCATATAACTGTATAATCCTAGAGACTTCGCAGCTAACTGGTCAACGGCATGCTGGTCTAATAACATCTTGCACCTAAAGATTGTCTCAAATTCATTCTTCTGAAATTCATTAGGAAGGATGCTCCCCCAGTTCCTCGGTTTTCCAACAAAACAGAAGCCATAAGGAAGTGAAAGGAAAGTAATAGGGTCTGACGAGTATCCTTTACTAACCATCTTATCTTTCAAGTCCAGTGCCTTCCCAAGCATATTATGCCTACAGAGGCTGAAGATAATAGCATTGTATGCTGAAATCCATCCATCAGAAACCAATCCCTTGAACACATCTAACAGAGCATTCTTGTCATGCAACTTAACACTTGCTACAGTTTGAGTTGATGATCCAGGTCACACTGTTTGTGAGCCCATTAACTAAATAATTTGATGTGACATCATTAGGAGAGCAACGGTTAAGCAACATACGTTCAAAGTATGCAGCCGCTTTGCTTACTTTATCTTTCTTGAATAAACTACCAATTAGGATTGTATAGTGTATAACATTAGGAAGGAGACCTTCAGATTGCATATTTTCAAAAACAAATTCTGCAGTGTCTGTATCGCCAATCTTGCAATATCCACTTATTAATGATGAGTATGTAACAACATTTGGTTTGCATCTCCGCTTCATCATATCGCAAAGCAAACTCAGAGCTCCACTTATGTTGCCTTGTTTAGCACAGCCATCAATAAGCGTAGTATATGTAAACTCATCTGGAATGCAGCCAACCTTTTTCATGCTGCTCATGCATAGAATTGCCTCATCCGTCATTCCAAACTGACAATATCCTTTTACCACCTTTTGTTCCATGAATTCAAATATTTTCTTTGCGTCACTAAGATTCCCACTCCTGATGAAACCATCAATCAACGTGGTATATACATATTTATCAGGCTGGACATTATGCTCAAGCATCTCTGCAAGAAGGTTCTTAGCTGCGGGAAGCATTTGTTTCTTGCATAAGCCACTAATCAATACATTATATATGTTGACATCAGGCATCACCTGTCTCTCCATCATCTTATCCCTGACACTCAGGGCCTCAGTTACCTTCCCAGAAACAACAAGGCCATGAATTAGTGCTCCAAACGTGATGACATCAGGAGTATGCCCTCCTTCCATCATTTCCACGATAAAATCTGATGCAACCGTCACATCTCCTCCGATGCAGAAGGCATGAATCAAAGGAGTCTAGCTATTTTGATTTGGCTCCAACTCTCTCCTAATGGCCTCTCTCAAAAGTTTCTCAGCCTCGTGAGCACGACCTTCTCGGCAAAAAGCTGATATCAAAGTATTAAACGTGACGACATCTGGATCACAACCGCTCGCAAACATTTGCTTCAGAACAACCATTGCCTGCGATGCTGAGTGGCGTTTGCACACAGCATCAATGACAGTGTTGTAAATCTGCACATTGGGGGACAATCCTCTCACCTTCATCTCGCCAAGCAAACCCCCAATCCTCTCCAAATCACCTTTCTGCCCGAGCCAGGTAATGATAACTCCATATGTCACCTCGGTCGGCAAGAATCCCTTCATCTCCATATCACCCAACAGCAACATTCCCCTCCGAATTTCCCCGCGCTGGCAATACCCATCGATCAGTACATTGTAGAACACGGGATGCGGAATGCACCTCGCTCCCCACCTAGCCTCAATCAGCTTCCTCCCTTCCTCCACCCGCCCTTCCAAGCACATCCCTCGCAACATCACGCAGGTGCTGTAGTCATCCGCGCCGCCCTCCTCGGCAAGCATTTCGTCGTACAGCTTCCGGGCGTCCTCCCAGCGCCGGCGCTGCACGAGGAGCCTGATGAGGCGGTTGCAGTCTGCCGCCCTGGGAAGAGCGCCGTACAGCTCCCTGGCGCGCTGGCACATCTCGGCGGCCTTCCCGTCCATTCCGGCGTCGGCGTAGGCGGCTGCGAGCTCGCCGAGGCAGGCGAGCGTTGGCGCGGCCGCCACGACGCCGTCGCCCGCGCGGGACGACATGGACTGTAGCGTGGCCTCCGCGGCGTCGAAGCGGCCGGCGCGGGCGAGGAAGCGGAGCAGCGCGGAGTGGGCGAGAGGGGTGGCGGCGGGGCCTGGGAGCGAGTCATGGTGGTGGGTCTGGGACCAGGCGAGGAGCGCGAGCGCGAGGTCGGGGTCGGCGAGGGAGGAGACGGCGGCGGCGAGGCGCGCGTCCGAGAGCGGGGAGGGGAGGAGCGCGGCGAGGGCGCGTGGCCAGGCCGGGTTAGTGGAGCGGGTGGTGAGGATGTGCTTGACGGAGGCCGCGAGGGCCGGGGTGATCGGAGGTGAGCTCGGGTTGCGGCGGCGGCGCGGGAGCGGGGTGATACGGGGCAGGAGCCTTCTTGACATCAAATCAAACGATGCGGTGGGCGGCGGCAAGCGGAACGCTTAATGCAGCATCACGGCCGTGGAACGGCGAGTCATTTTTTATCCTCAAGCAGCATCCAAACCGTCAAGTACGAAGAACTGGAACAGAGGCGCCAATTTCAAGTCTCTCTCTTTAACCACTCGGACATATCAAGCTTCTAGTCTTCTTTTTGAAATATGCTCCTTTCGTCCCAGAATATATATCATTTTACGATTTATCAAAGTCAATATAACTCAAATTTTTCGCATCTCGAGAAAAAATGCAAGAAATGTCTGAGCTAAGATTGATCACAGATTGAGCAACATGATTAATTTACCGTGGAGTAGAACAATGTCAACAATCAACGCGGTGAGTTTTCTATTACGAGATGAATAACTAGGACGGCAGATGAATTTTTTCTTCCACTCGAAATAATCTGGGAACCGGAAAGAGCGTACATGGAAACAACAGATTGTCCGAGAACAGAGCCGAGCGCTCTCCCAGTTTAGTATATAGATGAGGGATACTCTTTCCAATTCAGGAGGCGTTTGTTTATTATTATGAGACAATAACTCACCATTTGAGTTAACCATGCTCACACAAGGACGGTGAATGTGCTTCGTGCAGCAAAGGCGAGTAAAACTACAGTACAATCACAACAAACACATGGACATGTGTGGAAACCACGTAGTCTGTACATGCCAAAATGGTCTAACGGCATGACAGTTGTTTTCTATAGTAGCCGTACACGTACTTCATGGCTTTAGTTCTTACAACCCAATCGAAATAAGTTTTAATGCTGAAACTGAACATGCGAAATTTAAGAGTGCAGCTCTGACTGAACAAGACAATCCTACATGAATAGGCGCTAGATCCTGAATCTGTCAAGCATATCTTCAATAGTTATGTTTTTCTGAAAAATGCACAAGAACAAACATAAATAAAATAAGTGAAGAAAAAGTTGGGAGCCAAAGTTGAAGCTTACATCGTCTTCAATGATCAGCCATTGTTTCAGTGGAAATAGTGAGCGAAATCTGCTCAAGCCCGCAAGCAATCATGCCAAAAACGCCACCACTGCAGATAACAGGACCTCCCTAGAAACCTCCTTCGGTTGTACAACTTGTAGGAACAACTTCTTTCACAATATCAGATTGTTGAGATACCAGAGTTTGTCCACTACGAAATAAAAAAGGCATGATGTTGATATAAATTAGTTGGCAACAAAGTGTAGACTAAAGAGTTAGAAACATACCTAATGGCACCAGGAGACACAGCAGGTATGGTGGTGAGAATTAAGTCATCTGATCCACAAAACACATAATCGGGGTTGCTGTAACCCACGGCAATGGCACACGTCCCAACCGGTAAGTCATCTCAAGCAACAAACTACCTACACTTTTTTAGCCAATCCAGTCACTTTAATTATAGTCAAGTTGACAAATGAATGCTTTTTCAAGTGACCTTATCCCAGACTTCTCCTCACCTATTCCCCTAAAAAATATCTTCCTTCTCCTCACCCATCCCCCTAAAAAATATCTTCCTTCTCCTCACCCATTCCCCTAAAAAATATCTTCCTTCTCCTCACCCACTCCCCTAAAAAATATCTTCCTTTTTTATATCAAAGCCAAGGCTTTTGGATCCATGAAGCACATACTCGCAAGTGAAAACAAGAGCTTTGCCACCTCTTGATTTGACGATAAAACCGAAGCCATACCTATCGTTTTTTTCTCAACGAAGACTGTCACAACACTCTTTCTTGCACCCATTGCTTTCGCTAGAGTGGCTGGATCAGGATATGTATCCATTGTTAATGAACTGCAAAGGGAAAATAGTGATGGTAAATGTGCGTTGACATTTGTTTTCAGAAAATTTAGTTAACCTATAAAAAAACCTAAACCCAAATGACACTCAAACAATAGAAAAAGAGTCTATATATAAGAAACTTCAGCTCCTGCACTTTCTTAGGCAATCCAGTCACTTTAATTATAGCCAGGTCAACAAATGAATGCTTTTTTGTTAAGTGACCTTGTGCTTGCCAAGGTATCCCAGACTTCTCCTCACCCATTCCCAAAATAAATAAACCGGAGCCATACCCATCAAGGACGGTGAATGTGCTTGGTGCAGCAAAGGCGAGTAAAACTAGAGTACAATCACAACAAACACATGAACAAGTGTGGAAACCACGTAGTTTGATTACATGCCAAAATGGTCTAACGGCATGACAGTTGTTTTCTGTAGTAGCCGTACACGTACTTCATGGCTTTAGTTCTTACAACCCAATCGAAATAAGTTTTAATGCTGAAACTGAACATGCAAAATTTAGGAGTGCAACTCTGACTGAACAAGACAATCCTACATGAATAGGCGCTAGATCCTGAATCTGTCAAGCATATCTTCAATGGTTATGTTTTCCTGAAAAATGCACAAGAACAAACATAAATAAAATAAGTGAAGAAAAAGCTGGGAGCCAAAGTTGAAGCTTACATCGTCTTCAATGATCAGCCATTGTTTCAGTATTAGTTTGATTGTTTCAGTGGAAATAGCGAGCGAACTCTGCTCAAGCCCGCAAGCAATCACGCCAAAAACGCCACCACTGCAGATAACAGGACCTCCCTAGAAACCTCCTTCGGTTGTACAACTTGTAGGAACAACTTCTTTCACAATATCAGATTGTTGAGATACCAGAGTTTATCCACTACGAAATCAAAAAGTCATGATGTTGATATAAATTAGTTGGCAACAAAGTGTAGACTAAAGAGTTAGAAACATACCTAATGGCACCAGGAGACACAGCAGGTATGGTGGTGAGAATTAAGTCATCTGATCCACAAAACACATAATCGGGGTTGCTGTAACCCACGGCAATGGCACACGTCCCAACCGGTAAGTCATCTCAAGCAACAAACTACCTACACTTTCTTAGCCAATCCAGTCACTTTAATTATAGTCAAGTTGACAAATGAATGCTTTTTTAAGTGACCTTATCCCAGACTTCTCCTCACCTATTCCCCTAAAAAATATCTTCCTTCTCCTCACCCATTCCCCTAAAAAATATCTTCCTTCTCCTCACCCACTCCCCTAAAAAATATCTTCCTTTTTTATATCAAAGCCAAGGCTTTTGGATCCATGAAGCACATGCTCGCAAGTGAAAACAAGAGCTTTGCCACCTCTTGATTTGACGATAAAACCGAAGCCATACCTATCGTTTTTTTCTCAACGAAGACTGTCACAACACTCTTTCTTGCACCCATTGCTTTCGCTAGAGTGGCTGGATCAGGATATGTATCCATTGTTAATGAACTGCAAAGGGAAAATAGTGATGGTAAATGTCCGTTGACATTTGTTTTCAGAAAATTTAGTTAACCTATAAAAAACCCAAACCCAAATGACACTCAAACAATAGAAAAAGAGTCTATATATAAGAAACTTCAGCTCCTGCACTTTCTTAGGCAATCCAGTCACTTTAATTATAGCCAGGTCAACAAATGAATGCTTTTTTGTTAAGTGACCTTGTGCTTGCCAAGGTATCCCAGACTTCTCCTCACCCATTCCCAAAATAAATAAACCGGAGCCATACCCATCAAGGACGGTGAATGTGCTTGGTGCAGCAAAGGCGAGTAAAACTAGAGTACAATCACAACAAACACATGAACAAGTGTGGAAACCACGTAGTTTGATTACATGCCAAAATGGTCTAACGGCATGACAGTTGTTTTCTGTAGTAGCCGTACACGTACTTCATGGCTTTAGTTCTTACAACCCAATCGAAATAAGTTTTAATGCTGAAACTGAACATGCAAAATTTAGGAGTGCAACTCTGACTGAACAAGACAATCCTACATGAATAGGCGCTAGATCCTGAATCTGTCAAGCATATCTTCAATGGTTATGTTTTCCTGAAAAATGCACAAGAACAAACATAAATAAAATAAGTGAAGAAAAAGCTGGGAGCCAAAGTTGAAGCTTACATCGTCTTCAATGATCAGCCATTGTTTCAGTATTAGTTTGATTGTTTCAGTGGAAATAGCGAGCGAACTCTGCTCAAGCCCGCAAGCAATCACGCCAAAAACGCCACCACTGCAGATAACAGGACCTCCCTAGAAACCTCCTTCGGTTGTACAACTTGTAGGAACAACTTCTTTCACAATATCAGATTGTTGAGATACCAGAGTTTATCCACTACGAAATCAAAAAGTCATGATGTTGATATAAATTAGTTGGCAACAAAGTGTAGACTAAAGAGTTAGAAACATACCTAATGGCACCAGGAGACACAGCAGGTATGGTGGTGAGAATTAAGTCATCTGATCCACAAAACACATAATCGGGGTTGCTGTAACCCACGGCAATGGCACACGTCCCAACCGGTAAGTCATCTCAAGCAACAAACTACCTACACTTTCTTAGCCAATCCAGTCACTTTAATTATAGTCAAGTTGACAAATGAATGCTTTTTTAAGTGACCTTATCCCAGACTTCTCCTCACCTATTCCCCTAAAAAATATCTTCCTTCTCCTCACCCATTCCCCTAAAAAATATCTTCCTTCTCCTCACCCACTCCCCTAAAAAATATCTTCCTTTTTTATATCAAAGCCAAGGCTTTTGGATCCATGAAGCACATGCTCGCAAGTGAAAACAAGAGCTTTGCCACCTCTTGATTTGACGATAAAACCGAAGCCATACCTATCGTTTTTTTCTCAACGAAGACTGTCACAACACTCTTTCTTGCACCCATTGCTTTCGCTAGAGTGGCTGGATCAGGATATGTATCCATTGTTAATGAACTGCAAAGGGAAAATAGTGATGGTAAATGTCCGTTGACATTTGTTTTCAGAAAATTTAGTTAACCTATAAAAAACCCAAACCCAAATGACACTCAAACAATAGAAAAAGAGTCTATATATAAGAAACTTCAGCTCCTGCACTTTCTTAGGCAATCCAGTCACTTTAATTATAGCCAGGTCAACAAATGAATGCTTTTTTGTTAAGTGACCTTGTGCTTGCCAAGGTATCCCAGACTTCTCCTCACCCATTCCCAAAATAAATATCTTGTCCTTTTTTCATATCAAAGCCAAGGTTTTTGGATCCACGAAGCACATGCTCGCAAGTGAAAACAAGTGCTTAGCCACCTCTTGATTTGATGATAAAACTGGAGCCATACCCATCAAGTACAGTACCATCAGTTTATTTTTTCTCAACGAAGACTGTCACAACACTCTTTCTTGCACCTATTGCTTTCGCTAGAGTGGCTGGATCAGGATTTGTATCCGTTGTTAATGAACTGTAAAGGGAAAATAGTGATAGTAAATATGCGTAGACATTTGTTTTCAGAAAATTTACAATGTGTTAACCTATAAGAAAAACCCAAACGTAAGTCAAACAACAGAAAAAGAGTCGTATGGAGATGCGCATATATATAAGAAACTTCAGCTCCTGCACTTTCTTAGGCAATCCAGTCACTTTAATTATAGCCAGGTTGACAAATGAATGCTTTTTTGTTAAGTGACCTTGTGCCTGCCAAGGTATCCCAGACTTCTCCTCACCCATTCCCCTAACAAATATCTTGTCCTTTTTCATATCAAAGCCAAGGCTTTTGGATCCACGTGATCGCAAGTGAAAACAAGAGCTTTGCCACCTCTTGATTTGATGATAAAACCGGAGCCATACCCATCAAGTACAGTACCATCAGTTCATTTTTTCTCAACGAAGACTGCCACAACACTCTTTCTTGCACCTATTCCTTTCGCTAGAGTGGCTTGATCAGGATTTGTATCCGTTGTTAATGAACTGCAAAGGGAAAAATAGTGATGGTAAATGTGCGTTGACATTTGTTTTCAGAAAATTTACAATGTGTTAACCTATAAAAAAACCCAAATGACAGTCAAACAACAGAAAAAGAGTCGTATGGAGATGCGCATATATATAAGAAACTTCAGCTCCTGCACTTTCTTAGGCAATCCAGTCACTTTAATTATAGCCAGGTCGACAAATGAATGCTTTTTTGTTAAGTGACCTTGTGCCTGCCAAGGTATCCCAGACTTCTCCTCACCCATTCCCCTAACAAATATCTTGTCCTTTTTCATATCAAAGCCAAGGCTTTTGGATTCACGTGATCGCAAGTGAAAACAAGAGCTTTGCCACCTCTTGATTTGATGATAAAACCGGAGCCATACCCATCAAGTACAGTACCATCAGTTCGTTTTTTCTCAACGAAGACTGTCACAACACTCTTTCTTGCACCTATTCCTTTCGCTAGAGTGGCTTGATCAGGATTTGTATCCGTTGTTAATGAACTGCAAAGGGAAAAATAGTGATGGTAAATGTGCGTTGACATTTGTTTTCAGAAAATTTACAATGTGTTAACCTATAAAAAAACCCAAATGACAGTCAAACAACAGAAAAAGAGTCGTATGGAGATGCGCATATATATAAGAAACTTCAGCTCCTGCACTTTCTTAGGCAATCAAGTCACTTTAATTATAGCCAGGTCGACAAATGAATGTTTTTTTGTTAAGTGACCTTGTGCTTGCCAAGGTATCCCAGACTTCTCCTCACCCATTTTTCTAACAAATATCTTGTCCTTTTTTCATATCAAAGCTAAGGCTTTTGGATCCTGGAAGCACATGCTCGCAAGTGAAAACAAGAGCTTCGCCACCTCTTGATTTGAGGATAAAACCGGAGCCATACCCATCAAGTACAGTACCATCAGTTCGTTTTTTCTCAACGAAGACTATCACAACACTCTTTCTTGCACCCATTGCTTTCGCTAGAGTGGCTGGATCAGGATTTGTATCCATTGTTAATGAACTGCAAAGGGAAAATAGTGATGGTAAATGTGCGTTGACATTTGTTTTCAAAAAATTTACAATGTGTTAACCTATTAAAAAACCCAAACGACAGCAGAAAAAGAGTTGTATGGAGATACGCGTATATATAAGCAACGCGTCCAGAGCTCTGCCTAAATTTGGTTTCTAATTGCCCTCGAACCCATGTGTATCAGATGGAAAGCGGGGCAAATCACCAATTGTGCTGCGCAACGAGGGCACAGAGGAATTAATTGTCTCTGAACTGCACTTATATAAATTTTACTCCATATATTGAATATAAGAAGGCATGGCCGGTCAGGCATCACCACCAGTCACGTCCTATATATCCTGATTGGGCTCCCGTGCCCCGCCCTTGGTTATACGTCTGTTACAATCAAAACGCAAATTTTGGCAGGTTCAGACCCAAACGCCAATTTTGGCTGACTCATGACTCGTCAAATGCATCAAAACGCGATCTTTTGGGTGATTCAAAAACGCGATTGTTGTCTGATTCAAAACCAAAGAACATGCGAAAGACGAGGGGATAGCTGAAGTAACATCAAGCATAGGGGAACCTAGCACGTAAAAGGAGGTGGTTTTCCAGCCAAGGAGGTTCTAGATGTTTACAGATTGCGAGGGCCTTGCCGGATTTGTAAAGAAGAGACGGGGAGAGTGCATGACTCGGAAAGTCGGAAGAGAGCGAGCTCATGTTGCGGTTCCTTGAACCCTAGCTTTTCCATGCGCCGGGGGTGGGTTCTTACCCCTTCCAGGAAGGGTCGGGCGGCGGGGAGGAGATCTGAATTTCGTCCGACGAGCTCAATCGCACCAGAAAATGGTTGTCCCAAATGCTCCACAATGCTCAACTAGAGGAACAGGGAGGAGGTCAAGAGGACTCTTGTGACTTCTGACCTTGGTCAGGCCGAGCAGTAAATGAAAGCAGAAAGGAAAGGATGGTGAGAGCCTTCAAGCGCTTGTCATGGCGTGGAGCACGACGGGGCAGGGCAGCAACCTGTCAGGGAGTGCGCTCCAAGCGCTCCCTTTTTACCCTATTTGGGAAGAAGGACCTGACCAGTGGGTCACGAGGGGCCACAAGTCAGAGAAACAAAGAGAGGCAAAAGGAGAAAGCGGCTAGCACGAAGACGTCATTGCTTCCGGACGAGAAGGGACCGGGTCACGAGATGCCGAGCCGAACTGGGCACTTGGGCAAACGTGAAGACAAAGTCCGTCGCAAAAAAAAAAGTGAAGACAAAGAGAGATGGGCCGGAAGTAAAGGCCTGCAGAAGACAAAAAAAAAACGGTTCTGCATGAAGGAAAGGGAGATGGGCCGTATGAGGAGGGCGGCTCTGCTTGATGCTGATGACAGAACGGCACATTGTATTTCTAAAATTTTTTTGACGGAACGGCACAAATCTGTTACGCATTTTCTACTTTTAAAATTGATGAATTTTTAATTATTATCAATAATAATAATATCGGGAAGAAATCTTGCTCTCTCAGTTAATATTAGGTTTTAACCGTCCGAAGAAACTCTTGCTCTTTCAGTTAATATTCAGTTTTAACTGTCCGATTACTGTCTATTTATCTGGCAACAGATTTGTAGGACAAAATCTGTCAACTTTTTAACCAATAAGAGTGTGACACGTTACACAAAAAATTGACAGATTATAGCCAAAGAATCTCTCAGTTTTTTAAAGTAGGCTCGTTGCTTTTTTTAATGGGTAGAAGTCAACCCGTACCCGGTATCAAAGGCGCCAGAACACTGCAACCATCACCCCACTTGCTAACAAAGCTTTTAGCAAATAAAGAATGCAACACTAAGGAAGAAAAAAGAGCACCGATGCATCATAAAAACAGGTTCGTCACTGAAATTGAGAGACTTGTACACACTACACAGTACCTGCAAACAATGCAACATAGAGGGTAAAATATATAATCTTTATACATTGTATTGTGCCATGCAGAAAAACATTGCGTGCTGCATTTTGTGCAGATAAGGGTTGTAAAGGTTGCTAGAAATACATTTTTTATCCCCATCCCTCTTGACATACATGCCATCAAGATGCAGAAAAGAAAACTTGAGCAAACTGTTAGCACACAACTCATTTTTCAAGAGGTGGCAAAGCTCTTGTTTTCACTTGCGATCACGTGGATCCAAAAGCCTTGGCTTTGATATGAAAAAGGACAAGATATTTGTTAGGGGAATGGGTGAGGAGAAGTCTGGGATACCTTGGCAGGCACAAGGTCACTTAACAAAAAAGCATTCATTTGTCAACCTGGCTATAATTAAAGTGACTGGATTGCCTAAGAAAGTGCAGGAGCTGAAGTTTCTTATATATATGCGCATCTCCATACGACTCTTTTTCTGTTGTTTGACTTACGTTTGGGTTTTTCTTATAGGTTAACACATTGTAAATTTTCTGAAAACAAATGTCTACGCATATTTACTATCACTATTTTCCCTTTACAGTTCATTAACAACGGATACAAATCCTGATCCAGCCACTCTAGCGAAAGCAATAGGTGCAAGAAAGAGTGTTGTGACAGTCTTCGTTGAGAAAAAATAAACTGATGGTACTGTACTTGATGGGTATGGCTCCAGTTTTATCATCAAATCAAGAGGTGGCTAAGCACTTGTTTTCACTTGCGAGCATGTGCTTCGTGGATCCAAAAACCTTGGCTTTGATATGAAAAAAGGACAAGATATTTATTTTGGGAATGGGTGAGGAGAAGTCTGGGATACCTTGGCAAGCACAAGGTCACTTAACAAAAAAGCATTCATTTGTTGACCTGGCTATAATTAAAGTGACTGGATTGCCTAAGAAAGTGCAGGAGCTGAAGTTTCTTATATATAGACTCTTTTTCTATTGTTTGAGTGTCATTTGGGTTTGGGTTTTTTATAGGTTAACTAAATTTTCTGAAAACAAATGTCAACGGACATTTACCATCACTATTTTCCCTTTGCAGTTCATTAACAATGGATACATATCCTGATCCAGCCACTCTAGCGAAAGCAATGGGTGCAAGAAAGAGTGTTGTGACAGTCTTCGTTGAGAAAAAAACGATAGGTATGGCTTCGGTTTTATCGTCAAATCAAGAGGTGGCAAAGCTCTTGTTTTCACTTGCGAGCATGTGCTTCATGGATCCAAAAGCCTTGGCTTTGATATAAAAAAGGAAGATATTTTTTAGGGGAGTGGGTGAGGAGAAGGAAGATATTTTTTAGGGGAATGGGTTTAGGGTTTAGGGTTTAGGGTTTTAGGGTTTAGGGTTTAGGGTTTAGGGTTTAGGGTTTAGGGTTTAGGGTTTTAGGGTTTAGGGTTTAGGGTTTAGGGTTTAGGGTTTAGGGTTTAGGGTTTAGGGTTTAGGGTTTAGGGTTTTTAGGGTTAGGGTTTAGGGTTTTAGGGTTTTAGGGTTTAGGGTTTAGGGTTTAGGGTTTAGGGTTTTAGGGTTTAGGGTTAGGGTTTAGGGTTTAGGGTTTAGAGGGTTTAGGGTTTAGGGTTTAGGGTAGGGTTTAGGGTTTAGGGTTTAGGGTTTAGGGTTTAGGGTTTAGGGTTTAGGGTTTAGGGTTTAGGGTTAGGGTTTAGGGTTTAGGGTTAGGGTTTAGGGTTTAGGGTTTAGGGTTTAGGGTTTAGGGTTTAGGGTTTAGGGTTTAGGGTTTAGGGTTTAGGGTTTAGGGTTTAGGGTTTAGGGTTTAGGGTTTAGGGTTTAGGGTTTAGGGTTTAGGGTTTAGGGTTTAGGGTTTAGGGTTTAGGGTTTAGGGTTTAGGGTTTAGGGTTTAGGGTTTAGGGTTTAGGGTTTAGGGTTTAGGGTTTAGGGTTTAGGGTTTAGGGTTTAGGGTTTAGGGTTTAGGGTTTAGGGTTTAGGGTTTAGGGTTTAGGGTTTAGGGTTTAGGGTTTAGGGTTTAGGGTTTAGGGTTTAGGGTTTAGGGTTTAGGGTTTAGGGTTTAGGGTTTAGGGTTTAGGGTTTAGGGTTTAGGGTTTAGGGTTTAGGGTTTAGGGTTTAGGGTTTAGGGTTTAGGGTTTAGGGTTTAGGGTTTAGGGTTTAGGGTTTAGGGTTTAGGGTTTAGGGTTTAGGGTTTAGGGTTTAGGGTTTAGGGTTTAGGGTTTAGGGTTTAGGGTTTAGGGTTTAGGGTTTAGGGTTTAGGGTTTAGGGTTTAGGGTTTAGGGTTTAGGGTTTAGGGTTTAGGGTTTAGGGTTTAGGGTTTAGGGTTTAGGGTTTAGGGTTTAGGGTTTAGGGTTTAGGGTTTAGGGTTTAGGGTTTAGGGTTTAGGGTTTAGGGTTTAGGGTTTAGGGTTTAGGGTTTAGGGTTTAGGGTTTAGGGTTTAGGGTTTAGGGTTTAGGGTTTAGGGTTTAGGGTTTAGGGTTTAGGGTTTAGGGTTTAGGGTTTAGGGTTTAGGGTTTAGGGTTTAGGGTTTAGGGTTTAGGGTTTAGGGTTTAGGGTTTAGGGTTTAGGGTTTAGGGTTTAGGGTTTAGGGTTTAGGGTTTAGGGTTTAGGGTTTAGGGTTTAGGGTTTAGGGTTTAGGGTTTAGGGTTTAGGGTTTAGGGTTTAGGGTTTAGGGTTTAGGGTTTAGGGTTTAGGGTTTAGGGTTTAGGGTTTAGGGTTTAGGGTTTAGGGTTTAGGGTTTAGGGTTTAGGGTTTAGGGTTTAGGGTTTAGGGTTTAGGGTTTAGGGTTTAGGGTTTAGGGTTTAGGGTTTAGGGTTTAGGGTTTAGGGTTTAGGGTTTAGGGTTTAGGGTTTAGGGTTTAGGGTTTAGGGTTTAGGGTTTAGGGTTTAGGGTTTAGGGTTTAGGGTTTAGGGTTTAGGGTTTAGGGTTTAGGGTTTAGGGTTTAGGGTTTAGGGTTTAGGGTTTAGGGTTTAGGGTTTAGGGTTTAGGGTTTAGGGTTTAGGGTTTAGGGTTTAGGGTTTAGGGTTTAGGGTTTAGGGTTTAGGGTTTAGGGTTTAGGGTTTAGGGTTTAGGGTTTAGGGTTTAGGGTTTAGGGTTTAGGGTTTAGGGTTTAGGGTTTAGGGTTTAGGGTTTAGGGTTTAGGGTTTAGGGTTTAGGGTTTAGGGTTTAGGGTTTAGGGTTTAGGGTTTAGGGTTTAGGGTTTAGGGTTTAGGGTTTAGGGTTTAGGGTTTAGGGTTTAGGGTTTAGGGTTTAGGGTTTAGGGTTTAGGGTTTAGGGTTTAGGGTTTAGGGTTTAGGGTTTAGGGTTTAGGGTTTAGGGTTTAGGGTTTAGGGTTTAGGGTTTAGGGTTTAGGGTTTAGGGTTTAGGGTTTAGGGTTTAGGGTTTAGGGTTTAGGGTTTAGGGTTTAGGGTTTAGGGTTTAGGGTTTAGGGTTTAGGGTTTAGGGTTTAGGGTTTAGGGTTTAGGGTTTAGGGTTTAGGGTTTAGGGTTTAGGGTTTAGGGTTTAGGGTTAGGGTTTAGGGTTTAGGGTTTAGGGTTTAGGGTTTAGGGTTTAGGGTTTAGGGTTTAGGGTTTAGGGTTTAGGGTTTAGGGTTTAGGGTTTAGGGTTTAGGGTTTAGGGTTTAGGGTTTTTAGGGTTTAGGGTTTAGGGTTTAGGGTTTAGGGTTTAGGGTTTAGGGTTTAGGGTTTAGGGTTTAGGGTTTAGGGTTTAGGGTTTAGGGTTTAGGGTTTAGGGTTTAGGGTTTAGGGTTTAGGGTTTAGGGTTTAGGGTTTAGGGTTTAGGGTTTAGGGTTTAGGGTTTAGGGTTTAGGGTTTAGGGTTTAGGGTTTAGGGTTTAGGGTTTAGGGTTTAGGGTTTAGGGTTTAGGGTTTAGGGTTTAGGGTTTAGGGTTTAGGGTTTAGGGTTTAGGGTTTAGGGTTTAGGGTTTAGGGTTTAGGGTTTAGGGTTTAGGGTTTAGGGTTTAGGGTTTAGGGTTTAGGGTTTAGGGTTTAGGGTTTAGGGTTTAGGGTTTAGGGTTTAGGGTTTAGGGTTTAGGGTTTAGGGTTTAGGGTTTAGGGTTTAGGGTTTAGGGTTTAGGGTTTAGGGTTTAGGGTTTAGGGTTTAGGGTTTAGGGTTTAGGGTTTAGGGTTTAGGGTTTAGGGTTTAGGGTTTAGGGTTTAGGGTTTAGGGTTTAGGGTTTAGGGTTTAGGGTTTAGGGTTTAGGGTTTAGGGTTTAGGGTTTAGGGTTTAGGGTTTAGGGTTTAGGGTTTAGGGTTTAGGGTTTAGGGTTTAGGGTTTAGGGTTTAGGGTTTAGGGTTTAGGGTTTAGGGTTTAGGGTTTAGGGTTTAGGGTTTAGGGTTTAGGGTTTAGGGTTTAGGGTTTAGGGTTTAGGGTTTAGGGTTTAGGGTTTAGGGTTTAGGGTTTAGGGTTTAGGGTTTAGGGTTTAGGGTTTAGGGTTTAGGGTTTAGGGTTTAGGGTTTAGGGTTTAGGGTTTAGGGTTTAGGGTTTAGGGTTTAGGGTTTAGGGTTTAGGGTTTAGGGTTTAGGGTTTAGGGTTTAGGGTTTAGGGTTTAGGGTTTAGGGTTTAGGGTTTAGGGTTTAGGGTTTAGGGTTTAGGGTTTAGGGTTTAGGGTTTAGGGTTTAGGGTTTAGGGTTTAGGGTTTAGGGTTTAGGGTTTAGGGTTTAGGGTTTAGGGTTTAGGGTTTAGGGTTTAGGGTTTAGGGTTTAGGGTTTAGGGTTTAGGGTTTAGGGTTTAGGGTTTAGGGTTTAGGGTTTAGGGTTTAGGGTTTAGGGTTTAGGGTTTAGGGTTTAGGGTTTAGGGTTTAGGGTTTAGGGTTTAGGGTTTAGGGTTTAGGGTTTTTAGGGTTTAGGGTTTAGGGTTTAGGGTTTAGGGTTTAGGGTTTAGGGTTTAGGGTTTAGGGTTTAGGGTTTAGGGTTTAGGGTTTAGGGTTTAGGGTTTAGGGTTTAGGGTTTAGGGTTTAGGGTTTAGGGTTTAGGGTTTAGGGTTTAGGGTTTAGGGTTTAGGGTTTAGGGTTTAGGGTTTAGGGTTTAGGGTTTAGGGTTTAGGGTTTAGGGTTTAGGGTTTAGGGTTTAGGGTTTAGGGTTTAGGGTTTAGGGTTTAGGGTTTAGGGTTTAGGGTTTAGGGTTTAGGGTTTAGGGTTTAGGGTTTAGGGTTTAGGGTTTAGGGTTTAGGGTTTAGGGTTTAGGGTTTAGGGTTTAGGGTTTAGGGTTTAGGGTTTAGGGTTTAGGGTTTAGGGTTTAGGGTTTAGGGTTTAGGGTTTAGGGTTTAGGGTTTAGGGTTTAGGGTTTAGGGTTTAGGGTTTAGGGTTTAGGGTTTAGGGTTTAGGGTTTAGGGTTTAGGGTTTAGGGTTTAGGGTTTAGGGTTTAGGGTTTAGGGTTTAGGGTTTAGGGTTTAGGGTTTAGGGTTTAGGGTTTAGGGTTTAGGGTTTAGGGTTTAGGGTTTAGGGTTTAGGGTTTAGGGTTTAGGGTTTAGGGTTTAGGGTTTAGGGTTTAGGGTTTAGGGTTTAGGGTTTAGGGTTTAGGGTTTAGGGTTTAGGGTTTAGGGTTTAGGGTTTAGGGTTTAGGGTTTAGGGTTTAGGGTTTAGGGTTTAGGGTTTAGGGTTTAGGGTTTAGGGTTTAGGGTTTAGGGTTTAGGGTTTAGGGTTTAGGGTTTAGGGTTTAGGGTTTAGGGTTTAGGGTTTAGGGTTTAGGGTTTAGGGTTTAGGGTTTAGGGTTTAGGGTTTAGGGTTTAGGGTTTAGGGTTTAGGGTTTAGGGTTTAGGGTTTAGGGTTTAGGGTTTAGGGTTTAGGGTTTAGGGTTTAGGGTTTAGGGTTTAGGGTTTAGGGTTTAGGGTTTAGGGTTTAGGGTTTAGGGTTTAGGGTTTAGGGTTTAGGGTTTAGGGTTTAGGGTTTAGGGTTTAGGGTTTAGGGTTTAGGGTTTAGGGTTTAGGGTTTAGGGTTTAGGGTTTAGGGTTTAGGGTTTAGGGTTAGGGTTTAGGGTTTAGGGTTTAGGGTTTAGGGTTTAGGGTTTAGGGTTTAGGGTTTAGGGTTTAGGGTTTAGGGTTTAGGGTTTAGGGTTTAGGGTTTAGGGTTTAGGGTTTAGGGTTTAGGGTTTAGGGTTTAGGGTTTAGGGTTTAGGGTTTAGGGTTTAGGGTTTAGGGTTTAGGGTTTAGGGTTTAGGGTTTAGGGTTTAGGGTTTAGGGTTTAGGGTTTAGGGTTTAGGGTTTAGGGTTTAGGGTTTAGGGTTTAGGGTTTAGGGTTTAGGGTTTAGGGTTTAGGGTTTAGGGTTTAGGGTTTAGGGTTTAGGGTTTAGGGTTTAGGGTTTAGGGTTTAGGGTTTAGGGTTTAGGGTTTAGGGTTTAGGGTTTAGGGTTTAGGGTTTAGGGTTTAGGGTTTAGGGTTTAGGGTTTAGGGTTTAGGGTTTAGGGTTTAGGGTTTAGGGTTTAGGGTTTAGGGTTTAGGGTTTAGGGTTTAGGGTTTAGGGTTTAGGGTTTAGGGTTTAGGGTTTAGGGTTAGGGTTTAGGGTTTAGGGTTTAGGGTTTAGGGTTTAGGGTTTAGGGTTTAGGGTTTAGGGTTTAGGGTTTAGGGTTTAGGGTTTAGGGTTTAGGGTTTAGGGTTTAGGGTTTAGGGTTTAGGGTTTAGGGTTTAGGGTTTAGGGTTTAGGGTTTAGGGTTTAGGGTTTAGGGTTTAGGGTTTAGGGTTTAGGGTTTAGGGTTTAGGGTTTAGGGTTTAGGGTTTAGGGTTTAGGGTTTAGGGTTTAGGGTTTAGGGTTTAGGGTTTAGGGTTTAGGGTTTAGGGTTTAGGGTTTAGGGTTTAGGGTTTAGGGTTTAGGGTTTAGGGTTTAGGGTTTAGGGTTTAGGGTTTAGGGTTTAGGGTTTAGGGTTTAGGGTTTAGGGTTTAGGGTTTAGGGTTAGGGTTTAGGGTTTAGGGTTTAGGGTTTAGGGTTTAGGGTTTAGGGTTTAGGGTTTAGGGTTTAGGGTTTAGGGTTTAGGGTTTAGGGTTTAGGGTTTAGGGTTTAGGGTTTAGGGTTTAGGGTTTAGGGTTTAGGGTTTAGGGTTTAGGGTTTAGGGTTTAGGGTTTAGGGTTTAGGGTTTAGGGTTTAGGGTTTAGGGTTTAGGGTTTAGGGTTTAGGGTTTAGGGTTTAGGGTTTAGGGTTTAGGGTTTAGGGTTTAGGGTTTAGGGTTTAGGGTTTAGGGTTTAGGGTTTAGGGTTTAGGGTTTAGGGTTTAGGGTTTAGGGTTTAGGGTTTAGGGTTTAGGGTTTAGGGTTTAGGGTTTAGGGTTTAGGGTTTAGGGTTTAGGGTTTAGGGTTTAGGGTTTAGGGTTTAGGGTTTAGGGTTTAGGGTTTAGGGTTTAGGGTTTAGGGTTTAGGGTTTAGGGTTTAGGGTTTAGGGTTTAGGGTTTAGGGTTTAGGGTTTAGGGTTTAGGGTTTAGGGTTTAGGGTTTAGGGTTTAGGGTTTAGGGTTTAGGGTTTAGGGTTTAGGGTTTAGGGTTTAGGGTTTAGGGTTTAGGGTTTAGGGTTTAGGGTTTAGGGTTTAGGGTTTAGGGTTTAGGGTTTAGGGTTTAGGGTTTAGGGTTTAGGGTTTAGGGTTTAGGGTTTAGGGTTTAGGGTTTAGGGTTTAGGGTTTAGGGTTTAGGGTTTAGGGTTTAGGGTTTAGGGTTTAGGGTTTAGGGTTTAGGGTTTAGGGTTTAGGGTTTAGGGTTTAGGGTTTAGGGTTTAGGGTTTAGGGTTTAGGGTTTAGGGTTTAGGGTTTAGGGTTTAGGGTTTAGGGTTTAGGGTTTAGGGTTTAGGGTTTAGGGTTTAGGGTTTAGGGTTTAGGGTTTAGGGTTTAGGGTTTAGGGTTTAGGGTTTAGGGTTTAGGGTTTAGGGTTTAGGGTTTAGGGTTTAGGGTTTAGGGTTTAGGGTTTAGGGTTTAGGGTTTAGGGTTTAGGGTTTAGGGTTTAGGGTTTAGGGTTTAGGGTTTAGGGTTTAGGGTTTAGGGTTTAGGGTTTAGGGTTTAGGGTTTAGGGTTTAGGGTTTAGGGTTTAGGGTTTAGGGTTTAGGGTTTAGGGTTTAGGGTTTAGGGTTTAGGGTTTAGGGTTTAGGGTTTAGGGTTTAGGGTTTAGGGTTTAGGGTTTAGGGTTTAGGGTTTAGGGTTTAGGGTTTAGGGTTTAGGGTTTAGGGTTTAGGGTTTAGGGTTTAGGGTTTAGGGTTTAGGGTTTAGGGTTTAGGGTTTAGGGTTTAGGGTTTAGGGTTTAGGGTTTAGGGTTTAGGGTTTAGGGTTTAGGGTTTAGGGTTTAGGGTTTAGGGTTTAGGGTTTAGGGTTTAGGGTTTAGGGTTTAGGGTTTAGGGTTTAGGGTTTAGGGTTTAGGGTTTAGGGTTTAGGGTTTAGGGTTTAGGGTTTAGGGTTTAGGGTTTAGGGTTTAGGGTTTAGGGTTTAGGGTTTAGGGTTTAGGGTTTAGGGTTTAGGGTTTAGGGTTTAGGGTTTAGGGTTTAGGGTTTAGGGTTTAGGGTTTAGGGTTTAGGGTTTAGGGTTTAGGGTTTAGGGTTTAGGGTTTAGGGTTTAGGGTTTAGGGTTTAGGGTTTAGGGTTTAGGGTTTAGGGTTTAGGGTTTAGGGTTTAGGGTTTAGGGTTTAGGGTTTAGGGTTTAGGGTTTAGGGTTTAGGGTTTAGGGTTTAGGGTTTAGGGTTTAGGGTTTAGGGTTTAGGGTTTAGGGTTTAGGGTTTAGGGTTTAGGGTTTAGGGTTTAGGGTTTAGGGTTTAGGGTTTAGGGTTTAGGGTTTAGGGTTTAGGGTTTAGGGTTTAGGGTTTAGGGTTTAGGGTTTAGGGTTTAGGGTTTAGGGTTTAGGGTTTAGGGTTTAGGGTTTAGGGTTTAGGGTTTAGGGTTTAGGGTTTAGGGTTTAGGGTTTAGGGTTTAGGGTTTAGGGTTTAGGGTTTAGGGTTTAGGGTTTAGGGTTTAGGGTTTAGGGTTTAGGGTTTAGGGTTTAGGGTTTAGGGTTTAGGGTTTAGGGTTTAGGGTTTAGGGTTTAGGGTTTAGGGTTTAGGGTTTAGGGTTTAGGGTTTAGGGTTTAGGGTTTAGGGTTTAGGGTTTAGG